>NW_024070191.1:3868971-4194664 GCF_014754425.2 Oryx dammah
ACTGAAGAAGGCTTTCTTATCTCTTCTTGCTATTCTTTGGAACTCTGTGTTCAGATGCTTATATCTTTCCTTTTCTCCTTTGCCTTTTGCCTCTCTTCTCTTCACAGCTATTTGTAAGGCCTCCCCAGACATTTTGCCTTTTTGCATGTCTTTTCCATGGGGATGGTCTTGATCCCTGGGATGATACAGGGATGGTTCTCCTGTACAATGTCACGAACCTAATTCCATAGTTCATCAGGCACTCTATCTATCAGATCTAGGCCCTTATATCTATTTCTCACTTTGGAGCCATGGAGATTTACTGGCCAAAGAGACCTTTTGATTACCAGGTACAAGAGGCTCAACTAAAGACTCTGAGAGGGCCATAACTCCTAAGGCAGAGACAGTCTGTGTCTCTGCACACTTGCTGCCACCAGGGTCCCCACAAGCCAAGCAGCTGCAGCAATTTCACACTCAGCTCTCACTGGGGCAGAGCTGCCACAGGCAAAAAGTCTTGTATCTATGCACGCAGGATCGCTGCAATAATTTCTGAGTCTTTGCAATCCTGTAGACTGTGGCTTGCCAGGCTTCTCTGTCAGGGTTGGGGGTTCTCCAAGCAAGAACATTGGAGTGAGTTGGTCAGTACTGGTTGCCATACCCTTCTAGAGCACTACATTTCCTGCTGCCCTAGCAGCCAACTCCCCTGAGTACCTGGTGCTGCCAGAACCCCTGCTACTCAAGCAGCTGCACCACCTCCACACCTCACAGGGCAAACCCAAGTCCTCCAGGGCAGGCTCAGGAGCAAATCCCAGTGGACGACCCACGTGCAGAGGTGGAAATAAAACCACAGTTGAAACCTAGGGCCAGTGTGGGTAAGGAATAAGACCCAAAACCTTCCCACCAGCTGTACATGTTGCAGATTAAATCCACATGATCAACTAGGCAGACTCTGTGTCTATGGAATATATGAAAGGACACTGAGAGCTCCCACAAAAGAAAACACACTAGTTCTGACAGCTGTGGACATTGTAGGCAAGAACACACAGGAGCAGGACCAGATTAGAATCCGAGCTGCCCCCAAAGCAGGTCCAGAGATCAGCACAGCATTGGAGGACATCCTAGGGAGGTGAGGTGGACTGTGACTCCAAGTGAGGGAAAGGATTCTTACAGCAGTGACTCAAGAAAAACATTTATTATTCTTATGTTTTGACTTATTCTGTAGATTCTTTTGGATTTTTCCCCTGCCTCTGTTGTAGTTGCTGATTTCATTAGCACTATGAAATCAAATTAAACTTTTGCGCTTTTTTTTTTTTCTTTTCCCCTCAGTCACATCTTTTATTGCTGTTATAAACCTCTGCCGCTACATTGGGCTTTTGCAGTTTTGTGGAGTTTTCCTTTTTCTCTCTTTTTTTAATTTTCATTTTTTAAACTTATTATATTTTCTACATTTATTCCTTTGTGAGTTTTTCCTACTGTGCTTTCCCTCTTGCAATTAATCTTTAATGTATATAAATCTTCATCTATTTAACTTTCATATCTATTCTTTCTTTCTTTTCTTTCCTTCCTTTCCTCTCAAAATACTGGTTAGTTTTGTTTTCATTACTTTATTCCCCACTTGGCACTTTCCTTTAGTTTTGTTTTCCAGTTTGTGCTTTAGTTAGTTTTGTTCTTAACTGGTAAATATAATTTTTTTATTTCCTTTGTTCACCAGGTCAGTCTACTGTAGTTTATTTCTGTTGGACTGTTTTCACTTTGCTCAAGTGTTTGTATATATGTGTGTATATTCCATTACTTAAATTACTGTTTTCATGATTTTGTAACTGCAGTTTGTCTGGCATTCATCTTTGGTTTCTTGTTTTTGAATATTTGTTTGAATCTCACTTAATGTCATAACAAACCATGTGTGGCATCTTCGTTCCTGACTAAAGATGAAGCCCTAAGCCTTTGGAGTGGGAGCACTGACTCCAAGACCCTAGACTACCAGAGAACTAACCCTAGGGAGTATCAGATAGTGAGAATTCACACAAAGGGAACCACTTAATAATAAAAGAACCAGCATCATCCAACCACCAGCAGGACCCTGTGCAGGATGCCTCATCTAAACAACAAAACAACAACAACAGCAAAAATCCAATCATCAGCAGACAGGATTACCACCTCATTCAGCCTTGCCCATCAGAGGAAAAAACAAACAAGAACTCAACACAAATCACACTCTATATGAAGCTTACATAGACCAAACTTAGGAGGGCAGAAACCAAAACGAAGAAAGAATTCAACCTTAAAGCCTGGGAAAAGGAGACCTCAAACACAGTAAATTAAAAAAATAATGATGATGATAAAAAGGCAGATAAATACTACACAAATGAAGGAACAAACTAGAAACACAGAAGTCCAAATAAATGAAGAGGAAATAGGCAACCTACCTGATAAAGAATTCAGAATAATGACAGTAAAGTGATTAAAAACCTTGCAAACAAAATGGAGAAAATGCAAGAATCAATTAACAAAGAACTAGAAGCATTAAAGAATAAACACACAGAGACAAACAACACAATTACTGAAATTAAAAATACTCTAGAAGGAATCAATAGCAGAATATCTGAAGCAGAAGAACAAATCAGTGAGCTGGAAGATAAAATAGTGGAAATAACTTCTGAAGAGCAGAATAAAGTAAAAAGAATGAAAAAAATTGAGGATAGTCTCAGAGATCTAAAGGACAATATCAAACACACCAACATTCAAATTATAGGGGTCCCAGAAGAAGAACAGAAAAAGAGTGTGTGAGGAAATTTCTGAAGAGACTACAGCTGAAAATTCCCCCAACATGGAAAAGGAAATAGTCATTCAAGTCCAAGAGGCACAAAGAGTCCCATACAGGATAAACCCAAGGAGAAACACCAAGATATGTACTAATCAAACTAACAAAGACTAACCACAAAGAAAGAATATTGAAAAGCAACAAGAGAAAAGCAACAAGTAACATACAAGGGAAACCCACATGCTTAACGGCTGATCTTTCAGCAGAAACACTGCAGGCCGTAGGGAATGGCAGGGTATATTTAAAGTATTGAAAGGGAAAAATCTACAACTAAGATTACAGTACCCAACAAGGATCTCATTCAAAGTTGATGGAGAAATAAAAAGCTTTTCAGACAAGCAAAAGTTAAGAGAATTCAGTACTGCCAAACCAGCTTTACAATAAATGTTAAAGGAACTTATATAGTCAAGAAATACAAGAGATGAAAAAAGATCTACAAAATCAACCCCAAACAATTAAGAAAATGGCAATAGGAACATATATATCAATAATTACTTTAAATGTAAATGGATTAAATGCTCCAACCCAAAGACACAGCCTGGCTGAATGGATAGAAAAACAAGACCCATGTATATGCTGTTTATAAGAAACCCACTTCAGACCTAAAGATACACATAGACTGAAAGTGAAAGGATGGAAAAACATATAGCATGCAAAAGAAAGCTGCAGTAGCAATCCTCATATCAGACAAAATAGACCTGAAAATAAAAGGAAAATACATCATGAATCCAATCTTCCTATTCAAAGGTAACAGGATTACTAAATTTACTTCTTTAATTGTGCAGTTCTCTCTTGTGTACTTATACTAAAAATTGGAAGACTTGGATTTTAACAATATTAAATGTGATGGTTTGGGGCTTCCCTGATAGCTCAGTTGGTAAAGAATCCATCTGCACTGAAGGAGAGCCTAGTTCGATTCCTGGGTTGGGAATATCCACTGGAGAAGAGATAGGCTACCCACTCCAGTGTTGTTGGGCTTCCCTTGTAGCTCAGTTGGTAAAGAATCTGTCTGCAATGTGGGAGACCTGGGTTCGATCCCTGCATTGGGAAGATCCCTTGGAGAAGAGAAAGACTACCCACTCCAGTATTCTGGCCTGGAGAAGCCCATGGGTCTGCAGAGTTGGATACAACTGCACAACTTGCACTATTCACACTAATGCAATGGTTTATCTCTAGAATGTGTAAATAAAAGTCTCAGAACACCAATATTATTAATAGCATTTTGAAAAGAGTTAAAAGAATAAAGTGTTTTATGAGGGGGGTGGGTGTATGCCACTAAGTCAGCATCTGGGCTATCCAGCTGACCTTTGAAAAAGAGAGCTTAGGGAGAGGTAACCACCCTACAGCCAGAGTTCCATATAACCATCTTATTGTATTTGCAGGGTCTGGTTCCAGGGCCCACCTCAGATATCAAAATCACATATGCTCAAGTCCTGATTTGGGAATATTTTTTTTGTTTTTATTTATATACTTTCAATTTTAAATGTAACCAGACATACATATCCCCTCATCTTTCATAGATGTGTGGTTTCATCCCATATACATTATTTCCGTCTTGTCTCTGGAGAAGGGAATGGCAATATACTCCAGTATTCTTGCCTGGAGAATCCCACTGACAGAAGAGCCTGGTAGACTACAGGCCATGGGTTCGCAAAGAGTCACACATGACTGAGCAACTAATGCTACTACACTTTTTTTTTCAGTTAATAATAAACCTTGAATATTACAATGTGATATATCAAGATATTTCACCTTCCTTTTTACAACAGCATACTACAAAAAGTGGCACTTTATTAAACTGTAGTACATTCACAATGATGTACTATAAAAAGGAAGTCCTTTGACAGTAAAATGTAGCCCTTTCTATAGCATTTATATTCATTGTGGATGTAAGTTCATCATCTCTGCAGGTGAATATTTAGAATATTTAAAGGTTATTTATCTAAGTTTTTCTGTCATAAATAGTGCTGGAAGGAAAAGTCTTGCATATATATCTTTTTTTAACTTTAACCAGTAACTGTTTTGGGATAGATTCCTAGAACTTAGTTTGCTGTGTAGACTATAATGGCTATGTAATTTTACTAGATATTGCCAAATTTCCTTTCATAGAGGGTGTAGTATTTATCATTCTTAACAAAGTATGAATGTGTCAGCTTTTCTGAAATCTCATTAATGGGCTATGTTGTCAGCTGTGTGTTTTTGCCAGTTAGATAAATGGGAAATGATATGTCATGATTTTATTTTGCATTTCTCTTAATATAGCATATATATTTTCATAAGGTCATATTTAAAATACTAGAAGTGGGTTACTTAAGCCAGACTTGGTGATCAAAGAAAATTCAATTAAAATTAAGAAATATGACTTATTTTTAAATGTGAATTTATTCATAAGTATAATTTTATGATACTTGGGGTCCTATTGTAATTTTAAAAAATAAAACTGTTATTTAAGCAATGTAAGTCACAGGAAAATGTAATTTATTAAAAGGTATTTGATATAGGGGCAAGTTACAATGAATGCAACAGATTTATTTTTAAAAATAAGGTATAGGAGCAGTGGTCCCAAGATGGCAGAGGAATAGGATGGGGAGACCACTTTCTCCCTCACTAACTCATCAAAAGATCATTTGAATGTTGAGCAACTTCCACAAAATAACTTCTGAATGCTGGTGGAGGACACTAGGAACCCAGAAAGGCAGCACAATCTTTTCAAAATGAGGTAGGACAAAATGTAAAAGACAAAAACAGAGACAAAAGATTTAGGGACAGATCCATCATGGGCAGGGAATTGTGAAGGAGGAGTTCCCACACGTAGCCTCACAAGAGTGTCTGTGGGGAGTTTTGGAATCTCAAAAGGCAACATAACCAGGAGGAAAAACAAAACAAAGCAACAACCACCCATAAAGTGGGCACCTTACCACAACTACAAGCAGAGGCAGAGAAGTGGCACAGATGCTTGTGGCCATCACCAGCGAGTGGGGGCTGGGCAGAGAGGCACGGACTGCATCACCATTCCTTAGGGTCAGGACCAGGCCTGAATGCCCTGAGAACAATCTGAGGGAGCTAATGTGAGATAGCAATCCAAATCAGGATTGCCAGAGAGACACACACAAATACCTTTCCCATGAAAAGCTCTAATACAGTGACCCCTGGTGCACTTACAGAACGAAGGATTGAGCAAATAACAAAGGAGAGCAAGCCGGCTGTCATATAGGGCCCTCCTTCCCAGGAGGCAGAGAGGCAGGCATGTGACAGCCAGAGCTGGAAGGCAAGGGGCTGCTTCAATCTCTGCCCTAGAGACTGCATTTTCCACCAAACTGTGAGCAGGCTCCTAGTTGCTAACCACATCTTCCTGGGATAGTAGATGGTTGGCATCTGCCAGGAGTGTCACAGCCTCAGATCAGCTCCCCAGAGGAGACGCACAGCACACTTGGGAAACCAAGTGGCTGGGACCAGGGAGGTGAATAAGACATATAGCCCACCTGGGACAGTGTGCTCACCAAACATCTGGTCACCAGAGCTTTTCAGACCTGGGAAGGGCACAAAACACACAGCCCAACTGGGTCTGTGCCCCTGCGGAGCACCTCAGAACCTGAGTGGCTTAGACCTGGGGAGTGCATGAAATGAAATGCAGGGTCCACTTGGGACAGTGCCCTTGCAGAGCACCCTGGAGGCTGAGCAGTGTGGACCCAGGAAATACATGCTGCCTTGGGCTGCGGCCAACCCAGTGTGGTCCATCCACTGCGAGCACTCCCCACACATACCAGCGGTATTTGTTTGCAGTGCCCCACCCTCTGCAAAACACAAGTGAGCCTAAATAAGTGGCCACCTTTGCCCTCTTGTGTCAGGGCAGATATTAGACTCTGAAGAGGCTGGCAAACAAAGGAAACCAAAACAATCAAAGAAGGGGGAACCACTTTGGAAGTGACAGGTGCAACAGATTAAACCCTGCAATTGATGCTGAGATTGTGGATTTGAGAGATACCTACAGACCTTGAGAAAAAGTACAAGCCAAAACAAGGAGCTATCTGACACTGAACTGACCCCACACTGCCCACAACAGCCCCAGAGAAATTCCTAGACATATTTTCACTATTATCACTCTTCACTTTTTAATAGTTCTTTATTACTCCTTTAACTTTCATTTTTACAGCCTACTAATACCTTTCAAAAAACACCCCTTTTAAAAGAATTCCATATTTTAAAAGAATTTTTTGTGATACATTAGTTTTTTATTTTCTATATTGCATTTTTGAGAGTCTAACCTCTACTCTAGGTTTTTAATCTTTGCTTTTTGATATCTGTTATCAATTTTGTACCTTTACGAATCTAATCCTCAGTATCCATTTTTCACTTCGGGATTTGATTACTGGCCTGATTGCTCTCTCCCCTTTTGACTCTCCCTTCTCCTCCAGGTCGCCTCTATCTCCTTCCTCCCTCTTCTCTATATAACTCTGTGAATCTCTCTGGGTGTTCCAGGTTGTGGAGAGGACTTTGGGATTTGATTAGTGACCTGACTGCTCTCTCCCCTATTGGCTCCCCCTCTTCTCCTCCCAATCACCTCTATCTCCCTCCTCCCTCTTCTCTTCTCTGTGTAACTCCATCAATCTCTCTGGGTGTTCCTGGCTGTGGAGAATTGTTTCATCATTAACCTAGGGGCTTTATTGTCATACTGAATGTATGGAGAGGTCTTGAGACTACTATAAGAGAAGGACCAAAAGCCAGAGGCAGAAGGCTTAACTCCATAACTTGAGAACACAGGAGAACTCCTGACTCCAGGGAACTTTTATAGATAAGAGCTAACCCAAACTTGTACACCTGTGGTGGATTCATGTCAATCTATGCCAAAACCAATACAGAATTTTAAAGTAAAAATTAAAAATAAATAAATAAATTAAAAAAAAAAAAGAGCTAACCCAAAAGCCACCATATCTAAACTGAAACCAAGCTCCACCCAAGAGCCAACAAGTTCTACTGCAAGACACACCATGCTAATTCTCCAGCAAAACAGAAACACAACCCTGAACATTAAAAGATGGGCTGCCCAAAGCCCAAAACTCACTACTGGACATTTCATTGCATTCCATAGAGAAGAGATCCAGCTCCATCCACCAGAACACAGACACAAGCTCCTCCAACCAGGAAACCTTGAAAAGACACTAGTCTAACCTCACTCACATGGATCAGACTCCACAATAAAGATGAGCCACGAACTTCCAGTCTGCAGAAATGGCATCCGAAACACAGCAATCTAAACGAAATGAAAAGGCAGAGAAATGTTCAGCAGGAGAAGGAACATGATAAAAACCCATCAATCCAAACAAAAGAGGAGGCGATAGGGAGTATACCTGGAAAAGAATTCAGAATAATAATAGTGAAGATGATCCAAAATCTTGAAAACAAAATGAAGTTACAGATAAATAGACTGGAAACGATTGAAAAGATGCAGAAATGTTTAATAAGCACTTAGAAGAAATGAAGAAGACTCAATCAATAATGAATAATGCAATAATTGAGATGAAAAGCACTCTGGAGGGAACCAACAGTAGAATAACTGAGAAGACAAGATAAGAGAGGTGGAAGATAGAATTTTGAATTAAATGAAGCAGAGAGGAAAAAAGAATTACAAGAAATGAGGACAAACTCTGAGACCTCTGGGACAATGTTAAATGCCCCAACATTTGAATCATATGAGTCCCAGAAGGAAATAACAAAAAGAAAGGCCATGAGAAAATATATGGGGAGATAATAGCCGAAAATTTTCCTTAAATAGGGAAGAAAATAGCGACCAAAGTCCAAGAAACCCAGAGAGCCCCAAGCAAGATAAACCCAAGGCAAAATACCCCAAGGCATAAGTTAATCAAACTCACAAGGATGAAACACAATGAACAAATATTAAAAGCAGCAAAGTAGAAGTAACAATACACAAGAGGATCCTCATAAGGATAACAGCTGATCTTTCAACAGAAACTCTTCAGACCAGTAGGGAATGGCAGGGGATACTTAAAGTGATGAAAGAGAAAAAGCTACAAGCAAGATTACTTTACCCAGCAAGGATCCCATTCAGGTATGAAGGGAAAATCAAAAGCTTTAAAAACAAGCAAAAGCTGAAAGAACTCAGCACCATCAAACCAGCTCTTTAGAAAATGCTAAAGGAACTTCTCTATACAGGAAACACAAAAGCAGGCTTATAAAAATGAACCCAAACCAACACAGTAAAATAGTAAATGTATCCTACTTATCAATAATTACCTTAAATGTAAATGAGTTAAATGTTCCAACCAAAAGACAAAGACTGGTCAAATGGATACAAAAACAAGATCCCTTTATATGCTGTCTACAAGAAACCCACCTCAAACCTAGGGATACATACATATTGAAAGTGAAGTGATGGAAAAAGATTTCATGCAAGTGGAGACCAAAAGAAAGCAGGAATAGCAATACTCCTATCAGATAAAACAAATTTTGAAATAAAGACCATAAAGAGAGACAAAGAAGGACACTAAATAATGATCAAAGGATCAATCCAAGAAGATGTAACAACTGTAAATATATATGCACCCAACATAGGAGCACCTCAATACATAAGGCTAATGCTAACAAGAATGCAAGGGAAATTGACAGTAACACAATAATAGTGGTGGACATTAATACCCCATTCACACCTATGGATAGGTCAATCAAGCAGAAAATTAGGGCTTCCCTGATAGCTCAGTTGGTAAGGAACCTGCCTTTAATGCAGGAGAACCCCATTCAATTCCAGGGTCAGGAAGATTCACTCCAGAGGAGATAGTCTTAGGCTTCCCTTGTGGCTCAGCTGGTAAAGAATCCACCTGCAATATGAGGGACCTGGGTTTGATCCTTGGGTTGGGAAGATGCCCTCGAGAAGGGAAAGGGTACTCACTCCTGTATTCTGGCCCAGAGAATTCCAAGGACTGTGTAGTCTATGGGGTCGCAAAGAGTCAGACACAACTGAGCAACTTTCACAAACTTTAAATGGTGCAATGGACCAGTTAGACCTAATTGATATCTATAGGGCATTTCACCCCAAAACAATGGACTTCACCTTTTTCTCAAGTGCACATGGAACATTCTCCAGAATAGATCACATCCTGGGCCATAAATCTAGTCTTGGTAAATTTAAAAGGAAATTTAAACCATTTCAAGCAACTTTTCTGATCAAAATGTGGTAAAATTAGATGTCAATTACAGGGGAAAAAACTATTAAAAATACAAACATATGGTGGCTAAACAACATGCTTCTAAATAACCATCACATCACGGAAGAAATAAAAAAGGAAGTCAAAATATGCATAGAAACCAATTAAAATGAGAACACAACAACCCAAACCCTATAGGATTCAGTAAAAGCAGGGCTAAGAGGGTGGTTCAAAGCAATATAACCCTACCTCAAGAAACAAGATAAACATCAAATAAGCAACCTAACTTTACACCTAAAGCAATTAGAAAAAGAAGAAAAGGAAACCCAGAAGTTAGTAGAAGGAATAAATAATAAAAATCAGAGCAGAAGTAAATGAAAAGAAATGAAAGAGACTAGCAAAAATCAACAAAACCAAAAGCTGGTTCTCTGAGATAATAAATAAAACAGACAAACAAACTGTGGCTCAGACGGTAAAGCATCTGCCTACAATGTGGGAGACCCAGGTTCAATCCCTGGGTCGGGAAGATCTCCTGGAGAAGGAAATGGTAACCCACTCCAGTATTCTTGCCCGGAAAATCCCATGGATGGAGAACCCTGGTAGATTACAGTCCATGGGGTCACAAGAGTTGGACATGACTGAGCGACTTCACTTTCACTTTCACCAAGAATAAAAGGGAGAAAAATCAAATCAATAAAATTAGAAATGAACATTGGGATTCATGTCAATGTATGGCAAAACCAATACAGAATTGTAAAGTAAAATAAAAAATAAATTAAAAATAAAAATAAAAAAATAAAATAAAATAAAATGAAATAATAAAATTTAAAAAAAAATAAATGAAAATCGAGAAATCACAACAGACAACACAGAAATACAAAAGAGACTACTGTGAGCAATTACATGCCAATAAAATGGACAACTTGGAAGAAATTTTTTTAAAGTAAACTTCTAAAACTGAACCAGGAAGAAATACAAAATCATAACAGACCCATCACAAGCACAGAAATTGAAACTGTAGTAAAATAATCTTCCAACAAACAAAAGTCCAGGACCAGATGGCTTCACAGGTGAATTCTCCCAAAAATTTAGAGAAATGTTAACACTTATCTTACTCAAACTCTTCCAGAAAATTTCAGAGGAAGGTAAACTCCCAAACTCATTCTGTGAGGCCATCATCACCCTAATACCAAAACCAGACTAAGATGCCAAATACAAAGAAAACTACAGGCCAATATCACTGATGAACATAGATGCAAAAATCCTCAACAAAATTCCAGCAAACAGAATTCAACAACATATTAAAAAGACCATACATCATTACCAAGTGGGCTTTATCCCAGGGATGCAAGGATTCTTCAACATTTGCAAATCAATCAATGTGATACACCATATTAACAAATTGAAAGATAAAAACCATATGATTATCTCAATAGATGCAGAGAAAGCCCTTGACAAAATGCAATACCCATTTAGATCCAAATTCTCCAGAAGCAGGCATAAAAGGAACATACCCTCAACATAATAAAAACTATATACAACAAACCCACAACAAACATTATCCTCAATGGTGACAAACTGAAAGCATTTCCTCTAAAATCAGGAACAAGACAAGGGTGCCCACTCTCACCACTACTATTCAACATAGTTTTGGAAGTCCTAGCCACAGCAATCAGAGCAGAAAAAGAAATAAAAGGAATCCAGATTGGAAAAGAAGTAAAACTCTCACTGTTTGCAGATGACATAATCCTCTACAGAGAAAAACTAAAGACATCACCAGAAATTACTAGAGCTAATCAATGAACACAGTAAAGTGGCAGGATATAAAATTAATACACAGAAATCCATTGCATTCCCATACACTAACAATGAGAAAACAGAAAGAGAAATTAAGGAAACAACCCCATTCACCACTGCAACAAAAATATTAAAATATTTAGGAATAAATTTACCTAAAGAAACAAAAGACCTAATATCAAACACTGTAAAACACTGATAAAACAAATCAAAGACAAATAGATGGAGAAATATACCATGTTCATGGATCGGAAGAATCAATACAGTGAAAATGAGTATACAACCCAAAGCAATCTATAGATTCAATGGAATCCCTATCAAGCTACCAACCGTATTTTTCACAGAACTAGAACAAATAATTTCACAATTTGTATCAAAACACAAAAAAAACCTTGAATAGCCAAAGCTATCTTGATAAAGAAGAATGGAACTAGAGAAATCAACCTTCCTGACTTCAGACTATACTACAAAGCTACATTCATCAACACAGTATGATACTGGCACAAAGACAGAAATATAGATCAATGGAACAAAATAGAAAGCTCAGAGTTAAATCCATGCACCTACTGACAACTTATCTTTGACAAAGGAGGCAAGAATATATAATGGAGAAAAGATAATCTCTTTAACAAGTGGTGCTAGAAAAACTGGTCCACCACCTGTAAAAGAATGAGACTAGAACACCTTGCAACACCATACACAAAAATAAACTCAAAACAGATTAAAGATCTAAATGTAAGACCAGAAACTAGAAATCTCTTAGAGGAAAATATAGGCAGAACACTCTCTGGTACAATTCACAGCAAGATTCTCTATGACCCATCTCCCAGAGTTATGGATATAAAAGCAAAAATAAACAAATGAGACATAATTAAACTTAAAAGCTTTTTCATAATGAAGGAAACTATAAGCAAGGAGAAAATGCCACCTTCAGAATGGGAGAAAATGATAGCAAATGAAACAACTGACAAAGCAGTAATCTCCTAAGTATACAAGCAGCTCATGCAGCTCAATACCAGAAAAACAAATGACCCAGTCAAAAAGTGGGCCAAAGAACTAAACAGACATTTCTCCAAAGAAGACATACAGTTAGCTAACAAATACATGAAAAGATGCTCAACATCACTCATTATCAGAGAAATTAAAATCAAAACCACAATGAGGCACCACTTCATGCTGGTTGGAATGGCTGCCTACAAAATGTCTACAAACAATCAATGCTGAAGAGGGTGTGGAGAAAAGGGAACCTTCTTACATTGTTGGTGGGAATGCAAACTAGTACAACCACTATGTAGAACAGTGTGGAGATTCCTTGAAAACCTAGAAATAGAACTGCCATATGACCCAGCAATCCCACTGCTGGGCATACACACTGAAGAACCAAGAGTTGAAAGAGACACATGTACCCCAATGTTCATTGCAGCACTGTTTACAATAGCTAAGACATGGAAGCAACCTAAATGTCCATCAACAGATGAACGGATAGGATAAGGAAGTTTTGGTACATATACACAACAGAATATTACTCATCTATAAAAAAGAATGCATTTGAGTCATTTCTAATGAGATGGATGAAACTGGAGCCTATTATGCAGAGTGAAGTAAATCAGAAAGAGAAACACCAATACAGTATATTAATGCATATATATGGAATTTAGTAAGATGGTAATGATGAACCTATATGTAAGACAGCAAAAGAGAAACAGATGTAAAGAGAAGACTTTTGAATTATGTGGGAGAAGGTGAGGGTAGGATGATTTGAAAGAATAGCATTGAAACATGTATATTACCATATGCAAAATAGATGACCAGTGCAAGTTTGATGTATGAAACAGGGCACTCAAAGCTGGTGCTTTGGGACAACCCAGATGGATGGGGTGAGGAGAGAACAGGGAGGGGGTTTCAGGATAGCAGGGACACACGTGCACCTACGACTGATTCATATCGATATGGCAAAAACCACCATAATACTGTAATTAGCCTCCAATTAAAATTAAAATAATTAATTTAAAAAATAAGGTATAATATACAATACCTTGCTTATCCTTTATAAATGCTATTGTTACAATTTTATAAATGTTTATTTTTATTTATTTTTTTAATGTTTATTTTAAAAAAAATTATGTTAAGAAATTTCATCCTTTTTCTGGAGGCCAATGTAATATCACTTACACGTTTTTTTCTGTTTGAGGATTACTGCTATTATTGTTATTACTAATGATATTCTTATTATTTAGTATGTGGCTAACATTTGTATGTTCCAGACTCATTTTATCTGATTCAGAATAGTTTTTTATTTACTTTTCTTAAAAAAAAAAAAAATCAGTTGTCAGGTTCTGCTGAATAATTTAGGGTATGGGCTCTTCATGGACCATTATCTTACACTATTCTATGAGTATCTCAAGCTTGGTGTTGATTTACATACTTTCATTCTTGCTTGAGGATTTAATCAGACTGTGTTCAGACAAAAGTGTTGATCCTTAAGCAAAGTCATGAAAAAACTGGAAAGAAGAGCTATGTGGACTTGAAGAGTCACCTGGGCCACTGTCTTTGAGGCTCTATCCACCCAACAGAGCCATGAATGATGCCAACAAGAGCAGTGCTTCTGCAAACTGCTGTAGAAGCTGATTTCCTCATTATTCATTATTCTCTGTGAGAAAATCCTTACGATCCCTAATTGACCTTGACAAGACAGATTTGCTTTGAACATCTGTGCTCTTAGCTAGATACCATGCTCAGTCATGGCTTTTCACTGGATTCACGTCACTGAATAGAAACGTAACTGTCAATTGCCTCTTTTTCCCAATAATGCTGAAGAAGGTTTTTGCTATGTCTCAATCAATCTTCAGTTCAGTTCAGTCGCTCAGTTGTGTCCAACTCTTTGAGACCCCATGAACCGCAGCACGCCAGGCCTCCCTGTCCATCACCAACTCCCAGAATCCACACAAACACGTGTCCATTGAGTCAGTAATGCCATCCAACCATCTCATCCTCTGTCGTCCCCTTCTCCTCCTGCCCTCAATCTGTCCCAGCATCAGGGTCTTTTCCAATGAGTCAGCTCTTTGCATAAGGTGGCCATAGTATTGGAGTTTCAGCTCCAACATCAGTCCTTCCAATGAACACCCAGGACTGATCTCCTTTAGAATGGACTGGTTGGGTCTTCTTACAGTCCAAGGGACTCTCAAGAGTCTCTCCAAAACCACAGTTCAAATCATCAATTCTTCGGCACTCAGCTTTCTTTATAGTCCAACTCTTACATCCATACATGACCACTGGAAAAACCATAGCCTTGACTAGATGGAACTTTGTTGACAAAGTAATGTCTGTGCTTTTTAATATGCTATCTAGGTTGGTCATAACTTTCCTTCCAAGGAGTAAGCATCTTTTAATTTCATGGCTGCAATCACCATCTGCAGTGATTTTGGAGCCCCCCAAAATAAAGTCAGCCACTGTTTCCACTGTTTCTCCATCTATTTGCCATGAAGTGATAGGACCAGATGCCATGATTTTAGTTTTCTGGAATTTGAGCTTTAAGCCAATTATTTTCACTCTCCTCTTTCACCTTCATCAAGAGGCTCTTTAGTTCTTCTTCACTTTCTGCCATAAGGGTGGTGTCATCTGCATAGCTGAGGTTATTGGTATTTCTCCTCGCAATCTTGATTCAGGCTTGTGCTTCCTCTAGCCCAGCGTTTCTCATGATGTACTCTGCATATAAGTTAAATAAGCAGGGTGACAATATACAGCCTTGACGTACTCCTTTTCCTATTTGGAACCAGTCTATTGTTCCATGTCCAGTTCTAACTGTTGCTTCCTGACCTGTATACAGGTTTCTCAAAAGGCAGGTCAGGTGGTCTGGTATTTCCATCTCTTCCAGAATTTTCCACAGTTTATTGTGATCCCATAAAGGGTCATTTGGTACAGGCATCTGATGGCTCTGCTGTCACCTTTAATTAGAGATGGTTCCATTTTGAGGTCTCTTCCTTATATTTGGTTTCTTGATTTCCTCAGTGTTCTTATTCTTCTCCATCCCCTCTTGCTGAGTTCAGTATCTTATCTTACCACTGTAAGAGCACACACATTACAGTCTATCTAGACAGACTTCAGGTTTTCTAGACATGTCTAAATGAAGACAAAAAGAACAACCCTTCCCTGATGCCTGCCTGCCCTGGTCTAGACACTGAACACAATCCTATCAGTTCATCTTTCCAGAAGTTGAGGAAAGTGACTATTTTCATTCCCATTTTACAGATAAGGACAGAGGGTCTCAAAATTATCTACTTCAGGTTATTAGCTAGAAGACATACATGATATCTACATCTAATAGAGTATATAAATCATAATACATATGATTTTCAAATGTGAATCTGTGAGTTCCCAATTTTCTGTTTTTAAGTAATATTTTCATCTAAAAATTCATGTGACTAGAGAAAGCTTATTGGTACAGTAAAAAAAAAAAATAAGCTAATTATGGTTTTTCAATTCTAAACTCACCTAAAATAAATAAAAGAAACTCTCCCTTTTCTGACATCATTGTCCTTTATCACCAATGACAGGTGTCAGAAAAATGTTGGCATTTTGTTTTCACTTAAGAAATGTTATATGATGACCTTTAGCTTAGTGTATTTTTTGGAAGAAGCTAAAAATGGATTTTCTGTGAATTAGCATGTGATTTGAATTATTTTGCAGTGTTTCTACACTTGAGGTTGGCCAGAGCCATAAGTCACCTGATGTTAAATATCACATTACACTTTCACAGGCGATATTTCTGGAAGGTAGTATCCATATGTGGAGTGTAAAATATATCATTTGAGACATTTTTGGACTAAATGGACTTCCAAATTTCTTTCAATAAGCCCATGGATCAGCAGTAATGTTTCTGAAGTATGCTTTTTACAGAACAATCATTTCATTCGTGAGATATTTACTTCAAAAAGCTTCCAAACAAGTCATCTTTAAAACTGTGTGGAAAAAAAATAGGAAATAGCTTCTCCCATCTTTTCCCTGCACATTTTCTATGAATGAAACCCCAATTTTGTTAGTTGTGCAAAATGAGCCAATATGATATTTAGGAAGCTGTAAAGATTTTAACATTACATTGCCTTCCAGAGTTAAGAGAGGGAAGGAAAGGTGAGTTGATAAACCATAAGGACAGAACACATAAAATGATTAAATCACTGAGAATGATGCTAATAAGACTGTTACAGGAAAGAACAATGTCACTCTTTGACTGAATTATTGAGGTGTTCCAGGAAAAATGGTTTTGTCTTTAGTTATTTAATTCACAAAGCATTTTAGGATGCTTTCATTCGGGTTTCCTCCACATGAGGCTTAGGGTTCCACTACTCAGAATTGAAATGGCCATGATTCAAAAACAGAGAGTGGATTACTTTTCTGCCACTCTTTTCTGGGTCAACTTCTGCCTCGGGACGTGGGCTACAAATGCCAAGGTCTCAGAGCTGGCTTCTAGTTCCGTCTAACCACCCTAATGGCTGCCATCACCCAGGTGTCCCTTGCAGACACTGCAGGGCTCCAGAGTAACACCTAGCAGGACTCCCCCTCCTGGTTTGCCAAGTGGGAAGTCAAACTTCTATTTGGCTCCTTTCTTCCTCTCTTTCAGCCTCCAGATTCATTTAACAGGTACTCACCCTAACTGCTAACCAACAATTTCCCAGCTTTTATGTTATGCTCCCTGTTTACTTGGTCATTAACCTTGGTCAAGTTTTAACTAATGTTGAAACAAGTATTTAGGTCAGCCAAGGCTTCAGTCGTCCTTGGCCATCTTGTGCATCTCTAATCTATTCCATACTCAAGTTACTACACTCTAGTTGTCGACCCACCACCAGTTTTTTGTTTTTTTTTTTTCCCCAAGAGTCCTCAATAACTTGGTATTGTCAACCAAGTACCAGGCAAACTCCTTCTCCTGAGGACTCAAGCTGTCCCCTGTCTGGGCCCACTGGGGATTTTCACAGTTGTGTCTCTGTGAACTCTTTAGTCAAATTAAACCATACAGTCTTCACTCTCTTTAAGTGTCTTCTTGGTTTTCATTCCCCCTATATATTTCTTGGTTTTATTCCCTTGTGTCTTTTTTTTTTTAATTAAAAAACATTTACACACTACCAGCCAATAAAATCCAAATTAAATCATACTTTTTCAATAAAGTCTCCATCTCCACCTTGAAGGAAGGACTCTTTCCTCTTCCTTAAATCCTAGTTTGTCTGTGATCTACAAATGCTATCCAGTTTGTATTTTACAGTTATTTATGTAATAGCATCTACTTTGGCTGGAGGAAGATTGATGAGGACCTAGTATTTATCTATTTTTATGTCCTCCTCAGTCACTTCAGTCTTTCAGTCAAAAATTTTAAATATATGTTGTAAACACCTGCAATAAAAAAACTACCCTAACCCCAAATGGCAAAGATTCTTGTATAAAGTATGATTTTCTGTTATTGCAAAAGTAGCATGATAATTTCAATTTAGAAAACTTTGTTATGGGCTGAATAGTGTCCTCCTCCCTCTCCCACAGTTCAGACATTGAAGACTTAATGACCAGAATCTCAGAGTGAGATTCTGAGTGAGACTGTATTTGGAGTTGGGACTGTTACTGACATAGTTAAGTTAAAACGAGGCCCTTAGGGAGCCTCCTAATCCAGTTTTACTGGTTCTCCTACATACAGAGGAAATCTGGACACACAAACACAGGTACCAGGGAAGTCGGGACACAGAAGAAAGATCACAGACAGACACAAAGATGGCAGCTGTCTGCACGCCAAGGAGACAGGCCTCAGGAGAAACCAAAACTGTTGCCACCTTCATCGTGGATTTCCAGCCTCCAGACCTCTGAGAAAACAAGTTCCCATACTTTGAACTACCCTGTTTGAGCTACTTTGCTATGGCATCCCTAATAAACAAATACATTCTACATCTCTGACTCCAGTGATAAGAAAAAATAAACAACTGATTCAAATTTGGGGAGCAATTCTTTAAAACACTCAAATTTGATTGTATCAGACTCTATTTTACTAGATAACACTTATGCAAATCCTGTTCAGTAAGATCATCTACAGTCTGAGAGCTCAGTGGTCCTAAACATTTCAGCAAAATACATGAACCTGGCCACCAGACAGGCAGCACAGCCTAGAAGCATTTTCCTTCCCCAGACAGAAGGAAATTTTTCTTTCTTGCCTCTCTCTCTCAGTCCCAGTATCAGTTTTAACAACTGAAATGCTGACACTGAATAGAGGCAACAATGTCACTGTAGCTCATAGGTGTCATTCTGTAGAAAGCTCAGATTAACCACTCTTTTTTTTCCCCAAAGGTGTTAAAACTTGGTGGGGTTGTAGAAATATACTTGAAACTTTCTAGTTTGCTTTCCTAGAATTATTCCCATGTATTATTATATTTGTATCATATAAGAGCAACATGAATATATAAAAATTGGAAGTGGCAGGATTGAGAGGTGAGACACTACTCAAGTTAGGGGTAAAGAAGTTGAAAGAAAGTAAACATTATTAGGGCTTCCCTGGTGGCTCAGATGGTAAAGAATCTGCCTGCAATGCAGGAGAGCTGGGATTGATCCCTGGGTCTGGAAGATCTTCTGGAGAAATTCATGGCTACCTACTCCAGCATTCTTACCTGGAGAATCCCATGAACAGCTGAGGCTGGCAGGCTACAGTCCATGGGATCACAGAGAGTTGGACACAGCTGAGTCTCTAACACTACCTTTAGCTTGATTTACGACTTCCAATTTTTGGGCTTGCCTGGTGGCTCAGTGGTAAAGAATTTGCTTGCTAATACAGGAGAGACAAGAGACACAGGTTCAGTTCCTGGGTAGGGAAGATCCCCTGGAGAAGGAAATGGCAACCCACTCCAGTTTATTTGCTTGGGAAATCCCATGAACAGAGGAGCCTGGTGGGCTACAGTCCATGGGGTCACAGAGCCAGACAAGACTGAGCGACAGATACACACACTCAAACATCATTAGTCCTGATGATTCAAAATATTCCAATCATTGAGTTCATTTAATTTTTTCCTTGCAATTTGACATAAAAGTTTTTCTTCAATTTTTTGCTCATACATGGTGGTTGATCAACAGAAGAAAAACACTTATGTCAATCACAAAAGAGAAAAAAGCAAATACACAAATCACCATATGGAAGTAGATGTATTTATGAATTATATTTCCAACTTTAACCCAGAATGCATATGATGTATCTATTTAAGATCATTCCTGGGCATAGGTTTATCTTACAATATTACGGAAAATTCATTTTTTTTTTCAGAAACTGCGTCAATCTTTACGTTTTCACATACTAAAAACTGAAAAAAAATCAGAAAGCTTAAAATTATAACTTGTCATTCACTATAGCCATGTGTATAGTGTATTTTACTTTGTATCTATTATCTATATAAATATCTGAATGCATATACACATTTAAACTATTAATATATATGTCTGTGTGTAGTGTGTGTGATATGTGTATAAAATTGTGTTATGAAAGGATGTAGTATAGGTTTGAAAGTTAAATAGAGTTTTGCTTGAATCATATTTGTGAGTAACAGCTATTTGAACCTGGACACTGAGTTTGAGTTTTTTAGCTGTGAGAGGTAATTTGCAATCACTCCACAGCACTATTATCAATAATGGAATGTAATACTTGTTGCAGTCTGACTCAGAGGCTTCCAAAATCAAGAAAGCCCTTAATAAACATGTACTCTGCAGTCATTTCATTCTCCCCCCATTCTGGAATTTCAGCCAGTGAAATGTGAATTCATGCACCAACTAACCAAAGCATTAAACTTGAGCAGAAGTTTGAAAACAGGAGGGAAGAGGGTTAGCACCTATCTTCCAAGAGATTTTTTTCAAAACAAACAGGTAGGTAGATCTTATGAAAATGAGGAACAACTAACATACAGAGATGGCAAACTTTGGGTCCTAATAGAGCCAGCAACAGACCTGCTGGGGACAGATGAAGTGTGTGTGTGGTCCAGGGGTAGAAGGACATCTTCAGGGTCTTAACTAAGCTGGTAGCTACATGCTCTATATTCTCCATTAAAACTGGTATCAGATAGGAAATTCCTCAAGTTTGCAGGCATTTACTGAAAAAACATATCTGTCCCTGGAACCACCCAGCATGTTCACAGCCATTCCAGGGCAGCCATACTTTTCCTCCACTCAGCCAACACTTTCATTATTACCTGGACCACACAGTGTGGTCCTTCAGATATTCATTTCATCAGCTACTGCCCAACATTTATTTATAGCTTCTCTCTCACTTTTCTCCCTTGTCTAACATATTCACATCTATCCCTTTCCAAAACTAAACAGCCTCCCTTGTAGCCCACACCCATCTTCTGATGGCCTCCTCACCTGCCTCCTTCCCCTTACAGCTGGGCCCATGGAGGCACCTCAGTCTCAGCTCCACGTCCTTACCATCTGCTCGCTGTCTTCAGTCTCTTCCATCTCATTTTCTACTGACAGTTTCCAAAGCTCATTCAAGACTTTCTGGAAGTGAGAATCAACGAAAATTTTTAGGTCCTTGATGTATTTCTGCATCTACAAGATGACCTCATGTGCCCATGGAAGAGAAATCCATTTGATTGCACCTCATCTTCATTTATCAGAGAAGGCAATGGCAACCCACGCCAATACTCTTGCCTGGAAAATCCCATGGATGGAGAAGCCTGGTAGGCTACAGTCCATGGGGTCACTAAGAGTTGGACACAACTGAGCGACTTCACTTTCACTTTTGACTTCCATGCATTGGAGAAGGCAATGGCAACCCACTCCAGGGTTCTTGCCTGGAGAATCCCAGGGACGGGGGAGCCTGCTGGGCTGCCCTCTCTGGGGTCGCACAGAGTCAGACACGACTGAAGCGACTCAGCAGCAGCAGCAGCAGCATCTTCATTTATATTTTATATGATGCATCTTATGTGAGCTCCAAATCCATACCCAGTTTCCTTGAGATTTGTCCATTTTACAGTCAGTAAAAACTCAGCATCAAAACCCCCTTCATCACTTTTGAAACAACAACAAAAGCCACCCCTCCTGGCATCTCTACTCCAACCCGAGCAACTGCTAAGCCCACATGAGACAGCATCTATCAGCAAGCCCCTCACTCTGCCTCAACAGCTCCACCCCATGGCTGCTACCTGAACCCAAGCTGTCATCATCTTCCATCTGATTAAGGACCAAAACCTCAGGGCACCATGATGAAACCTCTTGCTCCATTCCATCTTCCACACCAGCATAGGTTTGAAACTCATAAAACAGACACCTGGCCATTTGATTCTCCTGCTTTAAATCTGCAAATGTCTTTTTAGAATGAAAGACAATTACTCAGCATAACATTTAAAAAAATGTCTTTGTTATATGTATTAGCCCACATCTCTGGTCTCATTGTTCAGCAGCCCTGGGCACACTCTCTACTCTAGTTGTTATAGAATAGATTTTTAGATCCTTGAATAGACTATGCTCTCTCAAATAATGCTAGTTTCATTCTTTTCTGTTTCTCCAGGGTTTACAAAAATTCTTGAACCTATTATTATCAATGAGTGTTTGCAAAATGAATGTCTTAGTTCTACATAAGAATAGCAACAAAAAAAAAGAAAGAAAAAGAAATCAAGGTGTCTTATCTAGAGTGGAAGCACTAAGCTGAATCACTAAGATGATTCAGATAAAAGCTGTTCTGAAAGCAGTTGAATCCTCACAATTTAATCTTCTAGAAAACAGAGCTGATGTGGCAAAGGAGAAACAGCAATGAGCATGTTCCCTTGTTGCTGCTGAGTGCAGAACGGATGGAATATTCAAGCAGAAATCTGAGACAGTAATTCCATCATGACAAAGTAAGGGTCCAGAAAACAATTTTGTTTTAGTTCTGGAAAACAAAGGAAAAGTAATTACATTTATTTACAAGTGTAGGTCATGCATTCCCAAGCAATCCACTACGCCCTATACAAACACAGTGGATTATAGCCAAGCCTTGCAATTTACTAAATAAAAGGCACAGGGTAAAGAAAGAATTGGAGCTATTCTTAGTTCATTTGTTTAGATGACGATGGTGCTAAATTTCTAGAAACGAAGATTCCTATAGGAGACTGTGTTGGACCTAATGCACTCTCATCAGAAATGTGTTTAATACAGAGTTTATGCTAAAAATGGAAATTAATAATTTCATGAAAACCATTGAGAGACACTTTTCCCTTTACTCATGTATATGCCTGATATCATCTTAACAATATCACCATAAGAAACAAGCTATAATTTTTCATTATTCATTGAGTACTTGCATTGTTCATTTAAGATGCATAGCTCATGACTGTTAGGCTGTAACATTTCCAACTTTCATATAAATATAAAATCAATCTAATTGCATTCATGCAAAGAGATTAAGTCCTCAGAATGGAAATGCCACACACACACAATGAATGCCATTTTTTCACTTCTAATTCAAAGCACAAGCCCTTCTTTTTAAGTGTATGCTTACATATGATTTGATTAGTAATAGATGCAAATGGATTTTCCCCCCATTGAATAGTTTTTTTCCAAATCACTGCAATTATGCATTTGATGTGTCATCTACCTGTCTATGAAGCATGTCTCATTTTTAGCTGATTCCCTATTGTCAGGGTGATTACAGTTGTGTTACAAGCAGCTGCATCTCCAGGTGTGAAACCATGCGACAACCTGACACTCTGATCATGGGCCTTACTGGTCCTCAAGGGGTGTGTGATGTGGAGATGAGGTCAAATATACCTCAGGATCGTAAAGGTTAACAAATCTCCTGTGACCTGGTAAATTTGTTTTACCCCAAATCTGAGACCTCTGAGTCTCAGACTTGCAAGAAGCTTTAAGATATAATTTTACTTTGTGTTTTCAAGTTTATCAAATAAATGATCAAGTACACTTTGTTCATTCTTTTTCACTCTTTTAGTTATTATTTTCTTAAAACTCCTAAAAACCTGCCTAACTTTGGGATTTAATTATTTCAAATGTACAATAAAAGTATATCCTGTCCCAAGTATCTTCCTCACATAGACAGAGTCAAGGGGCACCCACCTGGAAATGTGGAAACACCTATTGGTCACCATGTCATTTCATCAATCACATCATCTTTCAGAATGCCAAAAACATAAAAATGAAAATGGAACACCAAATTTTGGGGGTCTTTGGGAGACAGGGGAAGGCGTGTGGAAAGGAGAAATCATTTCAGAAATAAGAAAAAGAAACTTATGGTCTTATATCAGGGTGTATGGATGAAACAAAAGTATTAATACTCCTCTAACTGGAGCCTCTTCTGACCCACTTATTTTTGCTATTTTAATGGTTCCTATTAAACAGGCTCCTCATGACCCTCACCTCCAACAACTGTTCAATCTATAGATGAGTATGCCAGTCCAAGAAGATCAACAGCCATGTCTACAGACCTTCTGTACTAAATGGTGTTGGCGCACTGTGGATCTCTGAGAAGACAGTGGTTAATCTGTGGTTAACGGGATGTTCACAACACCCTCTTGTGATATAAGCTTTCAAGTCTATGATAATCTGGCACAAGAATGGAGCAAAAAGATGGCTGGCACCACAAGATAAATAAGGTGTCATCTATAGGCTGTCATAGGGAGGGATGTATACTGCCTCTTTATCACATCTTTCCTCCCATTCCATGGATGTTTCTGGGAACCTAATTTTGTCATGAATCAAAGTATAACATCCCCTGGGGATGGAGGAATCATGGGAGCAAAGGGTCCTGGATCCCTGGGTGGCTGATGGGCTGAGCAACTCTACCAGCCCTGGATGGGTCACCTCAGAACAATTGTTTGAAAGAAAAATTAACTGAAGCCACTGCCTCATTTAGGTCTCTTTGATAAAACAACTGAACTTACATCCCAATGAAGAGAAAGAGATTAACTAAAAATTCCTAAAAGTTTTACAGGATATTTTCAATTTTTTTTTCAGTCATTCTTAAAAGTCACAGACCCAGAAAGCAGGTGATTTTTATCTAAGTGATACAATCAGAGATGTTTGGATTTAAAAAGAACTCTAATGCAGTATCTGGCGCAGGATGGCATATATATAGTACCCCTCCCATCTTACTTTCCATCACCCTGTCCATGGTGTCAGATACTTGAAATAAATCCTGACAATTTTCCCTCAGAGCCCAAAGGCAGCTTAATCATCATTCTCAACACAGTTCTTCATGCAGCCACGGATTGATTGCAGTAGGCTCAGAAATTGAAAACTATCTGGTCTCTATGAAAGAGTCTGATTCTGTCATTTTCCATAAGGAGTTCAGCACAGGTTAGTTCTCAGAGTTTCTGAATATGAGGATATCAAGCATTTCATCATAAAAGAGAAACAGACTAAAGTCCATGTGAATGAACAGCTGGGTCTGTAACATCCTGACTTTTGAAGTCACTCAACAGACTCTTGAGACTAGATTCACTTTATGGCATGTTCTTAAAATGTGGTTGCAGCTGCCTCAACAAGCACTTAGCTGGACCTGGCAATATCTACGTGGAGATCTTCTGTGTCTGGAATCCACACACACAGCACCCTCTACCCACTTCTAGTATGGGAAAGCCAGGAACACAGAAGCCAAACTGAAATTGGCTCAAAGCCTATTCACAGTCTTGGTAGAATCCCATCTCCTGCCTCCCCATGGTTTTCCTCAGGCTCTGAGAGCTGATCTGTGCTGGCTGTGGTTCACACCTCTGCCTGGGTGGTTCACATCCCCAGTGTGCTTATCTACAGAAGAGTCTACAGACCTTTCTTACATCTCCTTGTAGATCTTCTCGTATCAATTTTCCCTTTCTAGGAATTCATTTCCTTAATTGTTTGAGATATAAGTGGCATAAAACATTGTATTAGTTTCAGGCAAATAGCATAGTGTCTTTCTATCGGGATACCTTGAAAACCATCACTACAGTAAGTCTGGTGAGCATCCATCACCATATACAGCAATTTTTATTTTTTTTATTGTGATGAAGACTTCTAAGATCTACTCATACTTTTCAGATCCTGTCATACTTTCCAAAAGGTCGGGCCTGATGGTCTATTCTAGTCTGCAGAAAACCAACATGCTGAAATGGTTATCAGCCATCACACATGCCAACAGACCTACAACCTCATTGTCACTATGGGTTTCCCACTGGCTGATGCCCCTTCACACCCTCTCATGATACAGCCTCTCACTCCAGGGCACTGGATACAACACCCAGGACGATGCTGGTCACAGTGTTCCTAAGATTACATCCTCCAGCATCCCAGATGACTTGGAAGAACCTTTAATGGTTCAATTTAAAAATTACTGTTTAATGGCTGAGTAATACTCCATTGTGTATATGTACCACAGCTTTCTTAACATGTATAATAACATGTAAGAATCGAAATGCCAGTCTATGTCTGATGCAGGATATGACACGCTTGGGGCTGACGCGCGGGGATGACCCAGAGAGATGTTGTGGGGAGCGGGGTGGGAGGGTGGTTCATGTTTGGGAACGCATGTACACCTGTGGTGGATTCATGTCAATCTATGCCAAAACCAATACAGAATTGTAAAGTAAAAATTAAAAATAAATAAATAAATTTAAAAAAAATAAATAAATAAAAATTACTGTTCCCTGTAGTGACATCAAAGAGCCAAGTGGTATATTTTCTCACTGATAAGAATGTTGCATCTTAGAAAAGAGAGGATCTAATATCTAAGGTTTAAAACATGATTAATTTACCTCGTAACACGAACTATCTAATTGTATTTGACTAGACTTCTATGTGCCCCTCCCTTTCAAGGTGTAAGAGTCAGCTCCTCTTCTTCTGCTCTGAAAGATCTGGAAAAATATCTCATGGAAACTTAATAGCAACATTGTGTGTGTGTGTGTCTGTGTGTGTCTGTGTGTGTGTGCTCAGTTGTGTCTGACTATTCATGACCCAAGGACCGTAGCCCACCAGTCTTCTCTGTCCATGGGATTTTTTCAGGCAAGAATACGGGAATGGGTTGTCATCTTCCTCTTCAGGGGGTCTTCTCGGCCTGGGGATGGAACCTGTGTCTCCTGCATTGGCGGGCAGATTCTTTACCACTCCTGCCGCCTGGGAAGCAACATTCGCATTCCTAATACCTTGTTTCAGTGTCCCTGCTCCTTAAATAAGATCCACTGAAGCCCACATTCCTGCCTCCAGGTGCTGTGTCCGCCGCAAGGTCCTCCAGACTCTGCACCTTCTGGGTGCAGAAATGGTACAGGACACAGTACAGATGTGGGCGAGCCATTTCCACCAGCTCACAGCCAGAGCTCCCGGAGGGGCACTAGGCTCTCCTAATATGAACTCCCTTTGGGATCATGGTCGATTCCCATGGTGCTGGAGGGGGAGCGATTTTCTGAGATAGCAAGCAAGATTGTATATTCTAATGATGCAGGTTCAATCAATAACCACAAGGAGCACACTCAGAAATATGAGAATGCAAAGGGGAACTAGACAGGTACCATTTGAACTAATGTCTCTTGGATGCAGAGAAGTGCTTTTCATGTCTAAATGCGTGACTACAAGGTGATAGGCCATTTGAATGTTAGTTGGAAAGATGGAAAAACTTAGCCAGGTAACTCTTCTTTTAAGAAGCTTCTTTCAGAACAGGTTGAAAACACGAGTTCATGGTCCTTTAAAGAGCAATATACCTTCTCCTTTCCTTGCTCTGCTCACTGGGTACCTCGGTCATCCGCACTGGCTGTGAGGGGCACTCCATAAAGTCAGAATGTGAAGCTGATAATTTGAAAGTAAAAACCAACAGCATTCTTCAGGTACCACCGACTTCTTTTCAAGCTGGTTTACTAGGTACCTTTGCTCCCTTTGGCTTATGACAACAGCACCATCGCTGCCCATCTTCTCTGTCTTCTCCCTTCCCCCCTTGTCAGACACATCTTACTGTTAACCTCAGCTCTAAGAGCCAGGTCAGTGCATCCACGAGCATCCCTCCCTCAGTAAGAGTAGTTCCTTATTCCATTTAACCCTGAAGCCTAAGAGCCCACTGATGCCTCTCGGCACCACTGCGTGTGAAGCTGCCCCACTTAGCATTGTTTCCATTAATTACACCTAAGAATCCTTTAGAAATTAAAAATAACATTGAAAAACACCTGGAGGGCAAAGCAAATTATTCAAATATAAGAGAGGGATGCACTGTACAGGGAATTGTACTTAATATATTGTAATACCTTATGATGGAACAAAAAACATTAAAAAGTGTATATTTATATGTACTTTTATAACTGAATCATTTTGCTGTACACTGGAAACTAGCACATTGCAAATCAACTATATTTCAATGAAAAAAATGAGAGGGAAAGACAGGTAGAGAAATAAAACATAATTCTGATTTTCTTTGTATGATTAAGATTTTAGCAATCAAATTGAGAGCATATTAAAAGTTCTAAATTAGATTTTTTTTTTTAGCCCAGAACTTCAGAAACCAAGTTGGTTCTACCAAACAATAGTGAGAAGCAATAAGCAGACGCCAACCATCCTGAGCTCACTTCCTGGCATATTTAGAATTGGGAGTGATGCTAATTCTGCCTCACAATAATGCCATCGCTATACAGAATACCCCTTAACTGCTGGAAAAGTAAATGACAACCCACTCCAATATTCTTGCCTGGAGAATCCCAGGGACAGAGGAGCCTGATGGGTTACAGTACATGGAGTCGCAAAGAGTCAGACACAACTAAGTGACTAAGCACACAGACAACCGCTCAGAGAAATGAATTTAAAAGTCTTACTTCTGCACTGGGAAGACTGAATTCACACTGAGAAGGTTCATGAGGGAGCCAGGGGTCCTGCAACACTAGGTCAGGATAAACCAAAAGAAGTTGCTACAGCCTCTCAGGAGAAACCAGATCCGTTCAGCTACAATTGATTTCTTTGTTAGGAAGTCCTTGAGTTGATGCTTATCATCCAGTCTGATAGTGTGAGTCAGCCTTTGCTAAAAGTAAGTATTCAATAGACCTACAGCCCAGGGCTGCTGCTTATATCAATGCTCCCCTGTCAGTGCTGGAAATATAGGTCCATGACGTTCTGTCGTGCATTAGACATTATTGTATCAGTCACTTCTGAACATCACTTGTTCAATTCTATTTCAGCAATAGAACATCCCTTTATTATTGTTAATTATTATTCCTATCATCTGAGAACTTGGAATTATTTCCCTTTTAGTAAGAATGAGGCTTTATAAAAATAGGTATTGATGATAACACTTAAAACTCATGTCATATGTCTTTTCTCTATGCTGATTTTACCCTATTTTAAAATCAATATGTTCAACATTTGCCCTAACCATTAAATATAGTATGGTAAGTATCATATCATTGTAAACATGTGAAAATACAGTTTGCAAGTTTTTCTTTTTTCTTGGCTTATTAAACATCTGTTAAGTGCTAGTCACAGGTGAAGCAAAATTGTAAGCAAGTAGAAGAGGGAGACAGAGGATGAGATGGTTAAATGGCACCACTGCTTCAATGGACATATACTTGGGCAAACTGCAATATGGTGAGGGACAGGGAGGCCTGGCATGCTACAGTCCATGAGGTCACAAAGAGTCGGACATGACCTGGTGACTGAACAACCACAACAAGCAGCAGCAGCAGCACATCTGTATGGTGTCTTTCCAGGCAGAAAATCTTCCTTGTGTTAGTAAGGATGAGGCTGAACGCTGCCTGTGAACACAGGGTAAGTAGGGGCCATGGCTGCGGTGCTACTTTCCAGGGAATGAGGACAATAGAAACAAAGTGTACCACCCAATGTGATCTGCTGTGACCCTGGCCCATTGGAAGTGCCCCCTGGACACCTAAAGTCCTTGCAACAGGGAGGGTGGGGATAAAACAGAAATGTTGGTAGAACCCAGATGCTGCAACGTCACATGGCAGTAATCTGGGCCTTCATTTCAGAAAAAAAATAATGTGTGTGTAAAAGATTTTCATAAGTGGGGACACTACTATCCATTTAACAGTTGAAGAGATTGTTGTGTCTCTTCACAGTGGAGGTCAGGAGGATTGTCAAGGAGATCAGTGAACAGGACACGGCCAACATCTGGGTCAAGATATGATAGGGACAGAGTAAAGAGACAGAACAGGTGATTAAATAGTTTAATTCCACTAGGGGATTTTAAGTTGAAAAATATAGGAGACCCTTATAAGTTAATGATTACTTAAAAAAGCAATCTATGCCAAAACCAATACAGAATTGTAAAGTAAAAATTAAAAATAAATAAATAAATTAAAAAAAAAAAGATTAAAAAAAAAAAAAAAAAAGCAGGTTTGCTTAACCACAAAACCAAACAGGCTTGTTTAGCAACAAAACTATGCAACAGAAGCCCAAGACATGCCTCAAAATAAAACAATGGTGGCATGAAACCCATATCTTGCCCAATAAGCTCAGTAAGTTAGTGAACCCCAGGGTATGCTCTCTGCACAATAATAATAATAATAATTTTGGAGCTAGCTTGATCATACAGGGACAAGAAAACTCGCCTGATCAACCTGGAGATGCTGATGATGGAAGCATAACATCGACTCAAGAAAGACAAAGAACGTCTTCTCCCCATCTCTGCTTTTCCTTTGATTGTAAAGCTGTAGCCAGTAAGTTCTCGGGGTGCTGCAGCCCCTCACCTGCCCACGTGTAAGCCTCACAAGCGTTCTATTCTAATAAATGACTTATCTACCACTTTGCCTCTTGCTGAATTATTTCTGTGATGAGACATGAAGAACTGTGGTATTGGAGTTCTTCAGAGCCCCCAAAATGGCACCTGGCTTTTCAAACAGACTTTTGGACACAGAAGATGTCAGAAGGGAGGCATAGACAAGGGCCTCCCTAGGAGGGAAACAATCAGATTAGGTAACAGATGAATCGAGGGTATTGAGGGAGAGAGGAATGTCACAGCGATGCTTAGCTCCTCTGGCTTGTGTCACTGAATCAGACACAGGTCTGGGGTGTTATGATAGCTGCAGGGATTTGGTATAGATGAAATGTGGGTAGTCAGGAAGAGAGAAGCGTCATGGTGATCCTTAGATTCTCAGGTTGTATCATGAACAGAACACAGATCTGGGTGTGTTGTGATAGCCGCAGACATGATCAAATCAGAGGGTGATTCTGAAACAGATGGAGTTCACCTCACCCCCTCCCCTCTTCCTCCTCACCTGTCTCCCCGGGGCCTCCTCCATGTTGCAGGACCTCCAGGTGGAACACTGTTATTTCAGGTAGGTTTTAAAGTGAGTGGGATACTTCTCTAATTTCTCTCTAAGACTTTAATTCCTCACAATAAAACACCACCCTTGTCCACAAAACTGGGTCAGCAATGAAGACACAAGACACAAGAAAGGCAGGTTTTTCAGGAGTCTGTGTTTTCCCTCAGTGGTCTACATTTCTGAGTAAAAATAAATCAGAATATTTTATTTCAGTTTGCAAGCATTAAAGAATATACTGAAATGGAAAAAAAATAGAAATGCCTATTAACTTTCAATATAATTTCATCTAGAGTTATGGTGAAGAAAACTATATCTAGAAGACTAACTTTATATAAAGATTTCTGTATGTTTTTTTGTGTAAAATAGGATAATGCAACTTTTTCAAAGTCCCTAACTTAAAAAGTAAAATCTACATTTTTTCCTATATAAGGCAGCCTCTTTTCAGAGCAAAGTTTTTGAACTCAAAATGTTTCCAATAGAGTCAATAGACTAAAAAGGTTTTTATTTATAATTAAAATAGTAAGTCTATTGTACTTAGGGAATCTTCAGCTCAAAAGGAGGGGAAAAGAACTAAAACATTAAAATTTCATTAACATGTTATCTGTGGTACTAAATATTTTATTAATTCTTTTGAAATCACACATTTAAGTCACAGAAAAGTTATAATTACTCTTGGGAAAATAAAACTCATTATGCCATACTTTTCTCTAAAAATTTATCTTGACCATCTTCATAAACTACCATAGTAAAATAGTATATAATAACTAGTATAAAATAATGTTGAAGAGAGTAAGGAAAGATGGCAGAGGAGTAGGTGGGAATGGAGTACATTTATCTCCATGGATACATCAGGAATATACCTTCAGACACAGAAGTGCAGGCAGAACACCAGCTGAGAGTGGACAGGAGTACCTGACCAGTGGAAAAGAATACAGACCCACACAAATCTCAGTAGGATGAAGGGACTGCGGTAGGATGAAGGGGGAGAAACAGGAGTATTATAGGACTGGACCTGCCCTCGACAGGGGTCCGAGCCCCACATCGGGGCAACTGTCTGGGTTAGAGGAGAAACATTTAAGGCTGAGAGTGAAACAGCTGATCTGTGGCAGCCTCAATAGGATGAGAATCAGACAGTCCTTGCTGCAGCCATACATACCCCAGACAGGAACACTGGTCCCTTAGAAGGCACAGCAGCTGGGAGCTGGAGTTTAGGGGTTGTGGAGCAATCCCAGAGTGAGGGCTGGTGTTGACTGCAGAGAGACTGATCTAGGGGAAGTGAGGGAGGAGACTGTGGTGGGAAATGCCGGTGGAGGAAAGGCAGGCAGCCATGGAAGCAAGGCAATACTGCTGAGTCACACGTAGCGGGTGGAGCCAGCACCATAGCCTCTCTCCCCAGACATGACAGCATCGGCTGAACAATAGAGAGGCTGGCCCATCACACGCCTGATGCACTGAACTACAGAGCAGGACCCCGCCCAGAGGGCTCCTTTAGTGAATGACACACTGATCTACAGAGTAGGACCCCAGTCGGGGGGCCCCTCAATGTGCCTGGCATGCTGAACAACAGAGAAGGACCCCAGGCAAGGGAGCCCTCTAGGTGCCTGAATGGCCAGAGCTATGGAAAAGACTGGCCAAATGGGCTTTCTGATCACCAGCTCCAAGAGGCTCGAAAAGAGACTCAGAGGGCCATAACTCCTGCGGTGGAAGCAGTCGGTGTCCCTGCACACTTGGTGCCACCAGGGTCCCCACGAGCCAAGCAGCTGTGCCACCTTCACACTCAACTCTCACTGGGGCAGAGCAGCCACAGGCAAAACAGTCTTGTGTTTATGTGCTCAGGGTCGCTTCAGTTATGTCCAACTCTCTGTGACACTGTAGACTGCAGCCTGCCAGGTTTCTCCAGGCAAGAACACTGGAGCGTACTGGCCAATGCTGGTTGCCATACCCTTCTAGAGCACTACATTTCCTGCTGCCCTAGCAGCCAACTCCCCTGAGTACCTGGTGCTGCCAGAACCCCTGCGACCCAAGCAGCTGTACCACCTCCACACCTGGCCCTCACAGGGGACAACCCAAGTCCTCCAGGGCAGCCTCAAGAGCAGACCCCCGTGGATGCCCCACATGCAGAAGTGGAAATAAAACCACAATTGAAACCCAGGGCCAGTGTGGCTAAGGAAGAAGACCCAAAACCTTCCCACCAGCTGTACTGGTTTCGGATTAAATCCACATGATCAACTAGGCAGACTCTGTGTCTATGGAATATATAAAAGGACACTGAGAGCTCCCACAAAAGAAAACACACCAGTTCTGATAGCTGTGGACATTGGTGGCAAGAGTACGCAGGAGCAGGGCCAGATTAGAGTCTGAGCTGCCCTCACAGCAGGTCCAGAGACCAGCAGTGTTGGAGGGCATCCTAGGGAGGTGAGGTGGACTGTGACTCCCAGTGACCAAAAGGACTCTGACAGCAGTGACTCAAGAAAAACCTTTATTATTCCTATATCTTGACTTGCTCTGTAGATTATTTTGAATTCCCCCCCACCCGTGTTGTAGTTGTCAATTTTATTGGAACTATGAAATCTAACTAATCTTTTGAGCTTTTTTTTTTTTTCCCCTCAGCCACATTTTGTTGTTGTTGTTGTTGTTAATAACCTCTGCCTCCATGTTGGGCTTTTGCAGTTCTGTGGAGTTTTCCTTCTTTTCTTTTCTCTTTTTTAAATTTTAGTTTTAAAACCCAATATATTTTCTACCTATATTCCTTGGTTTGCTTTTCCTACTATTCTTTTCCCCTCACAGTTAAACCTTAACGTATATAAATCTTCTTTACCTACCTCTATTTAACCTTGCATATCTATTCCTTCTCTCTTTTCTTTCTTTCCTTTCCTCTCAACATGTTAGTTTTGTGTTCATTGCTTTATTCCCCACTTATCATTTTGCTTTAGTTTTGTTTTCCAGTTTGTGCTTTAGTTACTTTTGTTCTTAACTGGTAAATATAATTCTTGATTTCCTTTGTTCACCAGGTCAATCTACTGTAATTTATTTTAGTTGGACTGTTTTGAGTTTTCTCAAGGATGTATATGCATATGCGTATATCCCATTATTTTAATTATCTGCCTGATTTTATAACTGCCATTTGTCTGGGGTTCATCTTTGGTGTTTTGCTTTTGGGTATTTGTTTTAGACCCATATAATGCCATAAGAAACCACTTGTGGAATCCTCATTCTTGACCAGAGATCAACCCCTGAGCCTTTGGAGTGGGAGCACTGACTCCAAAACCCTAGATACCAGAGAATTAACCCCAGGGAATATCCAATAGTGAGAACACACACAAAGGAAACCACTTGAATACAAGACCTGGCATTACTCAACCACAGTACTACCCTGTGCAGGAAACCTCATCTAAACAACAACAAAACAAAAATACAAACCCAATCATCAGCAGACAGGATTACCACCTCACTCAGTCTTGACCATCAGAGGAAAAACAAACAAACAAACAACAACAGCAACAACAAAAGTCACCACAAATCTCAGCCTATACAAAACTTACACAACCCACTGGACCACCCTTAGGAGCAGAGAAACCAAAAGAAAGAAAGAATTCAACCTTGAAGCCTGGGAAAGGAGATCTCAAACACAATAAGTCAAAAGAAAATAATAAAAAGCCAGAGAAATACTACACAAATGAAGGAACAAACTAGAAAAACAGAAGTCCAAATAAAGAGGAAATAAGCAAACTGCCTGAAAAAAAATTGGAATAATGATAGTAAAGATGATCAAAAACCTTGCAAACAAAATGGAGAAAATGCAAGAATCAATAAACAAAGACCTAGAAGCATTAAAGAATAAACGTATAGAGACAATGAACACAATTACTGAAAATAAAAATACTCTGGAAGGAATCAATAGCAGAATATCTGAAGCAGAAGAATGAATCAGTGAACTAGAAGATAATATGGTGGAGATAACTTCTCAAGAGCAGAAGGAAGTAAAAAGAATGAAAGGAACTGAGGACAGGCTCAGAGATGTCTGGGACAAATATGGCAAATCAAACGCACCAATATTCAAATTATAGGGGTCCCAGAAGAAGAAGAGGAAAGGGAAGAGTATGAGGGAGTTTTTGAAGAGATCATAGCTGAAAATTTCCCCAACATGGAAAAGGAAATAGTCAATCAAGTCCAAGAGGCACAAAGAGTCCCATACAGGATAAACCCAAGGAGAAACATGCCAAGACACATACTAATCAAACTAACAAAGACTAAACACAAAGAAAGAATATTAAAAGCAGCAAGGGAGAAGAAACTAGTAACATACAAGGGAAATCCCATACACTTAACAGCTGATCTTTCAGCAGAAACTCTGTAGGCCAGAGGGGAATGGCAAGATATATTTAAAGTACTAAAGGAAAAAAATCTACAACTAAGATTACTGTACCTGGCAATGATCTCATTCAAAATTGATGGAGAAATAAAAAGCTTTTCAGACAAGCAAAAGTTAAGAGAATTCACTACCTCAAACCAGCTTTACAACAAATGTTAAAGGGACTGGTATAGTCAAAAAATACAAGAGAAGAAAAAAGATCTACAAAATCAACCCCAAACAATTAAGAAAATGGCAATAGGATCATACATATCAATAATTACTTTAAATGTAAATGGATTAAATGCTCCAACCCAAAGACACAGACTGACAGAATGGAGAGAAAATAAGACCCATATATATATATATATATGCTTTCTACAAGAAACCCACTTCAGACCTAAAGGCACATATAGCCTGAAAGTGAGAGGATGAAAAAATATATTCCACGCAAATGGGAAGCAAAAAAAAAAGATGGAATAGCAATCCTCATATCAGACAAAATGGACCTTAAAGTAAAGAATATTACAAAAGATAAGGAAGGACACTACATAATGATCAAGGGATCAATTGAAGAGGAAGACGTAACAATTTAAAATATCTATGCAACCAACATAGGAGTTCTGCAATACATAAGACAAACACTAAGAGACAGAAAAAGAGAAATTGCCAGTAACACAGTGATAGTAGGAGACTTTAACATCCCACTCACACCAATGGATGAATCATCAAAACAAAAAAATTAAAAAGGAAACACAAGTCTTAAACGATACATTAGATGAGATGGACTCATTGATATGTTCAGGACATTCCATACAAATGCAGAACACACCTTCTTCTCAGGTGCACATGGAACATTCTCCAGGATAGACCACATCTTGGGTCACAAATCAAACCTCAGTAAATTTAATAAAATTGAAATCATATCAAGCATCTTCTCTGACCACAGTGCTATGAGACTAGATATCAATTACAAGAAAAAAACTGAGAAACACAAACACATGGAGATTAAATGATACATTTCTAAATAACCAACAGATTACTGAAGAAATAAAAAGAGAAATAAAAAAATGTCTAGAAACAAATGACAATGAAAACACAACAACTCAAAACCACCTATGGGATGCAGCAAAAGCAGTTCTAAGAAGGAAGTTTATAGCAATAGAACCCTACCTCAAGAAACAAGAAAAACATCAAATAGACAGCCTAACTTTACACCTAAAAGAACTGGAAAAAGAAGAAGAACAACAACAACCAAAAAAAAACCAATTAGTAGAAGGAAATAAATCATAAAGATCCAAGCAGAAATAAATGAAAAAGAAATGAATGAAAGATTAGTAAAATTTAATAAAACTAAAAGCTGGTTCTTTGAGAAGATAAGCAAAATTTAAAAACCTTTAGCCAGACTCATCTAGAAAAAAAGAGAAGAATCAAATAAAGAAAATTAGAAATGAAAAATGAGAATTTACAACAGACAATGCAGAAATACAAAGGATTATAAGAGACTATTATGAACAACTATATGGCAATAAAATGGATAACCTGGAAGAAATGGACAGATTCTTAGAAAAGTTCAATCTTCCAAAACTGAACCAGGAAGAAATAGAAATTATGAACAACTCAATTACAAGCACTGAAATTGAAGCTGTGATCAAAATCTCCCAAAAAACAAAAGCCCAGGACCAGATGGATTCACAGGAGAATTCTATCAAACTTTTAGAGAAGAGATAATGCCTATTCTTCTAAAACTCTTTCAAAAAATTCCAGAGGAAGAAATATTGCCAAACTCATTCTACAAGACCACCATCATCTTGATACAAAACCAGACAAAGATAACACACAAAAAAGAAAACTACAGGCCAATATCACTGATTAACATAGATGCAAAAATCCTCAACAAAATTTTAACAAATAGAATTCAGCAACACATCAAAAAGCTCATACACCATGATCAAGTTGGGTTTATTCCAAGGATGCAAGGATTCTTCTATATATGCAAATCAATCAATGTGATACACCATATTAACAAATTGAAAGATTAAAACCATATGATAGTCTCAATAGATGCAGAAAAAGCCTTTGACAAAATCCAGTACCCATTTATGATTAAAACTCTTCAAAGTGGGCATAGAAAAGAACCTACCTCAACATAGTAAAGGTCATATATGATAAGCCTACAGTAAACATTATTCTTAATGGTGAAAAGCTAAAAGCATTACCCCTAAGATCAGAAACAAGACAAGGGTGTCCACTTTCACCACTATTATTCAACATAGTTCTGGAAGTTCTAGCTACAGCAATTAGAGAAGAAAAAGAAATAAATAGAATCCAGATTGGAAATGAAGTAAAGCTCTCACTATTTGCAGATGACATGATACTGTACATAGAAAACCATAAAGATAGTATCAGAAAATTATTAGAATTCATCAGTTAGTTTAGCAAATTTGCATGATACAAAAATCAATACACAGAAATCACTTGCATTTCTATATACTAACAATGAAAAATCAGAAAGAGAAATTAAGGAATCAATCCCACTCACCATTGCAACAAAAAGAATTAAATATCTAGGAATAAACTTACCTAAGGAGACAAAAGAACTGTACACAGAAAATTATAAGGCACTAATGAAAGAGATCAAAGATGACATAAAAAGATGGAGAGATATCCATGTTCCTTGGTAGGAAGAATCAATATTGTAAAAATGACTATATTACCAAACTCAATCTACAGATTCAATGCAATCTCTATCAAATTACCAATGACATTTTTCACAGAAATAGAACAAAAAATTTCACAATTCATATGGAAACACAAAAGACCCTGAATATCCAAAGCAGTCTTGAGAAAGAAGAAAAAGAAGAATGGAGCTGGAGGAATCAACCTTCCTGACTTCAGATTATACTACAAAGCTATAGTCATCAGGACAGTATGGTTCTGGCACACACAAAAAAGAAATATATGCCAACGGAACAAGATAGCCCGCAAATAAACCCATGCACCAATGGTTACCTTATTTTTGACAAAGGAGGCAAGAATATACAATGGAGCAAAGACAGTCTCTTCAACAAGTGGTGTTGGGAAAACTGAACAGCTACTTGTAAAAGAATGAAATTAGAACACTTCCTAACACCAGTCACAAAGATAAACTCAAAATGGATTAAAGACCTAAAAGACCAGAAACTATAAAACTCTTCGAGGAAAACATACACAGTACACTCAATGACATAAACCAAAGCAAGATCCTCTATGACTCACCTCCTGAAGTAATGGAAATAAAAACAAAAGTAAACAAATGGGACCTGATTAAACTTAAAAGATTTTGCACAGCAAAGGAAACTATGAGCAAGGTGGAAAGACAACCCTCAGAATGGGAGAACACAATAGCAAATGAAACAAGTGACAAAGGATTACTTTCCAAAATATACAAGCAGTTCATACAACTCAATGCCAGAAAAACAAACAACCCAATTAAAAAGTGGGGAAAAGACCTAAACAGACATTTCTCCAAAGACATACAGATGGCTAATAAACTCATGAAAAGATGCTCAACATCACTCATTATTAGAGAAATGCGAATCAAAACTACAGTGAGATATCTCCTCACACCAGTCAGAATGGCCATCATCCAAGTCTACAAACAATAAATGTTGGAGAGGGTGTGGAGAAAAGGGAATGCTCTTGCACTGTTGGTGGGAATGTAAATTGATACAGCCACTATGGAAGACAGTATGGAGTTTCCTTAAAAAATTAGGAATAAAACTACCATTCAGTTCAGTTCAGTTGCTCAGTCGTGTCTGACTCTTTGCTCATGAATCGCAGCACACCAGGCCTCCCTGTCAATCCCCAACTCCCGGAGTTCACTCAGACTCACGTCCATCGAGTCAGTAATGCCATCCAGCCATCTCATCCTCTGTCATCCCCTTCTCCTCCTGCCCCCAATCCCTCCCAGCATCAGACTCTTTTCCAATGAGTCAACTCTTCACATCAGGGGGCCAAAGTACTGGACACAGCAATTCTACTCCTAGGCATATACCCTGAGGAAAACACAATTGAAAATAACACAAGTATCCCATTGTTCATTGCAGCACTGTTTACAATAGATAGAACATGGAAGCAACCTAGATGTCCATCAATAGATGAATGGATAAAGAAGTTGTGGTATATATACACAATGGAAAATTACTCAGTCATAAAAAGGAAAGCCTTTGAGTCAGTTCTAATGAGGTGGATGTACCTAGAACCTATTATACAGAGTGAAGTCAGAAAGAGAAAGATAAATATCATATTCTGACACATATATATGAACTCTAGAAAAATGGTACTGAATAATTTATTTACAGGGCAGCAATGGAGAAACAGATATAGAGAATAGACTTATGGACATAGGGAGAGGGGAGGAGAGGGTGAGAGGTATGGAAAGATTAACTTAGAAACTTATATTACAATATGTAAAATAGATAGCCAACGTGAATTTGCCATATGCCTCAGGAAACTCAAACAGCGGCTCTGTATCAAGCAGGAGGGGTGGGATGTGGGGGGGAAATAGGAGGAAGGTTCAAAAGGGAGGAGACATATGTATACCTATGGCTAATTCATGTTGAGGTTTGGCAGAAAACAATAAAATTCTGTAAAGCAATTATCCTTCAATAAAAATAAATTAATTAAAAAATAACACTGAGGTTATGAAAATGGTCACACATGATTTTATAGCAATCTATAGAATTCTGCTAGCAAGTAAGGACACCAAAGAAGGCCGTGGCAGTAGCGGAAGCACCACCCCCATCCAACTTGTATTTTCCATGCTTCAGGCTCATGAGAAAAGACTGGAGTGACACCCTAAATAAAGGGAAGGATTAATAAGCAATAAATTAGCATCATTCTGTTTCCCAAAAAAATGTATAAAAATATGTTAATAGTATTATGAAAATAGGCAATCTTTTTATGTCAAATTTTATGTAAAACTTTAGCCAGAAAAGATTTGCTGTGATACCTTAAGTAAGCTGATGTGCATGAATAATATCCAAAACTGGGATATTATCCCCAAACTGGGATAATATCCAAAACTGGGCAGTATTTCTCAAATTTAACTTCTATGAACCATGTGTGTTTCTCTTGTTGTTGTTTTTTAACAGAGCCATTCATGGGTCATAAAACACACTCCATAAAATGCTGCTATAATCCAATTCCTGACATATTCTGAGCAACTAGTAAAGGTCAGTTTTACTTTTTTTTTTCTTTCCCTGATTAAGTCAACTGATTAGAACACATTGATAAGCTGGCAGTCTTGAGTTCAAAACTGATACAGAACTGATGCTACTCAAGGGTGTTCTTATAATTTCTTAGTGTTTTTTTTTTTAACTGAAGGTATCAAATTGGTCTATACTCATAGCAATTAAAATAAATTTGTTCTAAATTTAAAAGAAAAGAAAACCCAAGATATGCCTTTAAATGCACTGATATGATATTTAGTAGCATTATCTTAGAAGACGAAAGAGAGTGATTCATTTAAAACCCTAAAATGCAATGACACATTTTTAAAAGGCACATCTATCCTACTATTTAAAACATTCCAGAAGTATTCTCAGTGGAGAAATGAAATTCACCTTTCACAGTGACAAGACTATATTGCTTAAAATAAGGGATGGGTGGTGGTGAGAGTGTCAAAGATTAAGGAAGGAAGGATGATTCAGAAGAATCCCTGCACACCATGCCCACCAAAGAGTCAATCTCGAGGATTTTAAGTGTAAATAATGGCACAAAATCCACTTTCAGATTACATTTTCTTCCTTCATTCCTTATTATGTTTTGTAGCTCTACCTACCTCCACACTGTCTGTTAACGATGGAACAGACTCAGACAGTGGAACAAGCGTTCCATCTGATGTTTTTGTTTTTACATAGGATCTGAAAAATGCTATGAATGCCTTTCAGGAAGCTGACACACACTAGGACCTGATTTTTATGAAGAGGGCCAGCTGCCTTTGACTCAAAATATGGCTCCCTGAGCTAAATGTTACAATATGTAATATTATACTGACTGAGAGATTAATCTACTGACTGAGAGATTAATCAATTATTTCCCAAAAAATCTGCCGAAACTTCTTATGGTCCAGCCCATAGGATATTATATTCCATATTTTGGAGTTCAGCTCTTAGGCAAAAAAGGATTACCACATTATCTAAATGGGGATATAATAGCACACAGTTTGGCCCATAATCACTACTGTGGTAATTTTTAATCAATAAAGATAAAGGCCTGATGAGCATCCACTTTTACAAATAAACACATTAAATTACACTTGGAAGTACTTTCACCTACAAACATGATTACATTTTCTAACTTCAAACCATCCATAGAATCGTATGATGAATGATAATTAGTAATCTTTAAGATTTTTTAACCTAATAATTATCGTAAGAGAAGGTTGCAATTTAGCAGCTAATAGCAAATACAATACAGCCCCACTTACACTGAAATCCCATGTAGTCACAAGATCTCAGACCATCTTCAAATCTGCTTTCTCAGTGCCTGCATTTGATTTCTCCCCAAGTTTAGTTACTCCACAAAGATGGTATTGCTTGTTGATTTCATATGCATCCACCTTAGAATTCTTTGTATAGTTCTCTATCCTAACTTCCCGTCTTGTACTTCAGAGGCAGCAAGTGAACAGTAAATGCTTTACTTCCGTAGGTGTATACTAATTAACTATTTAAATAGAACCTGCTTATGATGGAGGTACAAGCTCCATATTGTCATCTCATAAGCACATTCTGTCTTTATTCTGTTATGATCTTAAATTGAATAAACTTATGATAGGAAAAAATAAGTTCAAAACTATAAAGGTAGAATTGATACAAGTTTTAATTTGGATTGTGGAATTTTGGAGGATGTATTTTTCCATTGCCTGTTTCCCACTTTTGGTTACATCATAAAATGATTTTTAAAACCTTCAGGTAGTCTTAAATCAGCACAATAAAATATGGCATTTGGAAGGTTATATTAATAAAGAAGCAGTTAAGAAATATGGCCTTGGAAAAGAAGAGTAAGAGATACAGTAACTTTAAGGAGGTAAAAGATGAGAGTTCATACTAAATTCCTGGAAACTGATATTCAGTTTTTTTCAGAAAAAATTTATATAAATCACTGGTAGGAATTTATATAATTACCTCCATGTTGTACAAAAGTTATAAGCTCTATATCCAAGGTTATCATGAAGTTATTAATAATTCATATTGAGGTAACCTAGACCTGAAGGTCAGTAAAATGTAGACAGCAGAGATGCTGAGCAGGGATTTCCATCAGTCTTCCTGGTCCACTCAGCCCTTGCTATCAGGGCAGAATTTAAAGGGAAGCCATCCCCTTGGACACAAGCTGTATAACTGGCTGTTCTTATCAAGGAGGAACCATATTCCTGGCAGAGCCACCTGGAACTTGTGAACTCATCCATGCCATATGTTTAGATGATAGAATCCAACATAGTTTATTCCAGATCCATCTATTTGATCCCAGTGATGGTAAGACAAGCTACCATCATTTCTGACTTGAAGGCAAAACCCTCATTTGGTCTTATCCCTCTCTAATCCATCCCCCACCAGTACCCAGAAAGACACTTCCCAAATCCAGTCACTTCCTGACAGTTTTCCAGGTCTCTCCAAAAGCTTCCCTTGTCCTTTGCAGAGTAGGTGGGAAACCCAGGTATCACTTGCCCTGAAATCTGCAGTCAGCATCTCCCCCTCCCCCTGATCCTGATCCTGATCCAATACATAGTCACTTAACTCTCAAAGTTCTTCCTAAATCCTGGCTATACCATGTGCCTCTGAGCCATGTGGATAATGGAAAATAGGAAGACATCAGATCAGAAACCAAAGGAAAGAGACATAAACTGACTCCCCAAATAAGTCACTTTTAACTCTGAGGTTATAATTCAGCTCATGCTACACTGATCTGACTTAAGCAAAAATGTAATTATTCATTTATAAAGTATGCAGGCACTGAGTAAATAAAGAATGATCTAATTATAAATATTAAGTGAAAATGTAAAAGTATGGAACAAAAATGTATACACTTTGACTATAAAATATCTCAGCTTAAGAAACTTAAAGCATATCAGACATGTCAGGTACAAGGAGATCCAAATAACTCGTGTCCAGTCCCCAAAAGAACCAGCCAGGACAGCCATCCAGCAATCCCACTTGACCTTCAGATAGACTGAATGCTGGTGTCCATTAGAGTCAGCATTATTAATCCTAAAAGGTTTATCATGAAACCATGACTATAGCAGACCATTATTTCAGAACATCAGGTAAAATCTGAGTGGCTTCCAAAATGCCCAGAGAAATTTTAGTCAACAAGTTACCAGCCTTCCTTCATAGAAGAATAAAGAAACATCAAGAAATAAATTCTATTTTCTGTTGGCACAAGTTGCCATATGTTTGCAGTCTGCCCCACAAACATGATGTGTCCGGCCTGCACAGTGAAGATTCCTACGTTGTTTTAAACACCATTTGATTTGTTTTAGCCCACTTCAACACTGGGAGATTTCTCCTATGAATCTAGATTTCCAGAGTGTCTTGAACAATGGCCATGCCACATACCACAGCAAACTGGGAGCTGTCCAGTTCAGCACTGCCTTAAAACTTTGCCTCCCTGCTCCACTGCTGTTTTCCTATTTATCATCAACCTGGCCCCAAAGTTCCTTATAAATGAGTTAAAGTCAATGAAGTGTTTCTCAAGAATAATTAAGGCTTTCTTTAGTTAAAATGCAAGACTTAAAAATATATGGAAAATGCTGCTTGCTACAAAATTTGTAGAAAATACTTCCTTTTTTAATATGTAAATTGTGACTCTTGAATAGGTAACTTATTTACATATTCACATCAGCAGACCATTCCTCCAGACATTGAACTCCATGGCCCTGTCCTAAGTGTTACTAAGAACAAGGGTGTCTAGAATTTCTGCCAAGGAGCCTTTGAGTCGCGAAGCCACAAAGAAAAGTGATTGTATATAAAATATGTCTTCTATAGCACAGTTCTGCAGAATGGATTCTAACAGAGGACTCAGTTATAGTTTTGTTGGCTGCTCTTCGCAGCTTCCCAAGGAATCTGAGAGTTGTATGGCCTGCAAGGATTTGTAGCCCAATTACCCAACATGACGAGAATATCTCAGGAATGTCAGAAGTATCTTTTAATGATGGAATCTCTTTTATACCACACAAATATCTAGAAAAGGTTCAGAGGACAGTAATCACTGTTAAGGTTTTTACATCTGTCACTTCTACTAGACATTTACAAAGAAAATAATAACCAAATCCTTAGTATCTATTTTTTTTTAATTTTCTAAATGTCTTGTCATTCAAGCTGATAACATTTTATGGTCTATATAACTGAAAATTGATGTCTGAGATAGGGGGTGTTTCAAATTTTATAAGTGTAAGTGGAGATGGTCACTAGTGTAAATGGCAAGTATGGGACTCCAGGTAACAACCAAGTGTTGTCTCAGGAAGTCGAGTTTTGCTGCACAGAGTAAGCTTTCACTTGCCTCTCTTAGGAAGCATCTAGGTCTAAAGTTCTGGAGCACCTGATCAGGCTAAAATCACGCATGTATATGGAAATAATATTAAGGTCACTTTGATACATCTAAACACAACAAGTAATCACCATAGAAGTGCAACCAAAGGGTGGGGGGCAGCATTAGAAATATATCAAACATCTTCTACCAGGACCTAGAATCTATTTTTTTTTTCAACTATAACAGATCTAGCATTTTTTGTTTTCTCTTTTTAATTCTTATTTTCTGTTACTGCTATTGTTTCAGGTAGCTTAATTTACTCCTATATTATAGTTAATAGCTACTAACTTCTGCACAAAATCTTGAAATATTATGTCCCAAATAAAGAATGGGATTGCCCTGCGTAGGAAATCCTGGAGTTACTGTTATAATGACAGATGTTTCTGACTTAGGAAAATGCATTTTGAGGTCCATATTTAAGAGATGCACTAAAGAAGAACTTTCACTAAGTGTTATCTGCCCAAGAGCCTTCTTAGTTTTAAACTGACTCCAGCTCCTTATCATTCTGCCTCAACTCGATCTGACTTGTTTCCAACAATGACAATAGCTCTCTTGCATGTGCCCTGTGTAATAACTTCAAGATAATTAAACCAGGAATGCCTTATTCAAGGCACTTTAACAAAAAAAATTGAGAGTGAAAAAATGTAGACCTGTAATTTTCTAAACCAGTCTTAGGCAGCTGTGGCTGACCAGTTGGCCTAAAAATGGCTCATAACAAACCATGCACAGCTGGGATATGCCCACACACACCTCTTCCTTTTAAATTGCAGTGGAAGTAATTCAGTAGCAATTTTCCAAGTAAAATACAGATTTTAAAACTAATTTAGTCATTCTAGATTCTGTGTTTCTGTTGGAAGACATACAAACGTTTCCTATTAGAAACTGTGCCATTGTTATATTGAATAGAAAATTGTTATTCTTTAATGTTTCCAAATTTTACAAGATAGTCTATATTTGGGTCGATCCAACTCTGAATTTTTAATTCCAATTTATATAGAAAGACATTAGGATAACTGTTATAAAGCATTTTGCCTATTAGTTTTGTTAATTGTAACATTCTTGAAGGCAGTTATTCAAATCTGTGTTTTCCAAGAGCATAATTTATATTATACTTTATCATTATTGTTAAATTATGTTTTAAATTTATCTTCACTAGGACATTCTAGTCAATGAATAGATTTTTAACAATACAGATCTGAAAACTGTCACTAAAAACACTGGTAGCCAGTACAACCAAGTAAGATAATACAGTAAAACAAAAACAAAACAGAACAAAATTAGGAACATATTTGTTATAAAAAGTATAATATGAGTCCACGAAAGTAGAATACTTTTATAGGAAATTTCATTTTAGTATATTATAGAATTTTGGAATGTATAAAAGCTTCATCCAAATGTCTTGGGTGGAACATATGGCTTAACAGCATTTTTTTAAATTTAACTGTAAACTCTGTAAAATTTAATGTCAGAGATCTCTGAAACTTATTGAACATAGCTCAATAATTTCTTTCAGAGACATATTGACTGACCTGGATGTTTCCTAAGAATTTTTAAAAAATGAATTTAGTGATATCTACAATTTTAAGCTAACTCTAGCAAAGGAAGATTTGAACAGAAAAGGCAGAATAAGCATGGTTTTCCAAATCAAACCCAGTATGTATTATTCAAGGAACTAAGAGGCATCTTCTGGTAAAGTATTAGAAAAAAATAAAAAAGCTTATAAACAATTAAGCAACACTTAAAATGTATGGTTTTCAATACAAACCATAATAGCATGGCCCTGCTCCATGGTCCATGAATGATTATAGATGCGTACAGTTGCCTTTTATTTCACAACACTTTAGGTAACTGAAGGGATGAGGGAATGAGTGAATGAAAACATGAATTACTTCATTAACCACAATTGTAATAACTTCTTTCTCAGCACTTGTAAAATTCCACAATGCTAATTAAAAAGAAAAGAAACAAGAACAAGATAAATGGTTACTCAGAAGAGATGTATGCCATGTCAGGAATCAGAGAGCATGGTGGTAGAAATGGAGATAAAGGTGGTGTTTCTCTCAATGAGTGTCTTTCTTTGGAAAGGAGAGAAAAATGATATGCTCCAACTCACTATGAAAGTGAAAGTTCTCATTGTTCTGTTATGTTCCACTCTTTGTGACCTTATGGACTGTGAACTGCCAGGCTCCTCTGTCCATGGAATTCTCCAAGCAAGAATACTGGGGTGGGTAGGCATCCCCTGCTACAGGGGATCTTCCTGAACCAGGGATCGAACCGGGGTCTCCTTCATTGCAGGCCGATTATTTTACCATCTGAGCCACCAGGGAAGCCCTCCAGCTTACTGTATCTTCCACCTATAACTTACACTCACAAATATGGAAACATTCCTTTACTCTTCAACTAAGTGTCTGATTTCATCATTAAATTGAGCTTAAAAACCCACAGAAAGGATGCTCTCAACAATTACTGTGAAATTATGTTCTTGTGTTTTCCTGATGAAGGATGAAGCTTCTTTGGGCCTGACAGAAATTTCACAATACAGTTTAGTTGGATTAATTATAATGCTAATGATATGTATAATCTACTCAGTACTTAGTCTAAAATATTGCTGGTCTTAAAATTATATTCCAAAAGGAGAAAAAAAAGTGAGTCTTCATGAGCCAATTAACATTGGCCATCAATTCAGACTCTACAGAACTATGAATAAGAATTTTTTTTTAATGGGTCAAACTACTTAATGACCTGACATTACTCTTTACTTCCACCTGAGATTCATAGAGCACCAAGACTTTCTTATACAGAGCCTGTTCCAAAATATACTAAGACATGAATATTAGTTTGAAAAATGTGAATGTTTAGCTGTTGCAAATATAAAATAGATATCCAAAAGTATGTTCATATCTAAGAAGCTTTCTATGTCTTAATTTACATGTCATTAATACATAAAGGATTCTAGATGTTTTCACTAAGTGCACTAACTTTTTCAGATTTGTGGAGAAAATGGTCATCCTTTCACTACTAAACACAGCAACAGATCACCATGAGGTCTATGGATAAATCATAATGAAAACCTGACATGCAGTCTCTAAATTCACTTCAGTAACTCATGTCCGACTCTTTGTGACTCCATGGACTGCACACCAGGCTTCCCTGTCCATCACCAACTCCTGGAACCTACTCAACCTCATGTCCATCATGTTGGGGATGACATCCAACCATCTCATCCTTTTCCTCCTGCATTCAGTCTTTCCCAGATCAGGGTCTTTTTCAATGAATCAATTCCTCATATCAGGTAGCCAAAGTTATTAGAGTTTCAGCTTCAGCAGCAGTTCTTTTGGTGAATATTCAGGACTGATTTCCTTTAGGATTGACTGGTTGGATGTCCTTGCAGTCCAAGGGACTCTCAAGAGTCTTCTCCAACACCACGTTCAAAAGCATCAATTCTTCGGCACTCAGCGTTCCTTATAGTCCAACTCTCACATGCACACATGACCACTGGAGAAACCATAGACTTGACTAGATGGACCTTTGTTGACAAAGTAATGTGTCTGCTTTTTTATATGCTGTATAGTTTGGTCATAACTTTCCTTCCAAGGAGTAAGTATCTTTTAATTTCATGGCTGCAATCACCATCTGCAGTGATTTCGGAGCCAACAAAATTAAATCTCTCACTGTTTCCATTGTTTCCCCATCTATTTGCCATGAAGTGATAGGGCCAGATGTCATGATCTTAGTTTTCTGAATGTTGAGTTTTTGGCCAACTTTTTCATCCTTCTCTTTCACTTTCAACAGGAGACTCCTTAGTTCTTCTTCACTTTCTACCATAAGGGTGGTGTCATCTGCGTATCTGAGGTTATTGATGTTTCTCCCAGAAGTCTTGATTCCAACTTGTGCTTCATCCAGCCTGGCATTTCACATGATGTCCTCTGCATATAAGTTAAATAAGCAGGGTGATAATATACAGCCTTGATATACTTCTTTCCAGATTGGAACCAGTCTGTTTTCCATGTCCAGTTCTAACTGTTGCTTCTTGACCTTCATACAGGTTTCTCAGGAGGCAGGTCAGGTGGCCAAGTATTCCCATCTCTTGAAGAACTACCCACAGTTTGTTGTGATCCACACAGTCAAAGGCTTTGGCATAGTCAATAAAGCAAAAGTAGATGTTTTTTGAACTCTTGCTTTTTTGATAATCCAGCAGATGGCAATTTGATCTCTGGTTCCTCTGCCTTTTTAAAATCCAGCTTGAACATCTGTAAGTTCAGAGTTCATATCCTGTTGAAGCGTGGCTTGGAGAATTTTGTGCATTACTTTGATAGTGTGTAAGATGAGTGCAATTGTGCAGTAGTTTGAGCATTCTTTGGTATTGCCTTCCTTTGGGATTAGAATGAAAACTGACTTTTTCCAGTGCTCTGGCCACTGCTGAATTTTCCAGATTTGCTGGCATATTGATTGCACAGCATCATCTCTTAGGATTTTGAAATAGGTCAACTGGAATTCCATCACCTCCACCAGCTTTGTTTGTAGTGATGCTTCCTAAGGCCCACTTGACTTTGCAAAGGCAAACCATTCAATATCACAGTTACCCAAGTCTATGCCCTGACCAGTAATACTGAAGAAGCTGAAATTGAATGGTTCTATGAAGATCTACAAGACCTTGTAGAACAAACACCCCAAAAAGATGTCCTCTTCATGATAGGGAACTGGAATGCAAAAGTAGGAAGTCAAGAGATGTCTGGAGTAAAAGGCAAATTTGGCCTTGGAGTACAAAACTAAGCAGGGCAAAAGCTAACAGAGTTTTGCCAAGAGAAAGCACTGGTCATAGCAAACACCCTCTTCCAACAACACAAGAGAAGACTCTACACATGGACATCACCAGATGGTCAATACTGAAATCAGATTGATTATATTCTTTGCAGCCAAAAGTGGAGAAGCTCTATACAGTCAGTAAAAACAAGACCAGGAGCTGACTGTGGCTCAGATCATGAACTCCTTATTGCCACATTCAGACTTAAATTGAAGAAAGTAGGGAAAACCACTAGACCATTCAGGTATGACCTAAATCAAATCCCTTACGATCATACAGTAGAACTGACAAATAGATTCAAGGGATTAGCTAAGATAGACAGAGAGCCTGAAGAACTCTGGACAGAATTTGATGACACTGTACAGGAGGCAGTGATGAAGACCAAACCCAAGAAGATGAGAGGCAAAAAGGCAAAAATTTTATCTGAGGAGGCCTTACAAATAGCTGAGAAAGAGAAGCTAAAGGCAAAGGAGAAAACGAAAGATATTCCCAACTGTGTGCAGAGTTCCAAAGCATAGCAAGGAGAGATGAGAAAGCCTTCGTCAGTGATCGATGCAAAGAAATAAAGGAAAACAATAGAATGGGAAAGACTAGAGATCTCTTCAAGAAAATTAGAGATACCAAGGGAACATTTCATGTAGACATGGGCTCAATAAAGGAATGAAATGGTATGGACCTTACAGAAGCAGAAGATATTAAGAAGAGGTTGAAAGAATACACAGAAGAACTGTCCAAAGGAGATCCTCTTGACCCAGATAACCACGATGGTGTGATCACTCACCTAGAGCCAAACATCCTGGAATGTGAAGTCAAGTCTCTACATTAGATATCGCAAATTAAAGCAGAAGAAGAGTAACAAAAGAATAGTTGCATGCCCATTTGTCCAAAATTTAACTGGAGTGAAACTTTTCTATGATGGAATGATATACACACTTTGAAAACACTGTTTCAATAACCGCTAGACATAAACTATGGTGATCTTTATAATACTAGTTAAGTGAAACTGTTTTAATATGAAGCCGCATCAACACCAGAAGAAAAAGATCCCCTCCAGAACAAAGTTTTTAAAGTAAAATTTTAATTTATTATAAGATATTATCTGGCCAAAGTGCATTAACAATTCATGTCCATTATTTCACTCAAAAAGTATGTATAGAGTGAACAAATATGACCAAGAACTATAACATTTATTTAACCTCCTCCAAGGTTACTTATGTTTCTCCTAAGTGTGGAGCTAATGCCCCTTTTCATGGTTAAAAGGTAGTGATTATTTTCATCAGTTTCATAGTAACTGGCATCCCTGTCCTTTCTGCTAGGCTGTAATTCTGTGAAGCAGCAGTCTCAGGTTGCAATGTTATACTTGAGGTAAGAAGAGGCAAAAGGATTTTAGAAATAAACTTCCTGGTTTACAAAACCATCTTCACTATGGATTAGCTGCTTGTGTGATTCTTTTCAGGTTGTTTAATGAGTTCTCCAAAGATCATCCCCAGAGTAAGAATAGTATCTTCAGGGAGCATCAAGACACTGAAGAAAGAAGGTACCATCTGCTGGGAAATGGACTCTCAGTGTGAAAGCTGCCTCTGTCAGTAACCAGCTATGTTACACTAGACATTCTGCTAATCTCTCTGAGCTCCAGCTTTCCTTGATTAGAAAATTAAAATTAAAGTACCTAAATGCAAGAGTTGTTCTGAAGATAGAACCCATGTTGACTGATGTACGTGGTCAAGACTAGTATCTCTGGAGGCTCCCTTTTTCCTTGTGCTCCACACATCCTTCTCAACAGTTCTTGCTGACCCTCTTCATGTACCACTTTGATCCAAAGAAACTGATGTCTTTAGATGAAAGCACAATGTCTAACTGCTTGCAGACCATTCCTCCATACTTCATTCTCCCCTTGTCACCAGGGTGGTCTATTCAAAAATATAAATCATAATCCACTGCATCATGGAGCCTTTTCTGTCTACCTCTGCCATCAAACCCTCAGTCCAAGTTGCTGTTATCTCTCAGATGGACAAATGCAATTATCCATTAAGTGATCTTTCAACACCCTCTTGTTCTCCTCTCACTGGTCCCCCACTATTTGATCAAGTCTCTCTTTCTAGCTATCAGATTTCTTAGACTGTGGACTGGGTACCTATGACCCTGGAAGTCTAGGTACATCACCACCACTTCACTCTTAAGCACATCTTTCTCTGCTCTCTAGCCCATCTTCTCAGTTCCAGACACCTTTCCAGTTTCTCCACAAAAGGATCAGCATTCCTCTTGACACCAGGTTTCACCTGGAGAATTCTCCCTATTGTTTTTATTTTTGCCTATTTTTACCCCTGCTCATCCTTCCATCAGAATAGAAGGTACTATGCTGGAGAAAGTTCCTTGCTCATCCCAATGCCAAGCCTAAATGACCTCTTTCTGGTAATCCTCATAGCTTTCCCTTCAGAGTTCTTAACATGCTTGGGAAGTGTGAATTTATTCATATTGCTTCTGATCAATGACTATCAAGAGAGCATGGGCCACATCTGACATTTATTTTTACTTTTAATGGTGACAGGGAGGTTAGGTCCCATATACTCAGTTTTGAGCTTCAGATTTGCATATGGTAGGTAGGTACTCAGTATCTTTGAAGCAAAAAAGGGGGCAAAAGGCATAAGTGTTTCAGCTATGCACTGCTGATGGTGACAGCAGTCATACAATTAAAAGACACTTGCTCTTGGAAGGAAAGCTATGACAAACCTAGACAGTATATTAAAACGCAGAGATATCACTTTGCCTACCAAGGTCTGTATAGTCAAAGCTATGGTTGTTCCAGTAGTCATCTATAGATATGAGAGTTAGACCATCAAGAAGGTTGAGCACCGACGAATTGGTGCTTTTGAACTGTGGTGTTGGATAAGACTCTTGAGAGTCCCTTGGACTGCAAGGAGAGCAAACCAGTCCATCCTAAAGGAAATCAGTCCTGAATATTCATTGGAAGAACTGATGCTGAAGCTGAAACTCCAATACTTTGGCCACCTGATGCGAAGAGTTGACTCATGGGAAAAGACCCTGACACTGGAAAAGATTGAAGGCAAAAGGAGAAGGGAATAGCAGAGAATGAGATGGTTAAGAGAGCATCACTGACTTAATGGACATGAATCTGTGCAAACTCAGGGAGATAGCGAAGGACAGGGAAACCTGGTGTGCCGCAGTCCACGGGATCGCAGAGTCGGACACGACTTAGTGACTGAATAGCAACAAAACTACAATAGCTTTAAGACTGAAAATCATTTCCCAAAATGTATCTAAGCTTTTTATAAATATATGTTAATATCTATCTGGATACATCCCAATTCAAGTGGCATTAGATATTTGTAGAAATTTACTAAAATATTAACAACTGGAACAATCTAGCTTTATTTCATATTTTTATACATGTTTGGAGTCACACACTTGAGTGATGACTAAAGACTATTTTTTCATTAATCAACAATTATTGTTTAGAGTAATGCATTCATAAATTCCCAAAACTCTTCACTAAGACTTTCAATTCAATGAATACAGTGTGAACCTATCTCCATGGTGACAGATATTTGAGGACAAATTTTTACCTTGCACTGCCTTGATTATCATGAACAGGTCAACAAAGATTACATGATAATCTGTATTTATTTATATATAATATCCATAAACATGCTAATTACCTCTAAAGTTTGTTTTCTTCTGCACTAATTTTCCTGAATTTAGATTTTATTTTAAATAGATGGAAGTCAAATATACAAGGTAAGAAGGAGACTGTTCACATTTCAGACTGCTAAGCTCTTCAAACTACTTGACTTCATACTTGTCCTTTTGAGAGAGCCTATAATTATAATGATGATGTCACCAAGTATTTTGCAGTCTCTATTTCATGGTTACCTTCTAAGTTTGTGGCACATTTATTTAAATCTCCTTCAAGAAAAGGACCTTGTTATCTGAGGGTGGGTTTAGTTTTGAGGAAAGATACATGATGCTCAAATTCAACTGAACATGATGCTCAGGGACCCATCTGAGCTCTTCACAATCTAGGGATCCCTGCTCTGAACAATGCCAACAGCCACTCTCTGGCCACCTTGCCATTCACAGCCCATCCAAACTTCAACAGGGTGTGCCCTCAGGCAGGAACACAGAACTCTTCTTCCTCAGATGTGGAAGTCTTACTTGCTATGCAACCCTTAAGGCAGACAACACCTCCCCTCTGAGAGGCTTCTCTGAACTCTAAGGCAGGATAATTACTTCTTCAGACAGCTCACACTGAACCCTATTGAGGCATTTCCGCACATATCTTCAATTTTCTCTTTCCCTGCACTTTAATACTGGGGTGGACTGCCATTCCCTTCTCTAGGGGATCTTCCCAATCCAGGGATCAAATACAGGTCTCCTGCATTGCAAGCAGATTCTTTTGCTGCCTGATATACCAGGCAAGCAGTGAATGAAAACTCACTGAGAATAAAAAGATATCTTCTTCAGAGGTATATTCCCTGACTTGGAAAATCCATAGCTCATGGCAGATCCTGAATAAATGTGTATTATTTGAACAAACATATGGTAAACTTATCAAGTCATAAGAAATAGACCTAAGCTTGTTTGGTTCTAGAAAAAAGTTACGTGGACCAACTTACTGCAAATTTTAGATTTTTCAGAAATCACACGTTTGATGAAACAAGGACTTGGCTTTCAAACTGACCATTTATCAATGCCCATAAAAAAGTATACTTTGAAAATGCTCATAATTTAATTCACAGATGTTTCTAGCATCTTTTCCCCAACTACGTTCACTGTTTCTCACAAGCTGAAAAGAAAAAATGTTTTAAAGTAACTAACAATATTCTCTGGTATAGATTACATCAACATAAACCCTTCCACAAATACTCAGGATGTTATTATGTTTTACTTTGTTAAAAAAAATGGCATGAGACAAAGCACATTTTACTAGATTGTTTTTAAATTATATTGTGAAAACTGTTCTGTGGAAAAATATAAATCAATACATGTAATTATAATGATTAACCTTCTAAACATCTCCTCATGAATTATATTGCAATATATATTCAAATGTTTGTTATGTACACAAGATAGACACCAAAATGAATTTGCAAATTTCCATTCAAATAGATTACAAAGAGCAGGGAGGATCAAATGTGTAGGCAGAACTCTTATTTACAAATTGCAGAAGGGCATAAGATAATTCAAGTAGAGGAAGAGCTCAGAAAGAAACATAAGGCTACTCTGAGCAATCAGGAAAACCTTCCTGAAGGTGACCATGTTCAAAGCTGTGTCTTAACAACATCCATGAAGGAAATTCTTCTGGAAAATGCCAATGTGAATTCCTGACTGTATATCCAGTATTAGCCTCTGCTTGTTGTGTGTTTGTGTCCAACTCTGGGATCCAATTCTCAGTTGAAAAACTTTCCAAGTGCATAATGTGCCTAATTTGTACCAGTTTGCCAACTTTTAAGTAAGTATAGAACACTAGGTGTTCAGCCCTATTATGCCTCCTATGTTTGCATTTGCCAAAGTGTATCTGATTTTCAGTTTCAGTTTCCTCAGTTGTGTACTGCTGACCCCTTGGAAGCTGTGAATAAGCTTTTCTGCTTCTGTGTGTGAGTGCATAGAGAGTAAGGGGGTGCAAGGGGAAACTTAAGTAGTTTCCCAAAATGTTCCACTTATAAGGCTCTGACTAGGCACCAGGCACTGCTTTAACCCTTACTGTAACCCTAAGTCACAGGTACCATGTCACACACTGTATAGGTGAGAAATGGGGCACAGGAAGTCATGGAAGCTTCCTGGCAAGACACAGCTTCTAAGTGTCAAAGCCAAATCTCAGCCCCAGCCATTACGTTCCCCAGTTCGAGCATTTCAGTACATCTGACGTCTCCCACAGGTGCCCCGTTTCTGCTTCTCCATCTCCCACACACACTAGCTCCTCCCCCTCCAGCATCTCTATCCCTAAGGACAGGTCACATGTCTCCTAAGGCTAGTATCTTAAATCTGTAGTTGCCCTGAATTTACCAGCCCAAGTCAACCTCTTTCTCTTTGCTATTATCCTAACATTCAGTTTTTTCATGATGTTGTTAACTGCATCCTACCTTAAAAAAGGTAGCTGTCTTGTACATGTCATTTGTTTCAAATTGGATGGGAAACTCACTGACACAGATATCTTTCTGTACCTTTTTTCCTTGCCATCATATTGGGTATCTCTGCAGAGTCATTGCAAATCAACATGCTCCCTTTGAGGTGTCAAGGCGAACAATCACTGTCCATCTCAGTCCTTACTGGGTCCCAGGTGTTGCTCAGCCACTAAGTTGTGTACGATTCTGTGTGACTCCGTGGTCTGTAGCAGGCCAGGCTCCTCTGTCCTTCACTATATCCTAAAGTTTGCTCAAATTCATGTCCATTGTTTTACTGATACTTAGTACATAATAGACACTTGATATATGCTGGGTAAATAAATCCATGAATTAAGGAATGAATGTGAAATCATGTTTAAACCATAAAGTATAATATATAAATAATTTAAAAAAGGAAAAGTAGAACAAAGATTTAATCAAGCATAGTAAATGAATGCTAGATTCTTCTTGAGTTTACTCCCTGATAAAACTAGTCTGGAAATAAAAATAACTTTAAAAATAGTTTTACATTAGAGTTATGAACACTCAGGCACTTCACGGTCCAAAATAGAAATGATGCTCAATTATGGATGTGTCTGCTGGTGAAAGTAAAGCCTGATATTACAATGAACAGTACTGCATTCAGTTCAGTTTAGTTCAGTTCATTTCAGTCGCTCAGTCGTGTCCGACTCTTTGCGACCCCATGAATCGCACCACGCCAGGCCTCCCTGTCCATCACCAACTCCCGGAGTTCACTCAGACTCCCATCCATTGAGTGAGTGATGCCATCCAGCCATCTCATCCTCTGTCGTCCCCTTCTTCTCCTGCCCTCAGTCCCTCCCAGCATCAAGGTCTTAACCACTGAGTAAACTCTTCGCATGAGGTGGCCAAAGTACTGGAGTTTCAGCTTTAGCATCATTCCTTCCAAAGAAATCCCAGGGCAGATCTCCTTCAGAATGAACTGGTTGGATCTCCTTGCAGTCCAAGGGACTCTCAAGAGTCTTCTCCAACACCACAGTTCAAAAGCATCAATTCTTCGGCGCTCAGCCTTCTTCACAGTCCAACTCTCACATCCATACATGACTACAGGAAAAACCATAGCCTTGACTAGACGGACCTTAGTCAGCAAAGTAATGTCTCTGCTTTTCAATATGCTATCTAGGTTGGTCATAACTTTTCTTCCAAGGAGTAAGCATCTTTTAATTTCATGGCTGCAGTCACCATCTGCAGTGATTTTGGAGCCCCCAAAAATAAAGTCTGACACTGTTTCTACTGTTTCTCCATCTATTTCCCATGAACTGATGGGACCGGATGCCATGATCTTCGTTTTCTGAATGTTGAGGTTTAAGCCAACTTTTTCACTCTCCTCTTTCACTTTCATCAAGCGGCTTTTTAGTTCCTCTTCACTTTCTGCCATAAGGGTGAGGTCATCTGCATATCTGAGGTTGTTGATATTTCTCCCAGCAATCTTGATTCCAGCTTGTGTTTCCTCCAGTCCAGCATTTCTCATGATATACTCTGCATAGAAATTAAATAAGCAGGGTGACAATATACAGCCTTGACATACTCCTTTTCCTGTTTGGAACCAGTCTGTTGTTCCATGTCCAGTTCTAACTGTGGCTTCCTGACCTGCATACAGATTTCTCAAGAGGCAGGTTAGGTGGTCTGGTATTCCCATCTCTCTCAGAATTTTCCACAGTTTATTGTGATCCACACAGTCAAAGGCTTTGGCATAGTCAATAAAGCAGAAATAGATGTTTTTCTGGAACTCTCTTGCTTTTTCTATGATCCAGCAGATGTTGGCAATTTGATCTCTGGTTCCTCTGCCTTTTCTAAAACCAGCTTGAACATCTGGAAGTTCATGGTTCACGTATTGCTGAAGCCTGGCTTGGAGAATTTTGAGCATTACTTTACTAGCATGTGAGATGAGTGCAATTGTGTGGTAGTTTGAGCATTCTTTGGCATTGCCTTTCTTTTAGATTGTAATGAAAACTGACCTTTTCCAGTCCCATGGCCATGGCTGAGTTTTCCAAATTTGCTGGCATATTGAGTCCACCACTTTCACAGCACCATCTTTCAGGATTTGTAATAGCTCTGCTGGAATTCCATCACCTCCACTAGCTTTGTTCGTAGTGATGCTTTTTAAGGCCCACTTGACTTCACATTCCAAGATGTTTAGTTCTAGATGAGTGATCACACCATCGTGATTATCCGGGTCGTGAAGATCTTTTTGTATAGTTCTTCTGTGTATTCTTGCCACCTCTTAATATCTTCTGTTTCTGTTAGGTCCATACCATTTCTGTCCTTTATCGAGCCCATCTTTACATGAAATGTTCCCTTGATATCTCTAATTTTCTTGAAGAGATCTCTAGTCTTTCCCATTCTGTTTTTTTCCTCTATTTCTTTGCATTGATCACTGAAGAAGACTTTCTTATCTCTTCTTGCTATTCTTTGGAACTCTGCATTCAGATGCCTATATCTTTCCTTTTCTACTTGGCTTTTTGCTTCTCTTCTTTTCACAGCTATTTTTAAGGCCTCCCCAGACAGCCATTTTGCTTTTTTGCATTTCTTTTCCATGGGGATGGTCTTCATCCCTGTCTCCTGTACAATGTCACAAACCTCATTCCATAGTTCATCAGGCACTCTATCAGATATAGGCCCTTAAATCTATTTCTCTCTTCCACTGTATAATCATAAGGGATTTGATTTAGGTCATACCTGAATGATCTAGTGGTTTTCCCTGCTTTCTTCAATTTAAGTCTGAATTTGGTAATAAGGAGTTCATGATCTGAGCCACAGTCAGCTCCCAGTGTTGTTTTTGCTGACTGTATAGAGCTTCTCCATCTTTTGCTGCAAAGAATATAATCAATCTGATTTTGATGTTGACCGTCTGGTGATGTCCATGTGTAGAGTCTTCTCTTGTGTTGTTGGAAGAGGGTGTTTGCTATGACCAGTGCATTATCTTGGCAAAACTCTATTAGTCTTTGCCCTGCTTCATTCCGCATTCCAAGGCCAAATGTGCCTGTTACTCCAGGTGTTTAACTTCCTACTTTTGCATTCCAGTCCCCTATAATGAAAAGGACATCTTTTTTGGGGTGTTAGTTCTAAAAGATCTTGTAGGTCTTCATAGAACCATTCAACTTCAGCTTGTAGGTCTTCATAGAACCATTCAACTTCAGCTTCTTCAGCGTTACTGGTTGGGGCATAGACTTGGATAACTGTGATATTGAATGGTTTGCCTTGGAAACGAACCGAGATCATTCTGTCATTTTTGAGATTGCATCCAAGTACTGTATTTCAGACTCTTTTGTTGACCATGCTGGCTACTCCATTTCTTCGGAGGGATTCCTGCCCTCAGTAGTAGATATAATGGTCATCTGAGTTACATTCACCCATTCCAGTCCATTTTAGTTTGCTGATTCCTAGTATGTCGACATTCACCCTTGCCATCTCCTGTTTGACCACTTCCAATTTGCCTTGATTCATAGACCTGACATTCCAGGTTCCTATGCTCTTACAGCATAGGACCTTGCTTCTATCACCAGTCACATCCACAACTGGGTATTGTTTTTGCTTTGTCTCCATCCCTTAATTCTTTCTGGGTTTATTTTTCCACTGATCTCCAGTAGCATATTGGGCACCTACTGACCTGGGGAGTTCCTCTTTCATTATCCTATCATTTTGCCTTTTCATACTGTTCATGGGGTTCTCAAGGCAAGAATACTGAAGTGGTTTGCCATTCCCTTCTCCAGTGGACCACATTTTGTCAGACCTCTCCATCATGACCCGCCCGTCTTGGGTTGCCCCACGGGTATGGCTTAGTTCCATTGAGTTAGACAAGGCTGTGGTCCTAGCGCAGGCGGCGGCGGCTGGTGCACTAAGCACAGCCGAGAACTACCCCACGTCCGAGGTCAGGAACAGCGACCTAGAATGCCAGGCTGCGACAGCGCAGGAATGGCCGAGAGGAGCTACCCCGCATCTGAGGTCAGGGGCGATGGCCTAAAGGAGATACCCTGCGCCCGAGGCCAGGGACAGCAGCCGGGAGGAGCCACCCGAATCCAAGGCCAGGGGCAGTGGCCAGAAGGAGCAACCCCAAGCCGGAGGCCAGGGCGGCAACTGGGAGGAGCAACCCCACGTCCAAAGAGTGGTGGCTGCCCAGGCACAGGAGGGCCTAGAGGAGTCATCCCATGCTGAAGGTCAGGAAGGGTGGCGGGAGGAGATACCCCTCATCCAAGGTAAGGAGCAGCAGCTGTGCTTTGCTGGAGCAGCTGTGAAGAGATACCCCATGCCCAATGTAAGAGAAACCCAAGTAAAATGGTAGGTGTTGCAAGAGGGCATCAGAGGGCAGACACACTGAAACCATACTCACAGTACTGCATAGGAACCTGGAATGTTAGGTCCATGAATTAAGGTAAATTGGATGTGGTCAAGCAAGAGATGGTAAGAATAAACACTGACATCTTAGGAATCAGTGAACTAAAATGGATGGGAATGGGTGAATTTAATTCAGATGACATCATATCTACCACTCTGGGCAAGAATCCCATAGAAGAAATGGAGTAGCCCTCATAATCAACAAGAGAGTCCAAAATGCAGTGCTTGGGTGCAACCTCAAAAATGACAGAATGATCTCAGTTCATTTCCAAGGCAGGCCATTCAGCATCACAGTAATTCAACTCTAAGTCTCTACCACTGATGCTGAAGATGCTGAAGCTAATCAGTTCTATGAAGACCTAGAAGACCTCCTATAACTAACACCAAAAAAAAAAAAAATGTTCTATTCATCACTGGGTATAGGAATGCACAAGTAGGAAGTCAAGAAATACCTGGACTAACAGGCAAGTTTGGCCTTGGAGAACAAAATGAAGCAAGGCAACGGCTAAGTGAATTCTGCCAAGAAAATATACTGATCATAGCAAATACCCTTTTCAACAACACAAGTGATGACTTTATACATGGACATCACCGAATGGTCAATACTGAAAATCAAATTGTTTACATTGTAGCCCAAGGTGGAGAAGCTATACACAGTCAAAAAAGAAAACAAAACCTTGAGCTGACTGTGGCTTAGAGCATCAGTTTCTCATACCAAAATCCAGGCTTAAACTAAAGAGAGCAGGGAAACCCACTAGGCCAGCCAGGTATAACTTAAATCCCCTATGAATATGCAGTGGAGGTGACAGATAGATTCAAGGGATTAAGTGTAATAAACAGTGTCCCTGAAGAACTACAGATGGAGGTCCATAATATTGTGTAGGAGACAGCTAACAAGACCATCCCAAAGAAAAAGAAAAGCAAGAAGGCAAAGCAGTTACCTGAGGTTTTCCAAACAGCTGAAGAAAGAAGATAAGCAGAAAGCAAGGGAGCAAGGGAAACATACATCCAACTAAACAGAGTTCCAAAGAATGGCAAGGAGAGACAAGGAGGCCTTCTTCAAAAAACAGTGCATAAAAATAGAGGAAAACAACAGAAGGGGAAAGACTAGAGATTTCTTCAGGAAAACTGGAATATCAATGGAAAATTTCACCCAAAGATGGGCACAATAAAGGACAGAAATGGTAGAAATCTAGAAAACACTGAAGAGATCAAGAAGAGATGGAAAGAATACACAGAAGAACTGTATGCTGCTAAGTCGCTTCAGTCGTGTCCAACTCTGTGCGACCCCATAGACGGCAGCCCACCAGGCTCCGACGTCCCTGGGATTCTCCAGGCAAGAACACTGGAGTGGGTTGCCATTTCCTTCTCCAATGCATGGAAGTGAAAAGTGAAAGGGAAGTCGCTTAGTCATGTCCAGCTCTTTGCGACCCCATGGACTGCAGCCTACCACACTCCTCTGTCCATGGGATTTTCCAGGCAAGAGTACTGGAGTGGGGTGCCATTGCCTTCTCTGGAAGAACTGTATAAAAAGATCTTAATGAACCAAATAACTATGATGGTATGGTCAGTCACCCAGAGCCAGACATTCTGGAGTGTGAAGTCAAGTGGGCCTTAGGAAGCACTGCTGTTAATAAAGCTAGTGGATGTGATGGAATTTCACCAGAGCTATTCAAAAGCCTAAAAATGATGCTATGAAAGTGTTCCACTCAATATGTCAGCAAATCTGGAAGACCCAGCAGTGGCCAGAAGACTGAAAAAGTCAATCTTCATCCCAATTCCCAAGAAAGGTAGTAGTAAAGAATGTTCTAACCATTGGACAGTCACACTCATTTCCCATGCTAGTAAGGTCATGTTTAAAATCTTGCATGCTAGGCTTGAACATTATGTGAACCAAGAACTTCCAAAAATCCAAGCTAGGTTGAGAAAAGGCAGAGGAACCAGAGATCAAATTACACACATTCGCTGGATCATAGAGAAAGCAAAGGAATTCTAGAAAAACATCTACCTCTGTTTTATCAATTACACTAAAGCCTTTGACTGTGTGCATCATAAGAAACTGTGGAAAGCTCTTAAAGAGATGGGAATACTAGATCACCTTACCTTCCTCCTAAAAAACCAATATGAAGGTCAAGATACAATGGTTAGAACCCTATATGGAATAACTGATTGGCTCAGGATTGAGAAATGAGTATGACAGTGTTGTCTGCTGTCATCCTATTTAACCTATATGCTGAGTACATCATGAGAAATGCCAGGCTGGATGAGTTACAAGCTGGAATCAAGACAGGCAGGAGAAACATCAACAACATCAAATATGTGGATGATACCACTCTAATGGCAAAAAGAAAAGAAGAACTAAAGAGCCTCTTGATGAGGATGAATGAGAAGAGTGAAAGAGCTGGCTTAAAACTCAATATTAAAAAACCTAAGATCATGTCATCTGGCCCCATTATTGCATGACAAATAGAAGGGGAAAAGATGGAAGTAGTGACCGATTTCCTCTTCTTGGACTCTAAAATCACTGTGGATGGTGACTGCAGCCATAAAATCAGAAGACAACTGCTTCTTGGAAGGAAAGCTATGACAACCTAGACAGTGTGCTGAAAAGCAGAGACGTTACTCTGCTGACACATGTCTGTATGGTCGAGGCTATGGTCTTTCCAGTGGCCATGTATAGTTATGAAAGTGGGACCGTAAAGAAGGCAGAGTGCCAAAGAATTGATGATGAGAATTGTGGTGCTGGAGAAGATTTCTGAGAGTCCCTTGGACAGCAGGGAGATCAAAGCAATCAACCTTAAGGGAAATCAACCCTGAATACTCATTGGAAGGACTGAAGCTGAAGCTCCAGTATTTTGGTCATCTGATACAAACAGCCAACTCATTGGAAAAGTCCTTGATGCTGAGAAAGATTGAGGGCAGAAGGAGAACAGGGCATCAGAGGATGAGATGGCTTGATGGCATCACCAAGGCAGTGGACATGAACCTGGGCAAACTTTGGGAGATGGTGAGGACAAGCAGTGCTGGCGTGCTGCAGACCACAGGGTCACAAAGAACTGGACATAACTGGACAGCTGAACAACAGCTGGCACTTCAGATAGAGGGCAGTGATAAATTGTTTTGAATTTGATATATACTCATTTAATTAAACTTTATTATCTCTCAATATATGTTATCAACTTACATTTATGACATGACAAGCTTCTATCATTTTTAACTTCACGGATCTTATCAGAAGTTGTTTTCTATTTTTTAAACTGGATTTTTAAAAAACATGATACTATTTTTTATGTAAAAATGTGTGAGGCACATGAATTTATTTAATACATAAGATATATTCATTTGAGCAAGTTTTGTTTAAAAAAACTCAATATTTCATTAAGACACATATTTTCAGAGTAAGCATATTTAGGAACTAACTCCCTAGCTTTACAAGGAATTCAGCTGGAAAGGGGATTTGGTTTATTCAGCCTATGTTCTTAGTTGGGGCCAGATAATCAGTTCAGCTACAGCTGCCTCTGAAGAATTCTTACTGGGGCTCCTGTGAGAATAAGACCCTTTCAGTGGCCAGGAGCCCCTGCAAAAGAAACTGTCATGGTTAGGCTTGGATCAAGTGAGCTAGAAGCCTGGGACGCATAAAACCTGGCCCATGTTTAAGGCAACTCCTGACTCCTTCCAACCTGCTCTGAATCACCGCCTACCCCGTCACCACTCCTCCGTCACATGGGGCAGTAGCCGAAAGAGAGAGGCCTGAGCTCACCTGGGAGGGCGGCTGAGCAGGGAGCGTCGTGGTCTCAGCGCCAGGACGCTGTCCGCAGGCCGGGCCGTGGCAGTGGAGCAGCACACGCGGCTCAGAGGAAGGGACACGGATGCTCAGACTTGCGAGTCCGTCACCGAGTCACTCTGCAAGAATCACACGAGCGCTGATCCCCCCCGCATGGCTGTCAGGAGAATGGACAGAGGTGACATTTGTACCATACTGGTTCCCTACTAACCACCTCGAAATGCCGTGGGTAGTAGGAGAGAGCTGACTTAAAATCCATGTTCTCTGCCTAGCATTGAATAGCTTGTATCAAACCAAGACTCCTGCTAAGCCCCAGCTTAGAAAAGCTGGATGAAACATGTAGAAGGATAATTGTTTTGAAGGCCTGGGAGGATTATCACAGCAGTGACAACTTGAGGAGCCAAAACGGAGAGCAAGAGAACACGGGGCGGGGGGCAGCCCATTGCCCCTGTCCCCATGGACGTTTGCCAGTTAGTCTACGTCTGCTGAGAAGCTGTGCAGACTTCTCTTAAGTCTCACAGGAGTCAGGAAAACAAGGGCACTTAGGGTTCATGAAGGAGGAAAGGTTCCAATAAAACACCCAGGCTTTCTGTTGGGAATTCATGAAGGGCTATACCCTAGCAAGGATGTACACAGAATAAGACCAGAACACACAAAATTTTTATCAGCCTCAATTTAGACTAGATAAAGGTGACCTGCCACAGTTAAACTGCCTGCCAGAAGACAAAGTAATCCTCTTTGGAGAAATCTAACCTTCACCAGGACCTCAAATTATCTCAAAAGTGCTTCCTACAGAAGGTCCTAAAGTCAAAAATATTTATGTCCAGACTACCAGGGGAAAACACAGAATGATCAAAGAAAGGAAAAGATGAATTAGAAAGAGATCCACAGTTAAGTCTGGCTATTGAAGTTATCAAAAGTTGATTATAAAATAACTGTGCTTAATGTGTTCAAGACACTGGAAGATATAAAGAATATTAGGAAATAAATGGCATCTATTAAAAAGTCAAATTCAATTCTACAACTGAAAAAGGCAATAACTGAAGTTAAAAATTAAGTTAATAGTAAATTAGGTAAAGTTGAGGGAGGATTAGGTAAATTGAAAAGGAGTACAAAAAATTTGAAATAGATAATAAAATAATCATAAATGAATAACAACTGTCCAAAAAGGTGGGGGTATAGGAAAAGACATTAAAGAACACTTTTCCATAAGGAGAAAAGAAAAAACGAAGATAAAGCAATATTTGAAGGTGTAATAGCAGATAATCTTCTACAATTTATTAAAGACATCAAGCAACAGAGTGAAAAGGTAAAATAAATACAGATAAAGTCAAATTCCAAAGGAAGATCTTAAAACCAATTCTAGGGAGAAGAAGGCCAAAGGAACATCAATAAAACTAACATAATTTCTTCACAGAAAAATTGAAGCTGGAAGAAATTGCATTAAGGGACTGTAATCCAATGACTGTCAACATAGTCATCTTTGGAAAATATCTTTGAAACAATGAAGACATTTTCAGATTTAAAAAAAAAAAAAGAAAAGAAAGAAAACACCCATGGGACTTAGAGAAGAAGAAAAATGTTACCAGGACTTCCCTGGTGCCTCAGTGGTAAAGAGTCTGGCTGCTAATTCAGGAGACGCAGGTTCAATCCCTGATCTGGGAAGATCGCACATGTCATGGAGCAGTTAAGCTCATTTGCCAAAACCATTGAGCCAGGGCTCTGAGAGAACCCGTGGGTCCCAGCTACTGAAGCTGAGCACCCTGGAGCCTGTGTGCCCCAAGAGACGCCACCACAGCGAGAAGGCCTGCACCACAAGGAGGAGCAGACCCCCTTCTCTGCAACCAGAGAAAGCCCATGAGAAGCAGTGAAGACCCCGCACAGACGAAAACCAGTTAATCTTTGCATAAAAAAAGAAAGAAGACTGTTCCCAGGTGGAAGTATGAAGTCGACCAGGGAATATAAATGAATACTGACGATAGAATGACAACCAGACTTCCCTGGTGGCTCAGCTGGTAAAGAACTCGCCTGCAATGTGGGAGACCTGGGTTCGATCCCTGGGTTGGGAAGATCCCTTGCAGAAGAGAAAGGCTACCCACTCTAGTATTCTGGCCTAGAGAATTCCATGGACTGTATATAGTCCATGGGGTTGCAAAACAGACACAACTGAGCGACTTTAATCATTTTATGGATTAAATTAAACAAAAATCAATTCAGCAAACTTAATGAATATTGGTATCATTGCTTTTTAGTCATTTCTTGAAAATAGACTTCTTTTATAAGGTTTTAACATGTGAAATGTTCACACTGCAATGACCTTAATCTCAAAACTATTTCTCCTACCTCTGCATTCTTTTATGAAAATATGCAAGTCTTGAAAACTGTAATTGTATTAAGACATGTTTCTCAAATAAGCTTTAGTCTTTAATGATGCTCAAATAAAAACGAGTCTATGCTTCTAAAAAGTTGTAAGATGTCTAACCTATCAAGTCATGTTCTACTCTTTTTACATTTGTTGCCCTTCTTAAACCGTATCCTCAATCATGAGTGTGAAAGTTACTATTTGAGTGATCAAAATCACACTGAACTTCTTTACAGAAAATGATGCTAAGTTGACAATTCTCCAGGAGTATTTTTAGAGTGATATTCTTCTTGGTATTTCATTTCACAATTTCCTCTAGGACTTGATTCTTCTTGGTATCTCATTTTGCAATTTCCTCTAGGACCTGGATGAAAACTATTCTCTTCTGGTGATTTATATCATGAAAACACATTACTGAAATCTCTTTTAAAAATTTACCAGCATTCATATTAGACAGACTAACCCAAATTCCCTAGGGCAAAGCACTTGAGAATGAGACACTCAGGGATGAGCTTTTCCCTTTGCAACCTATATGCTTCTCCATGACTACAGGGCCTCACAGCCGTTTCAGTGTGGGTCTGCCTGGCTACTGCAGTACTATGGCGATGTTTTCAGCCTTGTGAACTCAGTACCCGGCACAGGATTTGAGGGAACAGCTTAATGTTTTCTATTTAATGACTAAATATGTGAGGATTCACACATATGAATGTGCACTGTGTAAGAGGTCTTTATACAAGAATAAGAAGTTTTTTTTTTTGAGTTGCTCATTAATTTTTAAAACACTCTTAACCTCACAAAACCCCACTTTGAATTTTGCTTTATAGAGTCACTATCCTGTGAAGACCAATGGATGAGGTGCCCTCTCTTCTTCCAATTTTCCTTCCCACAAGTGGAGAACCAGCAAACCTGAGTCTTTCATTTCAAGACCTTTTGTTAAAAAAAAAAAGAGTTCTCAGTCTGTCTTTTGTTCTCCTCTCAAATCAGTACTCAAGACTGAGGCACAGTTTGAAGCTAGCTTAATATGCTTTTGCTCACTCTCCCTGGCAAAATAAAAGGATATGGATAATTCTAAAAGTGTCACTTTCTCAAAGGGTTGGCAACTTCTTAAGAGAGATACAATGTATATGCAAATATTCCTTATTCCAAGAGACTAAAGTCCTAAAATAAAAGGTCCCTTTGATAAACACTAGTCACATAAAAGAAGAAATAAGCTTTACCTACGAGGAATCACACCCAGATGGACTTGCCAGCATTATCTCATTTACTGACAAGGATGGTGCTGTATGAACCCCTGCTTCCCTGAGCACCGGATGGAAGGTTGTGTTAATCTCTGTCTTTCTTTAAAGAGGAAAAGACTTTGTGTGCTGAATAGATGCTAATAGAAGCCATTTTCACATCATGAACTTGGATGTTGTTGCCTTTTCACTCCCTTAAAGATACAACAGCAGCTCATGTCCTGTACTGAAATGTAATAACTGTCATCGCTTTGGAAATGGAGGGCAAAGATCCTTAAAACTCACCTTAGCGATAGTGAAAGATTGAATCTAAAGTGACCCATTATTCCCCATAATTTAATAGAGCAGACATACCCAATAACCACTTACTAGAGGCTCCTCTGAAACACAAGTGCTCCATCGGTTAAAAATAGTACCAAACAAAAAAGTTAAAGCATATCTAATGAATGTCTAATATTCAAGTGCCTCTGACTCTCCTCTATCTAGAGTAAGTGATGGCTTTACACCGAACTTCTCTTAAATGACTACTAAAAGGATGTGATATACTTTCTTAATTGTACATCAAAGTAGCTGGAGATGAAATATACTGCCTATGTTGATAACTAATAAATGGCCATCAGAAGGGGGAGAATAATTTTTAGGCTCCACTAAACGCTAATATTACCATCAAAAAAAAAAAGAAGCAGCACTTGTCAGACCACCATTTTGAATGAAACGCAGAGGGACTGCCTTGGCTAACTCTTTTGTTAGAGAAAAGGATGCACTTCTGATGTTTGTTTCTTTCTGCAGGAGGTTGTTTTATTTCCACTGAGGCCAGGACTGTGGAGACGGATGAAAAGGACCTCACAAAATTACCCCTGCCCTTAAAAACAGACACACACACACACACACACACACACACACACACACCCGCAATGTAGGATGAAAATACATCATACAATATTATGGTAAAAACAGAGAAACAAAAAAACACTGTCCTTATATCATCATTAATTTATAATCCTCCCCAGTTTTATTGAGAAATGACTGACGTGCATTGCTGTACATGTTTAAGGCACACAGCATAATGATGCCACTTACATACATCATGAGATAACGACCACAATGGGTTCAGCTAACATTCATCGTCTCATACAGGTATAATAAAAAGGAAAGTATTTTCTCCTAGTGACAGGAACTCTCAGGATTTACGGTTCACAACTTTCCTATATGTCATATAACAGCATTAGTTAGAACCATGCTGTACATACATCTCTAGTTGCATACATCTTGTCTTTCAACCGGATATTTGCACCTTTTGACCACTCTCTTCCAATTTCCCCCAACACAACCTCAGCCTCTGCTAACTACTGTCTGATTTTTCTTTCCTATGAGTTTGCTTTTGTCTTGTTTTCAAATTCCAAATATAAGATCATACAGTAATGACTTTTCTCCATCTGACTTATTTCACTTAGCACAGTGCATTCAATGTCCACTCATGTTGTTGAAAATGGATTTCCTCATTTTTTATGGCTGAATAATATTTCATTTTATATGTTTATAGATACCACAGGTTTCTTTATCCATTCATCTATCAATGGACACGCGTTATTTACATGTCTCGGCTGTTGTAAATAATGCTATTATGAACATGGAGATGCAGACTGAATTTAACAAAATCCAATCCCCCTACATGATAAAAACTTTTAACAATTAGGCACAGAAGAAACATATCTGAATGCAATAAAGGCCATGTATGCGAAGCCCATAACTAATATCATCGTCGCCGTTCAATCATGTCTGACTCTTTCTGACCCCATGGACTACAGCATGCCAGGCTTCCCTGTCCTTTGCCAGCTAATATCATAGTCAATGAGAAAAGACTGAAAAGATTTTCCTCTAAGATTAGGGGCAACACAAGGGTGATCAAACCAGTCAATCTTAAGGGAAATCAACCCTGAATACTCATCGGAACGACTGAAGTTGAAACTCCAATATTTTGGTCATCTAATGTGAACCGCTGATCCATTGGAAAAGTCCCTGATGCTGGGAAAGATTGAGGGCATAAAGAGAAGAGGGCATCAGGGGATGAGATGGCTGAGTGGCAGCACCGATGCAATGGACATGACCTTGGGCCAACTTTGGGAGATAATGGGAGGCAGAGAGGCCTGGTGTGCTGCAGTCCATGGGGTCTCAGAGTCGGACGTGACAGGGTGTCTTCTCTCACCACTCACATTCAACCTGTTACTAGACGTCTTAGGCAGAGAAGAAGGCAAGATAATAAAATAACAGTATCAGAATTGAAAAGGCAGAAGTACAATTGTCTCTATTTACAGATGACATGATTTTACATATAGAAAGCCCTAAACACTCAACCAAAAATCAGATCTAAACAGTAAATTCATTAAAGTTGCAGGGTATAAAATTAACATACAAAAATCAGTAGTGCTTCTACTTATTAACAATAAACTTTATGAAAAACATAAATTTACCTATTTACAAGAGCATCAAAAACAACAATGTACTTCCAAACAAATTTAACTAAGAAGGTGAAAGGCCTCTCCTGAAAACTACCAGAGTAGTTTAATGAAAGACATCAGAGAAGACACAAATAAATGGAAAGATATTCCATGTTTATATATTGGAAGAATACTGTTAAGATGTCAATAGTAAAAATTCATCTATAAATTCAGTGTAATCCATATCAAGATTTCAATGGCATTTTTCTTTCCAGAAGTAGAAACAACTCATAAAATTTATATACCAACATTTTACAGAGAAACTGGAATTTGCCATTGTTCTCAAAAAGGAAGAAAAGACAGAGCCAAGAGGAAAATGTTACAGACTTATTGTGAAAATCTGAGAGAAAGAAATTTGCCTATTATAAGAAAATGAATACATTTAAATATATATTCCCAAATTCATACTTCTCCCTCTGCATACATTATGCCAATAAGAATGTTACCTAAATTATTCTTATATACTTGTTCCTGCTTAACTCAAAATATTAACCATAATCTCATTCTTCTGAACTTTTCTGAACCAAAAAGCTAACAGCAGTGAGAAATAAAGTTTCATTTTCCCAATACTAAAAATTAAAGGGCTAAATTAAAGACAATGAACTATCTGCTTACCAGCTCCTGGGGAAGGAAAAGTGGAGAGAAAGTCACCACTCTCCCCGCAGGTTATGATGTGCATATTAGTATACTAATTTTGGCTTTATGAGACTTGCTTATACCACTAACTGCTAGTTCATTACTCACAGTGTAACAAATGCATTCATGGCACAATACTGTTAGTCGTGTGTGTTCACACTGCAAAAACTGGGCATAAATAACTTCTGCAACTTTGTAATGGCTTCAATCATAAGTATGTGATTTCTAAACTTATTTATGGCAAAAAGATGAAAGAGTTTAGTTGCTAATATGGAAAATATGATATTCTTTGACACCCAAAAACATTTACAACAACATTTTAAGAGTTTCTGGAATGCACTATATTAAATAATTTTGAGACTGTGGACTATGATAGGAGCTTCACTGTCATTGGGTCTCATCTTTTGATGGCGTCTAAATACCAACTTCAGTCCAACATAGTATACTCCATCTAGAATTGGAAGATCCTAGGCTAAGTTAGGACTTCCCTGATGGCTCAGAGGGTAAAGCATCTGTCCGCAATGCAGGAGACCCAGGTTTGATCCCTAGGTCAGGAAGATCCCCCAGAGAAGGAAATGGCACCCCACTCCAGTACTATTGCCTGGAAAATCCCATGGACGGAGGAGCCTGGTAGGCTACAGTCCATGGGGTCACAAAGAGTTGGACACAACTGAGCGACTTCACTTTCACTTTCAGGCTAAGTGAATGCTTAAGATGCTTTCTGTTTTAAATCAAAGTATGAAAAAGAAAAAAAGAAAAAGGACAAACATTTGTAATGTTGTGATTTCATGGAGGATATGTTTATGAAATGTAGGATCAGTGACAGCTCTGTACTCATATTTAGAGTAACATCAACTTTTTGTCATGAAAGTGAATTCTTCTCATAGTTATTATTTGTGCCATTTTTGGGGAAATGAGGCCAAGATAAGTAATCCATGCTATTTATTACCAAGGGTGCCATCTGGCTTTAGCCTGGAAACTGCAGAGATGGCAGTTGCTATAGATTGAGTGACTGGACTCCTACCAACTGGTACCCTGATATCCTGGACCCCAAGGTGGAGGTGTTAAAAGGTGGGGACTTTGGGAGGTGGTTAGGCCATGAGGGTGGCACTCCCAAGAAGGGATTAGTGATCTTATAAATAAGACCCCAGAGAGCTTCTTGGCCCTTTCCACTGTGTGATACACAGAGAAAAGGTGGCCCAGACCATGGCTCTCACCAGAGGTGGAGTTTTTTGGTACCATGATCTTGACTTCCAGCTTCCAGCACTGTGAGAAATTATATTTGTTGTTTGTAGGCACCCAGGCCTGGTACTTCTTTATGGCAGCCTGGATGAGACAGTGACTACAGGAGTAGAGAAGTTCTGGGAAGTACACTAATTCATTTAAATTTTTTAAAAAGCCACAGAATATATTAAGTTCTAATATCTGAATATTTAATCAACACTAAAATACAGACAGTACTTTATTACATTTACTTTACTGAACTATAGTTCAAAATTGATGTTATTTCTGGTATATAGAATGGCAATAAATATTTTATAAGGTAACATGCCTAGTATAGTTTCTAGAACTTTTGTCTATCCTGTTAAAATATTTGTCATTTATTGCAAATAAATATGTATTTATATTTTCAAAATAGATTGCTGATATATGTTTTCTTAAAAGTTGTTTCTGACTTGTACAGAAACAACTATAATCAGTATGAAATTTTAAGAAAATGCAAATCTCAGGGTAGCTGAGTATTTTCTGAGTATTTCTGCTTCTGTGACTTTTGTTCTGTCTGCTTGGGCGTCAACACTGTTGGTGGCGTTCTCAGGTCTCACTTAGCTCTGTGGAGCTGGAGACTCTGCTGTCTGATGGCTTGGGTGGCTGTCTTGTTTGAATCCTCACGCTTGACAGTCTTTGTGTCTCCTTCTCTGCTGCCAATAATATGCTTTCCAGAAGTTAATCTTCTTGTCTCCAACATAAGTTCCCAGGATTTGGTACTCTGTTCTCAGCTTGGAATTATCCCATCAAGGTTTAAAATACTGAGTGCTACACTCATCCTTTCTTGACTGTCTATATAGTACTCACTCTTTGTAACAGAGTGTTAGGTTCTGACCAAATGGCTGAGTAAAGAAGAAGAAATAAGCAATGCTCTCCTAATGTAAAGAAGCTCACAGTCACCAGAAGAAAAGCCAAATGCAAAGGAGAAAGTTAAGTAAGAATACAGAAGAAGCACTAATTCTCCCCAGGTCCAATCAAGACAAATTCACTGAGAATCTAGTTGAACCAGGCCTTACCTTATGGATCAGATTATCCCAGGTGTAGAAAGGATGGAGGGAAAGAGCACTGCAAACATAAGCAAAAGCTTCAGTGATGCTATTAAGCTGCTGAGGTCTCAGGGGAGATCTGGGAGGGTATGGGTTTTCTGGAACAGTTTAAGGGAAGGTGGGAGTCAAAGACAGCATCTTGGCAGGGGCGGAGGGGTGGATGTTGGTCCAGGGGAGCCTTCCAAGGCTCCTGATGGCAGACCTGTCCGCCACCACCCTCTTCAGCAGCAGGTGGTGCAGGAGTACACCTGGCGTCAGATTGGGGTGGACTTCTTGTCATGTAGATGTTCTAGGAAAGGTTATCAGCAACTACGGTTAAGGGCAGTCAAGTGATGGGGCAGGATGCGACTGTGAGTACCTAGGGAAGGGCTCTCAGCAATGAGGGGGTGCAGCAGAGACCTCCTGGAAGGCACTGTGACTGCGCTTAGGAGGAACAGTAACTGGGAGATGGGGAGAATGGTGGTTGCTCTAAGGGGACTCGGTGGGCCCTCGGAAAAGGCAGATGCTGGGCAGGTCTGGGTAGAAGATGACGCTCCTGCCAATGAACAGGCTCCAGGCGAAGTGGCGTGGCCAGCGTGGAGAGGAGAGACTGTGTTACAGACTACTAGGTCTCAGGCACCTACAGACACGCAGGCACTGCGGTGCGGTGGCGGGATGACAGTTGGCCCTTCTCTCCGGTCGAGGGGAGTCCCCAGCTTTTAGCATTTGTCAATTTCAGTGGGTACCTTCTCCTGTACTCATATCCTTACGCTGCATACCTTAAACCGGTACAGTCCTGTATGTCAATTACCTCAAAATTGGAAAACAATGTGAAAAAACTTCTGCCATGATAATTTCTAGCTCCCGATGAGAATTGTTTTTCTAAATATCTACCTCTTATTTTCTTACTGGCTGCATTAATTTACATTTCCAGGAGAATATTATATGAGTAAAAGCAATGTTCTAGAATTGGTATGTTTTGTAAGTGGCCCATTAAAATGGTATTTTTAAAGCATCCTATTTATTTATAAAAGTTGGAAATAAGTGCTAAATTTTATATTCAACTTTTTAATTTTTCAATATAAATAATTTATTATATAAATTAATGATTTTCTATAATCCGATGTATTTTATTCTCTAATACTGAATCTACTATAATATTGAAATGTGTTTCTTTTACCTTTTGTATATGAACCTTTTAATTTACTCCCAAATTCTACATTAGAATTTATTTAGAAATTTTGAATCAACATTTATATGTGTGAGTAGCTGTATGAATGTGAATTCTCTAAGGTTTTCATAAATGTGAAATGTATAGATACTTAGAAAATTCTTTTCTGTCTATATGCTGGAGGAGTTTTAAAAAAATCCCTGCTATCTTTAACATCTTAGATGTCTTAGTTCATCCACACCAGTGCTGGATCTCACCATGTTTTTAAGGGGAATAGAGTGTGATCAGAATTCATGGCACTGGGAGAAGGTTTGCAAATGAATGCAAATGGGCATAAGAAAACTGCTCAACTTCTAAGGCTGAAAAGCAAGGTTAATGGAATTTCCACAAGAAACATGAGCATTAATATGATTTTCCCATTTACACCCCTCCTCTTAGCATGTACACAGCAAATTAAATACTGCTGTAGCAATGCTACAGCTTGGTTATTGTCGTGATTAAAAAAATTAGTATAATAATTTTGGTGCTAATTATGCATTTTTGGCATACTGTTTCATCTCAATAGAAATACCCTCAAGCAGGAGAAAGGCTGTTTAATGGAATTGCAAAATAAAAGAGAATGCTTTTAGAGTCTTGGATTAATTTTCAATTGTAAATAGCTGATAAAGTGACTATTTGCAGCACTGAAAGTTGATATATAATCACACTTCATAATGAAAACAGAAAAGGGCAAAAACATTTTAATGATTTTTTTTTTCAATCAGGATTCTTAAAGCTCTGAAAAGATAGTATTTAAAAATACCACAGTAACAACTTCCACTTATTAAACACTAGTCATCTCACATGTAGGGTGCCTTCATTTTACTAATAATAGCTTGTTTCTGTATAACAGCACTTCCTTTTAGCAGGAAAGAAAGAGGTGGACACTACTGAGCATGTGTGCAAGACGCACGACGTTAAGTAACTTTCTTGAAAATTTTATAGGAAACATGCTTGTTTTTGAGACCTGCCATTGCAAAGTACCACAGATTGGGTGGCTGAAAACAAACATATTGTCTCACAGTCCCAAAGGCTACAAGTCCAGCCACAAGGTAACACAGAGGCCATGCTCCTCTGACAGCTGAGATTCACCTCTTCTAGCCTCTAGTGTTTTGCCCAGTTTCTGATGTTTGGGGGCCTGTGGACTTCATCACTTCAATCCTATTTTCCTCTGTGTCTGTCTGTCCATGCATCAAGGTTCCCCCTTTTGGTAAGTCCTATTGGAATTGGACCCTCTCTAATGACCTCATTTTAACTTAATTATCTCTGTGAAGACCTATTTCCAAACTACAAGAAGAATCACCTTATGGTCCAGCAATCCCACTCCTGAGCATATAGCTAGACAAAGCTATAATTTGAGGAGATGCGTGCCCCCCTGTGTTCACAGCAGCACCACCCATAACAGCCAAGACATGGAAACAACCTAAATGCCCATCAGCAGACGGGTGGGTGAAGAAGACGTGGTACATCTACACCACAGACACACAGTCACAGTCATAAAAAGAATGACGTGATGCCATTCGTACCAACACGGCTGCAGCTGGAGGTGATCATACTAACTGAACTCAAGCAGAGAACCACAAATATACAATATCGCTTCTATGTGTGATCTACAACATGGCACACACGAGTCCATCTGTGAGAGAGGGTCAGGGACACAGAGCACACTGGCGGCTGCTAAGGGGGAGGGTTTGGGGGAGAGATGGTATGGGAGGATGGGGTAGCAGACGTAAGCTTTATAGAGGACGGAAAACAGCACAGTCCTACTGTATAGCACGTAGAACTGAATTCAATATCCTGAGATAAACCATAGTGGAAAGTATAAAAATATAATGTGTGTGTGTGTGTGTGTGTGTATAAAACTGAATCACTTTGCAGTACAGTAATAATTAACACAGCATTGCAAATCAATTATATTTCAATCATTTAAAAAATAAAGACCTATTTTCAAATTAGATTCATGAGCCTAGGAGTCAGGACTTCAACACATGTTTTTAGAGGAACACAGTTCAACAGAAGAGCACATATATATTGGAAAGTGTTCAACCTCCAAACCTATTTTGCTCCACTGCCCACATCACACTATCATCAGAACTCCATGTGAAACCTTTCAGTTCATCCAATGTCTATTTACTTGGATACCTTTCCTCCCTAGACTCTAAGTTTCCTGAGCCAGATGTATCACCTTATTTATGATTATAGCCTCATCACAATAGGTAAGTGTCTGGTGCATTTTTCAGTAACTATTTATTATGCTGAATAGAATAGGTTATTTGACAAAATGTAAATGATTTCAGTATATATAGCAGTTTGAATGCTGAGATTACATATTACAATTCAATGACTGGCTTTTTTGATATCATATGCCAAAGAAATGAGATAGAGGCAATAAATCTTGGTATCTGCAATGTACCATGATTCATCTTTACAACCGATTAACAAAGCTTGCAACAGTAAACACAGACGTGGCATTTTTTTTTTTTTTACAACTTTAACAGCACTGGCATTTAAAAAATCCTGAGGAATTCTGACAACCTTCATTTAGTTTGCTGCAGGAAAAGTATTATTAATTGATTGCCAAGACATCCCACAATGTAGGTGTATAAGAACAGATCTCAGATAGGCTTGAGTTGGTTATCAAGTAAGGGAGAGGGAAGGCTATGCAGAGGGTGCATACCACATAAAGATCTCTCCTTTTTAAAAATTTCTTTCTTCAGGCATTTAATGGTTTTTTGTTCCCCCACCTACCCAACACCCCCTACCCCTCACCATTCATCCATTAAGCCCTTGTGATCTCTGACATCAAGGGAAGCCTTGACAGGCCTGCTCTGACCCGTGGCCCACTTTGTTGCCTTCTCCAACAGCACGTTGGGTTTGTTAGTTCCCTCCTACAGCCACCTAGGCGTCTTCAGAAAGTGCAGCAGGCGTACCTTCTCCATGTTGCTTCCTAAACGTTGTACTTCACCTGGAAATACCCATCCAGACGCCATTAGTATCTTGTTTTCAGCATCTTTCCTCTCTCCCAGGGCCCCAGCTTCCTTCCTGGACAGTGAAGTGTCCGCACAGGCTTGCATTTCTTCCCCTTGATCTGCTCACATTGAGGAGGACCTTGCCCTCTGCCCTCACTCCCGATCTGTTCCTCAGTGTCACTGTTACCACCTGCACGTCTCAGATCCAGACACCCCACCTCCCCTCATGACCAAGTCCACCGTCGGACATGTCAGCTCCCCTCACTCTGCTTTTCATGAACTGAATACGCCCCGTCTAAGGAGAATTTCTCTGTGCACCATTGCAACCAAAAACATGCCTAGAGTGACAGGTTCTAAACGTATGAGACTAGCGATAGGGTAAATGTGGAATAAGGTACAGTCTCAAGCATTAAGAAATCTATGTTTTGTTGGGAGAGATGGATAAAGAGGGAAATTATAAAACACTGTACTAATAATTATGGGAGGGATATTTAACCCAGTTGTCAAACTGAATTTAGAAAAGATTCCCAAAGGAAAGATCTCAGGGAGACTTACTGAAAAAAATGACTTCTAGGTCATCCTGAAGAGAGTTATCTGCTCATCTGTAAACAAACACTGAGCTCTTGGCCAGAACGTAGGCCGTGTGCATGATAGGGTTCTAATATTTAAAATCATTGGGACCTCCCATAAAACATGGTTCCTTTACAGTAGTCATTTTCTTCAAAGGTATACCTAACTCAAAAATGTATAGTACTTAAGAATTAACTGTCTCAAATCAATACTTTCTTCCTGAGTCAATACAGCATCATCTTTGTTACCTCTCTGTAATTATTATTGCTATTTTTTCTCTGTAATAGCAGACTCTGCTGTTTCAAGGCTGTGTTCAACTGTACTTTCGAGAAAGTCTCACTGTGAAAGAAATAAGCAATCACTGACATGGAGTAAAATACTTATTTCTAGAATCTGAAAGACACTGCAAATAGTTTCTTTTTCTGAGTCAACATATTCAATTAAGACACTATGTTAACTGACCAAATGACCTGATTAGTCGTATGCTAAGTCACTTCAGTCGTGTCCGACTCTGTGCGACCCCATAGACGGCAGCCCACCAGCCTCCCCCGTCCCTGGGATTCTCCAGGCAAGAACACTGGAGTGGATTGCCATTTCCTTCTCCAATGCATGAAAGTGAAAAGTGAAAGTGAAAGTGAAGTTGTGTCCAATTCCTTGCAATCCCATGGACTGCAGCCCACCAGGCTCCTCCATCCATGGGATTTTCCAGGCAAGAGTGCTGGAATGGGGTGCCATTGCCTTCTCCGGATTAGTTGTATGATTCCTAGCAATACTGGTGATACAGTATTTCCATGACATTTGCCTCCTAATTTGATAAGTACATGCATCCCAACATTCAGCGTGCACCTATCATCTTATTAGATGCTTAGCATGACCCTCACAAACACAGACCTAAAGCAGTGTGAAGAGTGTGGCCCTGACCCACAAAGGCTACACACTCAGGCCCAATATGCTGGCTCACCTCCTGTCCTCATGCAAACCAATCTGTCTAACTGGTTTAAGTAAATTACATTATTTTATCTAAGAAATACACTTGAGAGTTTTCTGAGTCCATACCTGTCAATTCTATTTGAAGTGGAATATTCTTTTTAAACTCATGCAAAAAGAAGTGAAAAAAGTTATTAAAAGTAAAATTTGGATAAAAAGTAATGTGCTTTCTATACCTTATCTATCTTAGATCACAGAACACACATTTTGCTAAAGACTAGTTTCATTAACTTCTGTGGACTATCACAATATAATCACCTAAGATTTCTGGGATTTTTGCCTTTTCTTCTATTTCTGTTGAAAAATTATTAGATGGCTCCTCCAGGCCAATCATCGTATTCTTTACCAGAAAGATGTGCTTGCATGTCCCTGACTTTACAGAAGCTTATGGTCCAGCAAGAGAGACAGATGAAACATAATATCCGGAGAACAGAGTATCTATTAAAATTACCAGTGCCTTTGTGACAAACATTAGTGTCCTGTACAATAATTTTTAAAGATACAATTAATTTATTTTTTAAATAAAGTTGAATATGTATAAAAATGTGCTTCTCAGGTGGCACAGTGGCTAAGAATCCACCTGTCAATGCAGGAGACACACACTTGATCCCTGGATCGATAAGATCCCTTGGAGTAGAAAATGGCAACTTACTCCAGTATTCTTGCCTGGGCAATTCCATGGACAGAGGAGCCTGGCGGGCTATAGTTCATGGAGTCGCAGAGAGTCGGACATGACTGAGCATGCATGCACGCACACAGGTATAAAAACTATGCCATAGATTGTTTATCAAACCTCTCTATATACAGTAACTTCAATAACTTAATAAGACATAAAACAACTTAGGGAAAATGTCCCCCCAAATCTCTGTGCGTTACATTACCCCTCCAATCCCAATCACATTCGATAAGTACAATTTGTGTAGAATGGGATCATCCTAGTTTTAGGGATTAATATTTAAATGCCTGTGACCTTTCAATGCTACACACATCCAGCTCAAACACAGTCAGGAGTTGTATTTTTTATTTCAATTTTAATCAGAGTTGGCCCTTGGTATCTGCAGGTTCCTTATCTGTGGGTACAGAGGGCTGACTGGACAACACCATCACATTCTTGGATTTTGGTATTCTCAGCACGGGTCCTGGAACCAGTCCCCCATGGATAGCAGAGAAGACGGTCATCCTGAGAGCCTGGCACAATACACAGCTTAATGTAGTTTAGGGGTTCAGGATATGGCACCTGGTCATCAACTGTAACATGTGCATGCAACCCTGTGACGTAACAGGGGTCATCAGAATCAGCAGGGCCTTAGGAACCTGGAGTTGTTTTGTTAATGATGGCAGCCGATTGATGACCACAGACAGTGCACAGCCTTAGCTGCACAATGTGAGTGTCAGTCACAATTTATCTGCCAACACAGTTGAAGGGAAACATTAAAGTTGTTAAAGATTATAAGACCTGCTTTAAATTTATTTCCATGTTAAATTATCTGAATAGAAGTCAAGTCTAAGATTCCAGCCACCTGATTTTCTCTGAAAGATATCCACATGTTGACAGCAAGCATTCAACTGGGTGGGAGAGAGGTGATACATATCTTGTATTAACTGAAGCAAAACAGAACTCTATCCAGAATATTATTTTTAATCACAGAAGTGGGGTGAATTTTAAATAGGAAGGATTTCACCTGTCTAAGCTTATCAAACAAAGAATAGTTTTATTTTGTATAGAATGAAATGACTTATTTTTTTCTAGGTTCAATGAAGACCATCAAATAAACAACAATTTCTGCTGTAGGTAAACCAAATTTTAAATCAACTAAATTCTTCAAGTAGGTTATAAACTTGCTACAAAAATCCTAAAATGGTTTTTAAATTTATTAACCCTATATTTAATCTAGAGCATCTGTATAAAATGACCTAATTCTATGCAAGCTCTATGTTGGGGTTACTTTAAAAAAAAAAGAGGATACTTGTAGACTAAAGTGATTATCAGACCAACAAACTGTATCTGTAGACAGATGTTAGAACTTAAATCAATAAAAATAATTAACATAACAGATAAAAAAGAATGAGGTTGAGAAATTATGTGTGTCTTCTATTGAGATGTTACATACTACATGGGGATCTTGTGGTCATATTGCTGTGTACTCATCAGGAATGAAAGAAAGACTTAAAGAATGGCTGAGTGGTGCTGGAGAAACAAAAAATCCAGTATTCTTAAGATGAAATAGATGCCACATCATTGACAGAGGAAATGGTAGAAAGTCAAGTTTGAGTGGAACTACTGAGTTCTATGGACCATTGATCATTTTACAGTAAGTCGGTTTACAAGGTAATAAAAATTCTCCAAAGAAGACATACGGATGGCTAACAAACGCATGAAAAGATCCTCAACATCACTCATTATCAGAGAAATGCAAATCAAAACCACAATGAGGTACCATTTCACACCAGTCAGAATGTCTGGGATCCAAAAGTCTACAAGCAATAAATGCTGGACAGGGTGTGGAGAAAAGGGAACCCTCTTACACTGTTGGTGGGAATGCAAACTAGTACAGCCACTATGGAGAACAGTGTGGAGATTCCTTAAAAAACTGGAAATAGAACTGCCATCTGACCCAGCAATCCCACTGCTGGGCATACACACCGAGGAAACCAGAATTGAAAGAGACACATGTACCCCAATGTTCATCGCGGTACTGTTTATAATAGCCAGGACATGGAAGCAACCTAAATATCCATCAGCAGATGAATGGCTAAGAAAGCTGTAGTGCATATACACAATGGAGTATTACTTAGCCATTAAAAAGAATACATTTGAATCAGTTCTAATGAGGTGGATGAAACTGGAGCCTATTATACAGAGTGAAGTAACCCAGCAAGAAAAACACCAATACAGTATACTAACACATATATATGGAATTTAGAAAGATGGTAACGATAACCCTGTATGCAAGACAGCAAAAGAGACACAGATGTATAGAACAGTCTTTTGGACTCTGTGGGAGAGGGAGAGGGTGGGATGATTTGGGAGAATGGCATTGAAACATGTATAATATCATATATGAAACAAATCGCCAGTCCAGGTTCAGTGCATGATACTGGATGCTTGGGGCTGGTGCACTGGGACGACCCAGAGGGATGGTACGGGGAGGGAGGAGGGAGGGAGGCTCAGGATGGGGAGCACGTGTACATCGTTGGCGGATTCATGTTGATGTATGGCAAAACTAATACAATATTGTAAAGTAATTAACCTCCAATTAAAATAAATAAATTTATATTTAAAAAATAAAATTAAAATATGAAATTAAAAAAAAAACTACTCATTGAGAAAGTAGGTTAATAAATAAAAACTTTGCAACCATACTTCTGTGCATTCCTTTTGGCTATTTTAAGTATTTGGTGACTTGAGAGAATGACACTTAAATATTTAAACAGCAGCATGGCCCACACCATTTCTGGCCAGAGAAAAAACTGACTAGGTCTTGTTTCTGCAGATGCTAAAAATGAGCCATGAGTATTTGGCATACAACAATAAACTGGCAACCCACTCCAGTGTTCTTGCCTGGAGAATCCCAAAGATGGGGGAGCCTGGTGGGCTGCCATCCATGGGGTCGCACAGAGTCGGACATGACTGAAGTGACTTAGCAGCAGCAGCATAACTAACCATCATACCGAGTACCTCTTCATATAGTATTTATCATAACAACCCTTCTAGGTATGTAAATTATCTTCACTGTAGAGAGAACTGAAGTTACAATCAGAGAAATTTCCATGGGTATCTCGATGTAACCAGCAAGTGATACAAACCTCTTCTGTATGGAGCCTATAAAAACCTTTCACATGACACCCTACCCTCTCTCTCCTTCCTCTGCCAGCTTGATATTACCTCCAAGATTGCCTTGGCAGCTCTATATAGAGTATGTGATAACAAATATAGAAGTGGAGTTAGTTATAGCTGCTGGAAAAAAATGTGAACTCCAAATCTACAGTTATCAACATCAAGATGCTGGCATAGTTATCAGTGGTTGTGTTTCTTATTTCAAAAGTAAATTCAGCTGATGATGAATGCTTTTTCCTAAATTATGTTAACAAATAAAAAGCAATTGTATAAAAAGCATACTATAAACTATAGTATATATACTATACACTTGCATACTATAAAAAGTAGGTATGCCATAAGCAAACATAATGCATTATTACTATTTCCTAACATATTCTCCATCCTGAAGAAACCAATTCTGTGGTTCAAATTCCACAACAAATTCTATTTGTCAAGTTAAATATCATGTATTACCATAAACTAAAGGAGAAGTTGACAAAACCATTTCACAAAAATGAGACAGAGGCATTCTTTTCTACTCACAGAAAGATGGAAGGTACAGACAATCTGCTCTTTAAGGAAATTCATGAATACAGATAAATTGTTAGTAACCTCAAACTTTAAAAATCTCTCAATACTGATCAGTTTCTACACCTGATAGAAGATATTCTCACTTTTAAGCAGAAAGTTCTCTGATCACCACACATTCTGATTTGTGAGGGATTATCTTACTAAGAAAAAAAGGCAAAGTACAAATGGATCCCAGGGATGGACGTTTCCCTCCTAATCAGACAGAAAGCATGAGAATAACATGTAGAGAAGAGAATCATCAAAAGGAAAAGTCTGGGTGGACTCCCAAAGCTTGCCACCAATTTGAAGCTTTCATAGGCTGGGCCTTATCTCTTTTCAAAGAATGGACTCCTTGCCTTTGTTAAGTTACTTCTTGGATGCAAAAGATGGTTGCAACTCTGGACTCTCCCTCCACTGTACACACTGAAGTTAATGGAAACCACAGTCTCTGGGAGCTAGACTGAAGTGGAGATCTACCAGCGAGATTCAGTTGTGTCTCCTTCCTGAGACATTCTCACTTCCAACTGTATAGCCCTTCTCAGTCTCTGAAAGACCTTTTCACATATCAACTCAATTTGTGCTAAGCCTGGTCAATTGTTCAGATAGATGTAAAGTCACAGGAGAAAAAAAGCGTCAAGACATTCAGTGGCATTTTATGGCCATACAGCTGTTAGGATGGAGTACTGATCACCTAGCTCAGCCCTCTTCTACCAGCACTTACCATGTATGGATTACTCACAGTGGGAGAGTTCACCATAATTTCTACACTCTCCTCCCTATAAGAAGATGACCAGCTCTACTTATTACATGAGGACTCACTGAGCCTTCTGTAGGTGGAGAATGCAAATTTGCCCCATTAACTTTAGCCAGAGGAAAGTGAGGGCTTTCCCAGTGCTCAGTGGTAAAGAATCCACCTGCCAAGCAAGAGACACAGGTTCAACTATCGCAAGTAAAAATTCAGGCTCAATCCCTGGGTCAGAAAGATCCCCTGGAGATGGAAATGACAGCTCACTCTAGCATTCTTGCCTGAGAAATCCCATGGACAGAGAAGCCTGGTAGGCTACAGAGTTAGGCGAGACTTAGTGACCTTGCAATTGCACGGACTGGAGAATGATTTTTTTTTTCATGCTAGAGCAAGTGGCAAACATTTCTTGACTTGAAATCTTTTAATTACTTAACATCTTTACCACTGTTATGATACACAAGGAAGTCATAAACTGCTACAGAAAAATCTATGAGAAGCATTTTCTAAATGATTCTCTATAATCACCATTCTGGTAAAAAGGCAAGTTAATTTTATCCTGTACTGATGGAATACAAGAAGGATCATCTTTCGATCGTACTGCTGTGAGAATTATACTGATGGAAGAAAGGGCAAAGCCATGTTATTCAAGTTGTTTGAATATCATCTGATTTACCTTTGAGTAATTAAATATTACTGATTCTGCAGCTGAAATTCTAGAGTATTAACTAAAACATAATTCTAAGTAACTGATAAAAGAATGACAATTTACCTGTGACAGGATACATATTGTTTTAATGGAAACATTGCTACCTTTATGTATTTCTTAGAAACAAGAAGGATATATATCAATTTGTTGACACTTTGGATCATAGATATAGAGATAATTTTTTATTATTTCTTTATATATTTATATTCCAAATTTCATTTTAGAGTTGTAAACAGATGTCAAAGCCTTCCATAATCAGAAAAGTAAACAGTGTCTCTTTTCCTTAAACCTTGTTTGTTTTTTTAATTTTTATTGAAGTATGGTTGACTTACAATGTTGTATTAAGTTCTGCTAGATAACAAAGTGATTCAGTTACACGTGTGTATATTTTTTCATATTCTCTTCCATTATGATTTATCATAGGATACTGAATAAAGTTCCCTGGGCTATACAGGCAGTCCTTACTGATTATTTTATATACAGCAGTGTGTGTGTGTGTGTGTGTGTTAAACTCCGAATTTACCACTCCCACCGCCTTCCCCCTTCTTTAGGGCAAAAGGTAATCCAAGATTAACTGTTGCCTCGGACTGTCTGGGGCTCACGGTCATGAACGCACGTGCCAGGCTGTTTGCCAGGTATGTGCAGTGTCCTTGAGGATCTGTGCCAGGAATGAGGAAGCTTCCCCCATGGTGCTGTCCGCAACACTTAAGCAACCACTCTCATCATGGTTAGTGGCTGGTCACCAAAAGAGCTGCCTGCCTCCTGCCAAGCTGACTCGGACCTTAACAATTGCTTATACACACACACACAGTTTTTAAAAGACTGAAATGAATATCACACCATTGGGATCACACAAAAAAGATGAAAGCCCTTCTAAATGTGCTTTAAATTTAAGGCAATAATTGTAGCCATGTTAATTTTGCAAAGAGGAAAGTGATCCCAGATCATAATGCTAGCCCAACAGAGCATACTTAAACAAAACAAAACAAAACAAACAACCAAAAAAGAAAAAAAAAAAAAAACAAAAAAAAAAGGATTAGCTCTCTTTAATTAGGGAGCCCACACTGAATTCTTTGACTAACATTAGGATCCTCTGGTCAGCTCTGTCCGATGCCCTTAGAAATACCAGGAAAACTGGATCAAGGTGAGTGCGTGTGAATCTCTGACATCTGCTCTCAGCCGTGAGCATCAGCAGCTACAATCTGCTCCTTATGGCAGACCGTCTTTGCATGACTAAGCCTGTCTCGTTGCAAAGACAAATTTGTGACCAAAAGGAGGTAGTCTATACTAGGTCAGGAGTTCATGGAAGAGAAGTTCAGACTTCAGAGAGAAGTTCAGGCCCTGTCATTCATGTGTTTGTACACAAACCAAACACAGGTTTATAGGTCGAGTCCTATAAACCCGATCATGTAGGTTAGGGACTAGAGGATGCCCTTTGAATACAGAACATGCCTGTAAGGGCTCCCAGCAGCTTACTGACCATGATCATTTATCTTAAACTTATTCCCTACATGAGGTTACCTAATTTACCAAGAAGACTGAAAAGTTAAATTGGGACTAAACAGCAAGCATCAGAAAAAATCACAAACAGGGTAATCATCCCATCAATAGAAGCATTGGGAAGCAAAATGAAAAACAGCAAAATAAAATCATGCAATTTTCTACCACTACATTTGGCTTTGCTTTTTTTTTTCTTTTAATTTTTTTAATAGCTATCTCTACTTTGTTTTCTCTAGAACTCATAAAACATAATGACTCCCTCATGTCAGTGGTCTGTGACTTCTGAATTTGGGAATCAAGTCATGCTGCTGTTAAAACACACCCTATTCTTCAAACATTGGCAGGTGAAATGTGATGGTGGTAAAGCTCTCAAGTTTTAATTGCTGTGTCAGGACAGCCAAACGTGGCTGGAGCAGCGATGCTGGGAATGGTCCCAAGATCGAAGCGGAGAGAAGGAAATATGCTTTTGGCTGGAGTATAGCTGAGCAGGACGGGGGCGAAGCCAGTGGACAGACCACAGCCTCCACACTGAAATATGGGGTCCAGACACCGGGCCGGCAGGGATGGCTGAGGTGTTTCTATTCTGGAAGCAAGAGGGAAGAGAGTGCGTGAGGCCCCGTCCCACATTCAACCCCATGCTTGCTGGAATGATTTGCAGGAATAACTCATACCAGCACAGAGTGTCTAAACGGCAGGACACAGGACTAGCATTTGGCATTCTACTCAGCTCAGCAGGCTTTGCATGTCTGAGAGTCAGGAGGAGAAAGCATGCTTCATTTAGAAATAGAAGTGAAGCTCAGACAAGGCACTGTGTCTTAGGAACAGGCTCCATTTGAACACAGTTTCTTATGAAGTGGGAAGGAAACCATCAAGGGAAGAGGAGAGAAGAGACAGGCTCAGTTCTTGCCAGAGCTGGGGCTCCTGGCGAGCTCCTGGCCCTGCGATTGCATGGGGTTATCAGGCTGCACTCACTGCTGTGATTACAACATCGCTCGATGCCAAGGCCTTTGCACTGCCGGGCCTGAGCATGGCTGGGTACACAGCCAGAGGAAGGCGGCCAACGGCAGCAGGGCTGTCAGCTGCTGAGACACACAGCACAGGCCTCCTAAGGGCCAGGCAGCACTGGGGAGCCACCTGACATTAGCAAAGTGAGGTGAGTATGGGCTGCGGATGGTGATAAAACACATCAAGCTTTGTCTGCCTGGAACTTCTGTGTGTGATCTTTTATTACTGATCTATCCTCTGGTTTCACAAACTAGAATAACAGTCAAACTGTAAATAGTCATAAAGGAAACAGTATCTCCAAAAAGAGAACTCTGCAAAGATGCTGCTTCAATGACAAATAAACTAAAAAAAAAAAAAAAAAGTTACATGCTTAAGTTTCTTCTTATTATTGAGTACTATCTCACTTCTCTGTTGGTAGGCAGACCTTCTTATATATAAAATGTACACAGTTTTGAAAGTCACTAACATGAAAGTTCCAGAGAAGGCAAGGGCACCCCACTCCAGTACTCTTGCCTGGAAAATCCCATGGACAGAGGAGCCTGGTAGGCTGCAGTCCATGGGGTCGAGAAATGTCAGACACGACTGAGCGACTTCACTTTCACTTTTCACTTTCATGCATTGGAGAAGGAAATGGCAACTCACTCCGGTGTTCTTGCCTGGAGAATCCCAGGGATGGCAGAGCCTGGTGGGCTGCCATCTATGGGGTCACGCAGAGTGGGACACAACTGAAGCGACTTAGCAGCAGCAGCAGCAACATGAAAGTTAAATTATTGTGACCTAGCAGCATATTTAGAGCAACTCGATGTTCATGTCTAAGAATAGATAACTCTCCAACTTTATTATTCCTGTCCATTAATACATTTCTGCATTCAACCAACCAATATTGATGGAGTACTGATAGGAATTCAGTAACTAGGAAAAATAAGACCCTTGCACTGAAGCTTAAAATTCTAATGATGGGGGGGGTTAGATAATGAGCAAAGGACTAAATATAAAATAATTCTGTTGAGCGCAGGGATATAGGCTGTTCCCATTTATAGCATGGTTGGGAAGGTGTGGCTGATGAAGTGACAGGTGACAGAAGTGTGATTTAAGTCAAGGGGAGATGCCCACCTCTACTGGGGAAAGGGGTCTAGGTGAAACCTCTGAGGAGCCCACTTGGCAAGCTGGAAAGAAAGAGCCAGGGATCAGTGTCACTGGAATGAAGACAGGAGGCAGATGGCAGGTCAGGAGAACAGGCCTCGGAAGACTTTGCAGAGCAAGGTGATGACTCTGGCTTTTTCTCCAAAGGACACAGAGAGCCAGAAAGGGTTCCGAGTGGAGGTGTTCTGTGATCTGGTTTCAATAGTCCAAGGGTCACCACAGTGAGCTGGTGGGCACACAGGTGAAGAAGGGAGAAGGCTGGGAGGCCAAAATGTTGGCTTCCACGTGTGGTCATAGAAGTGCTGGGAGAAAAGTGTTTTCTAAATCCACTGCTGCCATAACAAAGTGACACAGACTGGGTGGCTGACCAATGAGTGGCTTTCTCACATTCCTAGAGGCTGGGAGTCTGAGATCAGGATGCCCGCCTGGTTGGGTGAGGGCTGGTTTACAGATTTTCATCTTCTAAGTGTGTTTGCACTTGTTGGTTGGAAGGGACCAGGAAGTTCTCCGGGGTTCCCTTTATAAGGGCACTAATCCTGTTCATGAGAGCCATACCCTTATGACCTAATACCTCTTAAAGGACCCATCTCCTAATACCACCATTTCTGGGAGCTAGGGTTTTAAATCCTATGTTTGAGAGGGATGGGGGAAAACACATTCAGTTCCGGCAAAGGCAGAGGTAACATGACTGGCTCCTGGATTGACACAGGATCTGAGAGAAAGTCAAGAAAATGACTTATTATTCAAGGTATCCAGGGTAGTTAAGCACTCAGTTTCCATAATATGCACCAGCACTGTAATTGAAGATTGCTCTTCAGCAGCAAGGTAAGAAACTCGTATATGAATTTATATTATTAATAGTTAATGATCTTGAACAATCTTCACAGTGAATTTGTAATTATTATTTATAAAACATAGTCCAAGTCTTCCTTGTGGAGTGGTGGAAATCACCCCAGTGTGTCTGTGACAATGTGTGTTCCTTCCCAAGTTAGTAAGACAGGGAAATGACTGCTTTATTGTGGGGTGCACTGGATAACAGGGCAATCGTCCATTGGCTGAAGAAGTTACTTCCTACAGGACTGGAACTAGACCACATTCATTTAATTTACCATTTAAAAACGCATTCCAGGTTAAACACTCTGAATCTTATTTGACTAAATTCTGGAAATACTGCCATCCTTTTCTCCTGTGGAGGTGTTAAAACGAAGGAGCTATACTTGAAATGGCAAAATGCATGGAATCAGGAGTCAGGTTCAAACCTGCTTCTCCTGCTTCAAACTCGTGTGCTTGTTTCCCAGTTATTAGAATGAGATGCTAACTCTGGTGACCCCAAAGCTCCTCCCTAGTTCTCATACTGTATATTGATTTACTGATTATTAATTCAATGATTTAGTGAATAGATATTAACCCTGTTTTCTTCATTTTGCTAAATGCTATGTAAATAAATGTGAGCAGGATAATCAGCTACTGATATCATCAAGTGTGATCTTAACGATCAAGACAACTTCTGTTTAAAATTCTATCCTTATGAAGCCAGTGACTTCAAAAGACTATACGCTGGTCATCTCATAAGAGAAGCTGCCAATGTCAGAACAACTAAAATAAACATTAAAAAATATTAAGTAAAGAGGATTGCATGAGGCATTACAACAGAGAACAAAAGAATGAAGATCAGGATGGGAACCTACACAGGGATCATAAACTGAGGCCTTGGGATTTCTATGTCAAAAGTGGCTGAGTAATGCGATGTGGGGCTGTTATCTGAAATAGCAACAACCATTCCTTTAAAGGAAAATTAGAAAGTGCTGTGCTTGGTTGCTCAGTCATGCCCAACTCTTTTCAACCCCATGGACTATAGCCCACCAGGCTCCTCTGTCCATGGGGATTCTCCAGGCAAGAATATTGGAGCGGGTTGCCATGCCTTCCTCCAGGAGATCTTCCCAACACAGGGATATAACCCAGGTCTCCTACATTGCAAGTGGGTTCTTTACCGTTTGAGCCACCAAGGAAACCTGAGAATACTGGAATGGGTACCTGATCCCTTCTCCAGGGGATCTTCCCGACCCAGGAATCAAACCAGGGTCTCCTGCGTTGCAGGCGGATTCTCTACCAGATGAGCTACTGGGGAAACCTTGAAATTAGTATATGTGCAACTAAATCACTTTACTGTGCTCCTGAAACTAACACAACATAAACTTCAATTTTGAAAGGAAATTAGTAAGTATTTATATGAAGAATATTAAATTCCTTCAATAAGCTGGAAAAAAGCTATAGGAATGACCATCACTTTATGGCACATTTCATAAAAGAATGTGACAAATTGTTATTTCTTCTAAATTCTTTATCATAAAGACACTCATTTTCCCCATTGTTCTCTTCAGGAAAATTGTATCATTTAATTCCAGTAGGTTGAGTGACTGAACTAAACTGAACTGAACTGAGGTTACCAATACCATTTGCGTTTCTCTTTCTACTTTCTACTACCCTGTTTGAAATTAAGATACAAAGGAAGACTTGAGAACCTCCAAAAATAAGCATTAGCAGTGGAACTTCCCTGGTGGTGCAGTGGCTAAAAACTCCACACTTCCAGTGCAGGGGGCCAGGGTTCAATCCCTGGTGAGGAAACAGGGCCCTACCGGCTGCAACTAAGAGTTCACATGCCACCAATAAAGATTCTGCACACCACAACAAAGATCAAAGATCTTGTATGCAGCAACTAAGACACAGCACAGCCAAATAAATACTTTAAAAATATAAGTACTAACAGCTAAATTCTTTCGAGATCAAGTGAAATCCACTCCTGAATCCATGAAATTGGGTAACATCATTCTAGTATTGAATCCTAACAAGCAGGTACAGTTCTAAGCATGCTACATGCATTAATTTCTCTTCCTAACAGCCCTGTGCAGAAAGATTCAAACATATGTTCATTTTACAGATGAGTGTAGATGCACCCAATTAGAGATAAGCCATTTTGATTCAACCAATGAATTAATTCCATATTTATTCAAAAATTAAGGTCTCCAGTTATCATGGGGTCGCAAAGAGTCGGACATGACTGAGCGACTGAACTGAACTGAACAGTTATAACAGCTTTGAAAATAGTTCTTCTTGAGTAAACTACCAATTATACAAGTTACTTAATTTAATAACCCTCCTCGTGCTAATTTTGAGAAGAATTTGGGTTGGCACGCACAATATTTGTATAAGCAACTGCATGCATGACTAAAAATCTTACAGATATCTTTTTTAAATTATGTGAACAATCTTAAGTTGTCCATGAAGACTGGTAAGAATTAAATCCTATGATGAAAATTACACTTAATGAAATTTTCCTTTTTGAAACTAATAACTGCATGCTTTCCTTGGAAAAGAGCCATGATTTCTCCCTTGAAAATTAACTGGCTTTTTTTTTTTTTTTTTGGTGTGATTACAATAACTTAAAAGTAAAGGAAGGATGTCATAGCACCATGCCCCAGAGATAACTACTCTTAATGTTTAGTTACGTCTCCTTCTAGAAGTCTGTCCATGGATCTACTGTGTGTCCATAAGCATATAGACATGTGAATTTTAAATACAAAGCAATTTTTACTGTAGGTACTATTTGCTAATGTCTTTCACTGGAAGTGGTGTGAAAATATTTCACATCAATAACTAAGACCCTTCTTGTTCTTATAGACAGTGTAGCGGACCCTCAGGGTACTCCACTGACGCCTCTCAGTGAATGTCTGGTTTGTTCACAACCCTTTAATATTTTAAACATCACTGCAGGAAGCATCCATGAACATGCATCTTTTCTCGGTTATTTAAAAAATAGCCTAGATTTGAAACTTGTGGATGAAACTTTACAAACTTATTAAGGCTTTTCATACAAATTGCCAAACTGTCTTCCCCCAAATATCCAAACTTCCTCCCATCCCAAAGTATGTGAATCACTCTGCTTCAACCTGGATAAATGTAAGTCATTTTAAGAGAGAGAGAGCCCTTTATTCATTTAAGGTGTTTTACCATCAGGACTAAAAATGTTATCTCTTCACATGTTTTTATTCCCTTGACTACAAATTCTCTTCAAAATGCAGCAAAATTACTCAATACTCCCCTTCTGCTTTGTACAAATATTCTAATCTAATCCCAGTTTAAAAATGGTAATTCCTCACTGGGCATCAAAGATTCTAATACATTTAAACTGCAGCTTAAAGGTCAACTGGAAATCAGTGATCCATTTTATATCCTTAACAAAATACTTGTGAATGTTGTCCTGAATTCAGCCAAATTTGCCTTTCCTCTTCCCACTCACGTTCTGAAATAGAAAAATCTTAGTGATTTAATCTGAGTGAGGAGAATGCAATGTTTCCCTGCTGCTCCATCACAGGCCCAGGAGGAGGAGGGCTGGGGAGAAAGTGTCAGCCCTGTCCACAGGGTGCTGCCCACTGTGGGAGCAGAGAGGGTCAGTGAACCTTAATGGAGCGAGCTTCTTAAGGTGGATGTAGGCTCACTGCCTTAATCATTCTTGTTTATCACTGCAGCTGCAGCCCAGCTTCTTCTACACTGAGTACATGGAGGAACTGCTGAATGAATGGCTGTGTGAAGCTGGGCCAGACACACCCACCCACACAGTGGGGACCAGAGATGCTCACTGAAGGGGCAGGGGGGACATCTCCATGTTCACTGGTTCTACCTGGCTGCTGACCCAAGCCCACATCACACATCCTGTCTGCAGGACGCCAAGGGTGGTGTGTGTGTGTGTATGTACGTTCAACAAATGGCACATAGGTGTGGCAGCCTAAAATTCGTAAGTTGAAAACCTACCCTCAAGGCGATAGTGTTAGGAGGAGGGGCCTACTGTGATGCCGAAGTCATGAGAGTGGAGCCACTGTAAATAGGATCAGTGCCTTGATAAAGGAGACCTCAGAGAGCTCCCCGGCCCCTTCTGTGTGAGGACACAGCAAGAAGACACCTTCTCTGACCCAGAAAGCAGACCCTCCCCAGACACCAACCCTGCCAGCCAGCTTTAGTTACAGCCACCCTAGAAGGCTCTGACAATGAGTTGGCTCTTCTTGCATGCAATGCCATTTAAAAGACTAAACAATAACATACATGTGACTAACCTAAAGCACACAAGAATGTGCAGTTATGGTTTTCTGAAGAGACAAGAAGATGCTTTGTTAATTAGGTGAAGCCCTGATGATGTGACAGCGACTCAAAGTCTCAAAGCAAAAATGCTCCAGTAACACTAAAATAGTGTTAATTGCTCAGTTGTGTCTGACTCTTTGCAGACCCATGGACTGTAGCATGTCCATGGAATTCTCCAGGCAAGAATATTGGAGTGGGTGGCCATTTCCTTCTCCAAAAGTGCTAATGGCTCAGTTGCATAACATTAAATAGTTTCCCCTCAAAATTCCAGCATTTAGCCATCTCTGTGTGTCTGGACATGTTATCTAGTGGTGGATTTTTTATTCATTACTTCTCCAGGCCTGTGTTCCAGCTGAATCCTGCCCCCAACCCCAGACACACACATGATTCAAAAGGGGCCTCATTGCCCTACAAAAAGAATGAGGACTAAGCCATTCCAGGAACTATACACATACTTTTTAACAACCTATATGGGAAAAGAATGTGAAAAAGGATAAATGTGTGTGTGTACGTGTCTATTTATAACTGAATCACTGTGTTGTATACTTGAAACTAATGCAAAGAGACACAGATGTATAGAACAGTCTTTTGGACTCTGTGGGAGAGGGAGAGGGTGGGATGATTTGGGAGAATGGCATTGAAACATGTATAATATCATATATGAAATGAATCGCCAGTCCAGGTTCGATGCATGATACTGGATGCTTGGGGCTGGTGCACTGAGATGACCCAGAGGGATGGTACGGGGAGGGAGGAGGGAATGGGGGGTTCAGGATGGGGAACACATGTATACCTGTGGAGGATTCATGTTGATGTATGGCAAAACCAATACAATATTGTAAAGTAATTAACCTCCAATGAAAATAAATAAATTTACATTAAAAACCAGTATAAATCAACTCTACTTTGATTAAAAAATTATATAAACCTGAAAAAGAACTACCCCTTTTCATTTAAATAATGTCTAATCAGCAAAAAAAAAAAGGAAAGGGTTTTATGGAATATATATAAGTGACTGCCTATAATTCATGACACAGTGACTACAACAGGCTTGTAACCAGCGCTTCCTGAGCATACAGGAAACTTCTGATCTGCTGTGGACAAGACCACACGGCAGGTAAGGCCAGAGAGTTACCCCGTTTCACCTCTCTCCTGACTCACGGGAAGCCTGCAGAGAAGTGGGGGCTCAGTGAAGGTCACCCTGCTAACAAATTCGAGTGGACCTGGGTCTGCTGCCAGACCTGGACGTCCAGCGTCAAGGCATCAACTCCCACTCTGCCTCAAGTCAGATGATGGCTAGACAGGTACCTGAGTTTTTCCCCACTGTCTCTTGCTAAGTGATCTGACCAAGGCCTGCTTGGCAACCCTTCATGAATTCTGCAAAACAAACAGAACAAACAAGTCAATTTCCTGTCAAACGGTGGTGCTGACTCATTCACAAGTGAAAGAAGTAGAAGGCTAAGTATTTGGGTCTTTAACAGACATTTTTTCTCTTTCTTAGCATCAGGAGCACAAAGAGACTGGGATTTATATAGGAAAGGGTACAATGGTGGTGCTATTTTTGAAAGCAAAAGGCCTGCCTACTGCTGTAAAACCCCTCTTATCAATCTTCTCTTGGGTATGTGAGTTCACATTAGAGTATTTCTATCGGATGATGGATTCTACTGACCAAAAGTCCTGGTGAAAAACGAGGAGAAATACTCTAAAAGTACTGCATGCAGGGTTTATTATATTAATAAAGAGCACAGGATTGACAGTTTACTGACAAACCAACATGAGAATTATTAGAGGCAATAAGGTCAGTAAATACATGTGTTCTGACAATAAAAAAATCAGGTGCACAAAAAATATGTCATTTAGAAAGAAAAAGGGCATCAAGGAGCAAAGGACACTGGATATTTAGGACATGACAGAGGCTAATTTGGTTTTCTCACATTTGAGTTTGGGTACCAAAGGACTGCATGCATGCAAAGGTTAAAACCTAGCGGAAAATCCTTTTTCTGAAGGTACCATCCCACCGTCATTGTCATAGCTCATACGTGGGGAAAGGGAGCTGGAGAGAGTGCACAGATAACAGAGAGAAAAGCAGGGTCCAAATCAGACCTTCTGTTGGTGCCTGAGAAAATTCTTTAACCTCTGACCCCATTTTCTTATTTTTAAGACTGAGATACTAATAAGGATTTAGAAGATAACACGCATACCTAGAACACAGAAACAGGTGCAAGCTAGCTGAATATGACTACATGCGTGTGTGTGCACACACCACTTGCATCCAGATAATGGAGTCAGTGTTTTCTTAAAATATTCAACTGAACTGAAAAGATGAAAGCTTCTGACTCAGGAAGATATTTTAAAATACAGTAAGTCTACAACACTTGAAATGCATTAATCTTACTAAAAAAATCAAATATTCACTTTGTAAAAAAATTAGTTTGCCCCAGAAACTAAAAGCTGTACACTCTAAAGTAAAAATTATTCACAGATCTCAGATCATTTTCTAAAGTGTTACTAATTTTCTCTGATTTATCCGGAAAGCCATCATACTGTAGCACAAAGTAATTTAACCTGAAAATTAGAATTGGTGGACTTTAATGACTTCACACTTATTTTTCAGATAAGAAACATTTCCTATTTGTCTCAAATCCACAAACCCGTACAATATATTAGTGCCTCTCTAACACCATGACATAAAATAAATGGGGGACAGAGCAAAGGAAAAGCAATTACCAATTTCACATCTGTTATCACCCTTGAACTTTCAATGTAAAGAGAGACAAGGGTGAGTGTGTATCTATGCATGGGTCCACACCAAGCACACACATGCCTGCACACACACATGTGTGTACACACAGCACAGAACCTAGAGATGTCAACCTGTCATTCAGTCTCTTCACGCTGGCTTTAACCTGCGTTTCCCCTGAAGGCTGGAGGGCTCTCAAGCACATGTAACACAGAGAGTTGTGGTTTATTCCCATCTTCATAAGGAGAAGTTATGATTTGTACAAAGCAAGACACCTACTTAGAAATGGACACCAGTTTCCTAACTTAGATCACAGTAACTGAATTGCTGAGGTATCTCCAATTCTTCATTAATAAAGTGATCAAACTCTTAAGGGGACTCAGTCACTTATTCAATATTCAGCATATTTGGGAGTTCAGTTTGTCTTCACACTATCAGGGTGGAAATCTAATACAAATCAGAAGTGCTACACTTAAATGTCGTTGGTCAAGGAACCACTTTTAGGATTATAAGGTGTTATTTCCTATCATCTCAAGTACCCAGACTAACTTGCTAATTCTAGACAACCGTCCTTATTGTGATACTATAAAAACGAAACTCCAATTCACTGAGTAGCAGTTTAGTGTTGAACATGATTGTTTTAATCTTGTTCCAGAAAATTTACACGAACCATCCTCTTTCTGATCACTGGAGTTAAAAAAAAAAAATCCTGAAGATGGGAAACAGGGGTTAGCAATTAATGATATGCTACAATGGGACACCCCTCTCACCATCTGAGAGTTGGCAAATATTGAGTTAATTTCACTGTAGGAGCACCTTGATTCATCTGCCATTTATCATGTGGGAAAAATTGACATTTTTTTCCCCAGAATTCCAGCAGAAGTGCATGTCTACCCTGCATTATTTTGAGAAACCAAAATTAAAGGCAATAAATTCATTTTTTGCCTTTTGAGTTTTTTTTCTTTCGTATGAAATGTAACCAGCTTTTTAGTTTGCTTTAATCTTACATGGGATTCCAATTATAGGCATATTCAATATCCAATGGCAAATTTATTCAAAGCAGTATTTTTTTCCACTTTACCTGCTATATTCCTTAATATTCCATAAATGATTTCTAACAGGTTTCTAAAGTTTTACTAGTTGATTATACTTCAGGCTGGTTAATTTAGAAAGAGACTTATGGCTAATTACATGATTTTAAAAAATTTGAAACATGTTCCAATTTTTTTGTGGAATGAGGACAAGCTATATTTTTGTTATTTCCATCTGCTCTTTTGCCATTTTGATTTTTTTTAATTTATTTATTTTTTATTTTACTTTACAATTCTGTATTGGTTTTGCCATACACTGACATGAATCCACCACAGGTGTACATGTGTTCCCAAACATGAACCCCCCATTTTGATTCATTTCAGCTACTGTTCACACTATACAAATAGATAAACATATAAAACTGTTAAGTGCTTTTAACTTCTCTCCTTTGATAAAGTATAGAAATTGATACAGGTTTTACCAAAAAATATTCAAATTCCAGATGGAAATGAAATAGAAACAAGAGCATATTCCAGTGTTATTTAATAGAACCAAAGATAAGGCAACCCTGTCATTCCTTCAGGTTTCTAAATATTGAGACGGATCTTTTGATACAGAAAGTCTCTTGCCATGAACATAGCTTGCAAACATGCAGGTGAGGCATCTGTCAGCCAGACCCAACCACTCAGTTTCAAACAGGATCCTGTTTGTCCAGGCAGCCCCAGGACCCTCTCCCTCATCTACGGCCCAGTTCACATACAATCCCCCTGAGTAATGTGTTAACATGGATGCCTGTGCTTGGTGGTCCCTGTGCTGCAAGTGTGCTTCCCTGGGTCACCTTATAACTGACTTCTTACAGCTCACAGGCCATTCCCCAGTCGATCTGCCTTCATCACCCCAGTCATTCTCTACCACCAGACTTTGCAAAATGGCCTTCTTGCACTCAACATTGAAGAGTATATCACTTGCTTGTACATTTTGAATTGTTTATTCTTTTGTCTCCATGAGACTCTCCATCCTGTGTCTTCTAGTTCATTACTTCACCCCCAGTCTCTAGATCAATGTCTGTGGGATTGTTCCCACTCAATCAATATTTTACTGAAAACTGTAATATTGATCTTTTAAAATATATAAAATTTGGTCTCTTATTTTGCTGATGTTTCTTGGTTAGCTTATCTTAGGGCAACTCTTAGTTCTTTACTCATTTAGAATATGCACAATGACAGATCACTACAGTATGAAGTTAGCCTGGATTTTGCAAGACTGTTGTAACCGTGGTTCTTGGGCATAGAACAAAGTAAAACAACCAACATGGAGACTTCTCACAGAGTCTTTTCTAGGTAGCCAGCCAGTGATCTCACTTGGAAAGACCAATTTGAAAGAAATCAAGCCCAGATCTTATAAATATCCTTTGGAAAAGACCCTGATGCTGGAAAAGATTGAGGGCAGGAGGAGAGGGAGGTGACAGAGGATGAGATGGTTGAATGGCATCATTGACTCAAGGGACATGAGTTTGAGAAGAGTCCGATAGTGATGGACAAGGGAGCCTGTTGTGCTGCAGTCCATGGGGTCACAAAGAGTCAGATATGACTGAGTGACTGAACAACAACTTATCCCTTCTGAGATAATATTAAGATTCAGAAATATAAGGTTTCTCCCTTAGAAGCAGGAAATTCAGTGAATTTGACCTTCCTCCACGTGCAGCTTGACACTCAGGTAGTCTATAACCAAGCATCCTAAATGAAGAGAGTTTTCAGAGGTCTTTAGCAGAAGAGAAAAAGTGAGCAAGACTCATATAATGTTCTGATTAAGCTGAGGTCTAATTTATATTCTGGTTGGGGAGCCATGCAAAAATCTCAGAATAGGGTTTTCTTCAGCTGTGTGTGTATTTATTTCTGGATCCTTCTGCTCCCCTACTTAGCTCCTCTTCTATCCAACAGAAGCAGGTTTTAATGTGCTTCCTAGTTGCATAGCCAGAGGCATTGCCTGGGGAAGGAGTTAAATTATTTGCTGCATCTCAATTATTGTTGTAGCTAAACTAGTAAATCCAAAATGCAGTTTATGGACCCTCTTCTTGTTTTCAGACCTGGGAAAGAATGCTGTCACTGATTTTCCAGTATTGTGGGGAAGCCCAAAGCATATTTCTGACTTCCATCCTCAGAAAATATTATAAGATCTTTCACATTACCTTACAGTTACTCTATGGCATTTATAATACTAGAGTGTGAGTACTGGAATAGATAGTGTGAGCTAGAATAAATTCTCCAGGAAAGAAACTGTAAGAACAAATCCATATTCTATTTCTAGCAAAGACAGTACTCATTTCAGTAACACCAGAAGAAGACTGAAATAATATGATTCTGTTTCAAAAAAGGGTTTACCTATCTACCTCTCTGTTCAAGGATTCCTTCCCAACAGGGATGCTAAACAACTATCACAGATCAATAACCTTGTTGAATTTCACTAGTCTTCTGACATGGGTTTAATTCAAATGAAAGAAATGAGTGATTTCCCCTTACTTGGGGAATGGTGTGGGATAGACTGTCTACATGACCAGTTTTCCAATGATTAGCTACTGATGACTTTGAAAGCTGTTCAATATACTGGAACAATAAAATTAGTGCTATATCACATTTCAACATTCTCTAAAGAATCTGAATGTATCACTCAGGGATTGGCAACATTTAACAACAGGAAAAGTTATGACCAACCTAGACAGCATATTAAAAAGTAGAGAAATTACTTTGCCAACAAAGGTCCATCTAGTCAAAGCTATGATTTTTTCAGTAGACGTGTATGGATGTGAGAGTTGGGCTATAAAGAAAGCTGAGCACAAAAAATTGATGCTTTTGAACTGTGGTGTTGGGGAAGACTCTTGAGAGTCCTATGGACTGCAAGGAGATCAAACCAGTCCATCCTAAAGGTAATCAGTCCTGAATATGTATCAGAAGGACTGATACTGAAACTGAAACTCCAATACTTTGGCCACATAATGTGAAGAACTGACTCATTTGAAAAGACCCTGATGCTGGGAAAGATTGAAGGCAGGAAGAAAAGGGGATGACAGAGGATGAGATGGTTGGATGGCATCACTGACATGATGGACATGAGTCTGAGTAAACTCCAGGAGTTGGTGTTAGACAGGGAGGCCTGGCGTGCTGCAGTCCATGGGGTTGCAGAGAGTCAGAAACAACTGAGTGATTGAACTGAGCTGGACAACAGAACTGATCCTCAGTTCTGAGTTATCTGTATTTCCTCCCATGAAAAAGTAACCAGATATTGATTGGGATGATGGCCATGGATGCGGTGCAAGGGGCCTGGGGAGAAGATCCACTAAACTGACCATTACATACCATGGCTCTAACTGAAACCCGAATTCTAAGTTCCCTCGCATCCTGCTCTGACGTTCAAAGTATTCAAGATTCATCCACTGAAAAGTCCCAGGCACAGCTCCCACTATCTTTACACGTGCTCTGTTCCAGCCACATTGCTCATGTTCTCCTGATTTAGTCATGTTTTCTCTCCCTTTTTTCACTCAAGAGGGAACTCCTGGGAAACCAGGCAAAACCTAGCAATCTTGCTGCTCATATAACGGAATATGATTTCTTGTACATTATTAGTTACAGAACACATTTTCCTTGGAGTTAAATAACTTCATAAAAATTAAGTTAATGGCTTCATTTTGGGGCAAATAAAGTAAAGATATTAGTACTGTGCCAATCAGATGGAAACTAAGTGTTCATGTTTATATTTATGCACTGGGAAATGTACTTAAGACTACCAGAATAGGCATAATGTGTCCACAAACACACTCACACACATTTTATTAAATTATAATCACTATGGTGAATGAAACCTTTAGCAAAAGCACAAATGTTTCTATTCATATTCATAGTTACATCATTATGTTATTTGTCATCAGAATTTAAGTTTTTCCTTCTATAATAATAGGTCTACAAAGACTTATCTCAGTTCTGATTAGTACTGAGAAGCAAATGTTTCAAAAACCTAGTGAATAAAATGAAATATATTAATAACAAATACTCATATTCTATTATTTCAACAAATACAGATTACATATGTATATATATGCATAGATATTTAAACCAAATGTGCATATATATGCACACACACACACACACACATATATATATATATATAAAAATATCTTGTGAAAGTTAAATGATTTGCCCAGGGTCTGAAATTTAGTAAATGGGCATGTGTGATTCTTTTTTCTGTTTTATGATGACTCAATATGGGAGGGAAAGCCCAAATTGAAAAAAGAAAAGTTTCAATAAGAGGATAAAAATAATACCAACTTTCAAAAAATGTAAGAGGATAAAAATATTCTGACTACCTAAGGGTAAAAGGAGAAGTCAACAGTAATAAACTCATCACAGAAGCACCAAGTATTTGCATCAAACACCACTCTTAATTAATATGTCAAAAATGAAATCAGGAGACAAAATACAAAATATTTCTAACTAAATTACTACAAAATATAACTAAATTAACAAATCATGTGATACAGACAAAATAGTGTTTGGAGGGAAAATATCAAACAAAAAGATGAATCAGTGGCTTTACATATTACAGAAATTGATAGGAAAAGGGCAGAATAAACCCAAAGTAGGTATACATAGGGAAATTTTTTAAAATGAATCTTTTTAAAGAAAGAAAATTGGTACTATAATAAAGACAAAGTTTGGTCTCTGAAAAAAAATCCAGAATACCGATAAAATTTTAGATAGAAAAATAGAAAATACAGATCAATGCCAAAAATGAAAAACAGACTATACTAATATTCAGAGGATTCAAAATGAGATTTCAACTTTGAATCAACAAATTTTATAAGAAATTAAGTGGATACCATAGAAAATATTTTACTAAAACTGACACCAGAAGAAATGGAAAATCTGAAAAGTCATAAATCTAGAAAATACATTTTATTTTTTTTTTTAAAGTTTTACCAAAGAAAACTCCAAGCACAGATGCTTTTCTGTTGAATTTTGTCAAGGAATAACACCAATGCACTTTCATGCACTGGAGAAGGAAATGGTAACTCATTCCAGTGTTCTTGCCTGGAGAATCCCAGGGACAGGGGAGCCTGGTGGGCTGCCATCTATGGGGTCACACAGAGTCGGACACGACTGAAGTGACTTAGCAGTAGCAGCAACACCAAAAGTACGTAAACTGCTTCAGAAACAGAGGATGAGGAATACTGTTTTACTTGGGCTTTTTAAATTACTCTTACACCAAAACCTGGAAAAGTTTATCATTAAAGGAAATTACAAACCAAAATCACTTGCATAGATACATACAAATCCTTAACAAGATGTTATGTCAAATCTAACAATATGTAAAAGGACAGTATCTTGTAACCAAGTGAACTTTACAGAATGAAAAGGATGGATTAACATTTAGTAAATTAATCACATTGCCCATATTAATAGAAAAAAAGGCCACCATTCAACCGATGCATAAAAATAAGTTTACAAGTTAAGCTCTCATTCATAATAAAACCCTCAGCAAACCAGTAACACTAGAAAACTCTCTCAAACTGATAAAGGACATTTATTAATATGAAAAAAAAAGTGAAATCAGTACGTTAGTCAAGTTCCAGTCAGGAGACAGAGAATGCACCAGTAATTTGAAGGGGAAAAATTTAATATAAAGAGAAATCTCCAAGCACTTTTTTCCTTGTAAACTATGCTTGGATGAGCATTATTTTCTGTTAGGAAGGAAGAGAATCTCAATTTGGTTGAATATTTACATACTCCTCTTTCATACTTCCATGAATAAGTTTGAGGCTTTAGTAATCATCACCTGCATGACAAGAGTTCAACATCTCACCTTACTCTTTGAGATTAAAAAGATTAACTGATTAGCAGAGAATTAGCCACAAAGAGGTAAAAACTGCAACAATGGAGAAAGAGAGAGTACCTGTTATCTTTAAGGTGAGGATAGTATTAGCTAAGACAAACCTACAAAGCATATTAAAAAGTAGAAACATCACTTTGCTGACAAAGGGCCACATACCCAAAGCAGTGGTTTTTCCAGTAGTCATGTATGGATATGACAGTTGGACCATAAAGAAGGGTTAGCACCAAATAACTGATGCTTTCTAATTGTGGTGTTGGAGAAGACTCCCCAGAGTCCCCTGGACTTCAGGAAGATCAAACCAGTCAACCCTAAAGGAAATCAACTCTGAATGTTCACTGGAAGTTTGCTGAAGCTGAAACTCCAGTACTACAGCCATCTGATGTGAAGAGCCAACTCACTGGGAAAAACCCTGATGCTAGGAAAATTGAAGGTAAAAAGAGAAGGGGGCAGCAGAGGATGAGAAGGCCAGATAGCACCATCAACTCAATGGACATGAGTTTGAGCAACTCTGGTGGAGACAGTGGAGGACAGAGGAGCCTAGCATGCTGTAGTCCATGGGTCACAAAGAGTTGGACATGACTTAGTAACTGAACAACAAGAGTACCCTGAAAGGGAAAAAAAAATAAAAGACCCCTCCTACCAAGCTGAGATTCAGAACTTGTTGGAGAGGGAGTGTCCAATGGTCAACTGGACAGTGGAAATGTTTGCCGAGGTCAACCAGGAATGTGCGTGTGCTGGTGAATCTGGCAAGACACCCCGGGAGTCAGCAAAGCTCTGCAGACAGAGGACGATGCCCTTTGACATTCTGTACAGCATGACAGTCACTCGGCAAAGCAGCAGGAAAGTGAGAGCACACTGGAACAGCAGGGACAGTCCCTTCTTCCAATAATGCCCCCACAGCAACTGGGATGGCTTAGCCTGGTGCCAGCTGGCAAGTGAGCGCTGCTCGGGTAGAGCTCTGCCCTCACAGAGCAGGCAAGGAAGGGCAGGCTGGAGACAGGGTCAATCCTCTTATAATCACTGATGCCAAGTGACCAACACAAGCAACGTCATCTATAATGGTCATCACTTCCCCTCTTGTGGTCAGAACCAAGGCAAAGATGGTAACTCATCACTTCTGTGCAGCACTGAGCTGAAGGTACTAGCCATTTCAAAGCAGCCCACAAAAGAGAAGGCCAAAGGGAGGAAGTAGAAGTGGCCCTCTGCACAGATAGCATTGCTTCCAGTAAAAATAAATCCCAGAGGGTCTTCAAAATAGCTACTAGAAATAAAGAAATGAGGAAACATAGGAAACAAGGTTAACACTAAATGAAAAATCAACTGCATTTTTATGCATTATTAGCAAACAAGGTGAAATTATTTTTTTTAAATCACATTTATTATAGCAGCAAAACATTAAGAGTAGTAAGTGATGAATCTATTAATAATTTAACATTTTCTGAGAGAAATTAAAGAAAACCAAAATGCATGCAGAGAGATTATGCATTCATGCATTGGAAGGCTATTGCTTATATGGAAATTCTTCCCAAATTTGAAGGTTCAATGCAATCCCAACCAAAATCAGGGGAATTTTTATAGAAGTTGACAAGCTGATTCTAAATGATTCTATGAAATGCAAAAGACCCAGAATAACCAGCTCAGAAAAAGAAAAGAAAAACACCCATATGTGAAGTACATACTCTACACAATCTTAAGACTTACTGGGTAACTACAATAATCAATACAGCAAAAAGACAAACAGATCAATGGAACAAAATAGAGAGTACAGGAATAGTCCCTGACATATATCAGAAATTGATTTTCAGCAATTGTGCTAAGTCAGTACAAAGAGGAAAATGAAGTCTTTTTAACAAATGCTGGATCAGCTGAATATCTCAAGTTTTTAAAAATGAGCATCAACCCTTAGCTAGAACCAAACACAAAAGTTCAGCTTTATAAGAATTATAGTCTCTTCAATAAATTGTATTCTAACAATTGGATATCTATATTCAAAAAGATGAATTTAAAACCTTAATTCATATCACATAAGTCAACTCAAAATGAATCATAGACTGAAAGAACTGAACTATTAGTTTCAGAAGTTATCAGGGAGAATATTTGTGATTGAAAGCATGCAAAAATTTCTTACACTTTGCATAAAATCATAAAATATATTGACAGATTGGATTTTATCAAGATTTAAAATGTTTGCTGTTCAAAATACACCGTAAAGAAAATGAATCTGTGAGAAGTTATCTGTAACATATATCAGTGTAACAAGATTTTAAGAGAGACTTCACAAAGGAAGATACACGAATGACCAGGGAGCACATGAAAAGATCGTAACATCAAAAATGCTAATTAAAACACAAGAAACTAATACTCCATAACGTACTCATTAGAGTGACCACAATAAAGAGCAGATGTATGGACTACAAAGATGTGAAACAACTAGAATTCACAACTTTTGATGGGGATGTAAAAAATTACACCCCATGGGAAGTGTTTTGGCCACTTCAAGAAAGTATAAACCGTTAATACTGTGTTCAGACGTTCAGACATGTCCAACTCTTTGAAGTCCCATGGGCTGTAGCCCTCCAGGCTTCTCTGTCCATAGGATTTTCCAGGCAATAAAATAGTGAACCATGTTGCCTTCTCCAGGTGACGTTCCCAACCCAGGGATCAAACCTGTGTCTCCTACACTGGCAAGTGGATTCTTTACCACTAGTGCCAGCTGGGAAGCCCTCATAAGCTTATCATAAGACTCACCTATTTCATTCCTAGGTATTTACCCAGAGAAATTAAAACAACTGTCCAAAATACTGTCTCCAGCTCTTGTGTAAAGGAATCTAGACTGCATTCCAACCACGTGGGGCTATTTACATACCAGAGTCCTAACTCAGGAAACACTAGGTTTTCAGAGGAGAAAAAAAAAAAAAAATTTGGCAAATCCACTACCTAGTAATTATACAAATGTCATTCACTTACAGTGAGTGAAAACATAATACACTAGTGATTACAAACTTTATTAAAGTGACTGAAAACATTCAAATACATGATATGACAAACCATGTCACTGCAATGAAAGGTGTCATAAGAAACAGCGAACTCTATTCCAGAAGACACCTTTGAAATCTTCTCAAACCTCTCCGTCTTCCAAGGGACGTAACGGAAACCTAGATGGTCCCCAGCTATTCCGGGGCCAGGTGTTTCACGGCCATCTCCTCTCATTACTCTGGAATTACCAACAGATGGAATTGACAAGGCTGGGATTGTTAATTAACCTTTCAGGGCAGAGGCCTCAAGCTGCTGCTGCCCACATATACTTCCCGCACTGTATGTCTTTTTACTTTTCTCTCTTTTTAAATAATAAAACAATGATGATCCTGTGTGCAGGAACTAAGACCCAACACAGCCAAATATATATATATATACACACACATATATATATACACACACATATATATATTAAATGGAAACAATGAGGGTCAGACCATGGCCCCTCATGGAAGCACACCTGATACCTTGCTTCTGTCAGCTCTGGTCACCCTCAGTGCCCACAGCCTCCTCTTCCTCCAGACTCCAGTGCCAGGCTCTCCAAAGCCCACAGACCCCTAGTCCAGGCAAACCACAGACTGGTTCACTTTTATCTGCCCAGGTAGCTAAAAGGAAGGGCATTGGAGCTCTGCCCCCACCTGGTGCATGCACACTGCACCCCCTTCATGGGGACCCCACCCCAGATGCCCTAGGTGGGCCCCCAATGCAGCTACACAGACCAACTTCCCAAGACAGCAGTCTGAAGCCCATCTATGGCTTAGCAGCCATTCTCATGCCAAACCCAGGAAAATTTCCAACAAAAGACACCCTCCCAGCACAAGCTGGGGCCAGGGCTCTTACTCTGTAGTCCCAAGTGTCCTAGCCAAGGCTCCTGCACAAAGGACTCCCAGCCACAGCTCTGCACAAAGCCCCAGGGTGTGGTCCATTCCCTGCACTCCGGGCAGCCAGTGGGCAGCAAGGCCAATGCAAACACACAACCCCAAGTAAGAAAACCCCCTACACTCACTTGCATCCTCGGGCCTGCTGCTCCTTCTCACAGCTCTGGGGTGTCTGGATGCCTCCGGAGACCATTGCTGCCGGTCTCAAGTCCTTTCCCCCGAGAGGACCTCCAGGGTTGCACTCTCTGGCCCCAAGTTCACGTCCAGCCCATCCATAGGCACCTCCAGCAAGAAATCTTCTCCTTTGAGCTCTGTGGGGGCCTCCGCGGGTGGGCCTGGTCCTGGCAGCCGACTGACTGTGGGCTCCGGGAAGGCAAACGGGAACGTGTGTGGCCTGAAGGTTCCAGAGCAGCAAGTGTGGGTCGCGCAAAGACGTGGGCAGGAGAGGATGCCTGGGACGCGCCCGTGAATGCGCGTGGCGGTGGAAAGAACCAGAGCCCACGGGAACCACCGCAGGAGCCACCCTCTGGCAGCACGCTGACCGCAGGGGCTCTTGGGAGACCACGGGCCTGGGTTACCTGTTCCCGGGAGGAACCTCCCTGAGCAGAGACGCAATTGGAAGCAGCTGCGGCACTCAGACCCCGTCTGTGCTGGGCGGCCACTGGCCGGAGCTGGCGAAGAGCTGCTGCGTCTACATCGGCCTCAGCTCACCTGCTGCCTTGCACCCGCTCTGTTTCAGATACCCACATCCTCCTCCTGCCTGCCAGTGCAGGAGATGTAAAAGACTGGTTTATGATCCCTGGGTTGAGAAGATCCCCTGGAGGAGAAAATTGCAACCCACTCCAGTATTCTTGCCTGGGAAATCCCATGGACAGAGGAACCTGGCAAACTACAGTCCCTGGGGTCTCAAAGACTCAGACAGGACTGAGTGCACGCACACACATGTACACACATTCTCTCTCTCTCTTTCTATGTCTCTCTCTCTCCAGCAGGCCTGTGAATTCAAGGAGCTGGTATAGTAAGTGGCAAAGGAAGACCCCTTAGTGACAGGTGTGCCCACTGTGGCCTTTGCAGGTTAGTGCAACATCCATAATAGACGGTTAAGCTCCACTACTTTGTCCACCTTATGCAAAGAGCTGACTCACTGGAAAAGACCCTGATGCTAGGAAAGACTGAAGGAAGCAACAGGGGACGAGATGTTTGGATGGCATCACTGACTCAATGGATGCACGTTTGAGCAAACTCCGGGAGACAGGGCAGCCTGGTGTGCTGCAGTCCGTGGGTCACAAAGAGTCGAACACGACTTAGCAACAAACAAATAGTGGGGAGAGCGAGGGTAGGTGGCCTGAGGTTCACACATCCACACCTTGACATTGAGAGGGGATGATGGGGATAATCTTCCTCTTTGCAAATGATCTCAGGATGGATGCTATTTCATCATCACTCTGTTCTTCATTCAGTGTGTTTGCTGTTTACCTGATTGAGAGCTTGAGAAAGTGGGAAACATGACCGGGACATTTGGTAAGAGAAACAGTCCTCAGATGTAGGGGTCAAACAGATGTGGAAGGAAACCAGGGACCCCATAGTGCATAAACAGAACCAAGCTGCCCTGCTTACCACTCAGTGGCCCTGAGTCATCAGCTCAGACACAAACCTTCCTTTTCTGTGGCTCTTCCCTCAATGCCCCTCAATCTTTCCCACCACATCCTTTTCTGGCCCCGAGTGTTTCCCTGAAATGCTATGCCTTCGGCTTGCAGTTTTCAGGGAAATGTGCACACACATCCATTATTTAAAATATGCATTTGATGTACAAAAGTCACTAACTTAAAGAAAATTAACACCCAAAGTGTGTAGTGAATAACTTATTCATCCATTATCTTTTAAAAGATATGCATGATATTTTCCTGAAATCATGAAATATGAGGGCTATAGCATAGGAAGCTATAAAAGCCTCATCTAGAGGGTAAAGTTGCAGTGTAAAGGATCCTTTCAAGGTCCTTATGTGAGCAGTATGTGTTACATTTGAAAGCAGTTGACTCTTGGGCAGTGCTTCCAATTTCAATGAGCATAAACATATCAGTTTGATGGTATAAATGCTTTCAACTCCCTCACCTCTGTAAGTTATAACTCCTCCACCTCTGTGAGTTACAGCTACCCACCTTTGTAAGTTACAAGGAATCCATCTTTGTAAGTTACTGGCCACTTCCTTCTCACCTTCATTCTCACTTTTCAAAGGCAATATTTGCCTACCTACATCTGTTAGAAAGTTCTATATATGCATGAAGCATTTGAATTTTAGAAATATTAAGAAAAAATCTGACTCCTAGGCACATAAAATATGAAAACCTTTAAAGGTAAGCAAAAAAAATATGGTGGTGAATGCACCTTATTATATCCAAGACTAGCTTGGTACATTTGTCAATGGGATGATCATGGATTTATAAGATGTGATACAATGAGAACAGAAATAGCCGCAAAGGGTCCCAGAACAGCTATGAGAAACTGAGCTGCTGTCTCCTTGAAGGAAAACACTTTGAGAAACTTTTGGGAGGCCCCAGTTTTGTTTATCTCGGTTCTCCTCTTTGGGCTGAGAAGTGATAGGTTATATGAAACACTCACTGGTGTTCTTTCCTCTACTCCAATTCTCTGTCAAGTGGAACACAACCCCTGTTTATGGTGGGAGGGGGGGCGCTGTTTCCTTGAAGCAGGAAGCCAGCTATACAGATTTTGGTTTATACTAGTAATTTCTAAAATAGAAAGTTTAACAGATGTCAGTGATAAAGTATACGGTAGTGAGCAGTATAGTCTAACTATAGCCGTGACCCTACATCTTCCGTTTGAGGGTTTAGTGTGGGATCAATACAATCCTGGAGCTTGGGAAATTGTACTGAGGGTAAGGTTCAGAGAGAAACTAGTCTGATTTTCCACTAATTGTAAGTCAGAGACCAATAAGAGCTGACTCCTCAGCATGAAGCCAAGGAAATCCATTTAGGGTCGGTGACCCAGGGGGCCAAGGTTGGAAGGGGAGAGCTCTGCAACCTCCTGAGGAAGTTCACACGGGCAGGTTTTATTTCCCACTCACTTAAGGATCCTCTCCAAGCTGGTTCATCCTTCAGGGCAAGGATGAACTAAAGAAAGGCTCTGAAGGTTTTATGCATTTGTATCTGCCACCTGGAATCTATGAGCAAGTTTCTGAACTCTGCTTGAGTTAATACTTAAGGTTCTAAGAGGTAAGCCAGGGGAGATGTAAAATTGAGGTTCAGAAAAAGGGGGCCAATATTTCTGCTTCTAGTGACCTTATTTGAAAGAATTTACTAAATTTAGAGGCTTCTGAACTGTAAACACTCTTAATCACTTATACAATTTTCATACATAATGCTTTTGGCTAGTTAAATGCACAAGTTCATCATGTGTAAATATCAAGATTACTCCAGGGTAACAGTAATATTTTAAAGGTTGGGAGAGGGCTTCTAAGATATATATATTTGCCTTTTGATTATATTTGAGTATGTGTGTTTGTCCTAAGTTGCTTCAGTTGTGTCCAACTCTTTGTGATCCTACAGACTGTAGCCTGCCAGACTCCTCTGTTCATGGGATTCCCTAGGCAAGGATACTGGAGTGGGTTGTCACGCTCTCCTCCAGGGGATCCTCTTGATCCAGGGCTCAAGGCAAATCTCTCCTGTCTCCTACATCAGCAGGCAGATTCTCTACCACTAGCGCCACCTAGGAAGCTCCATATTTCAGTATTCAGACACAAAGTCAATCACATTTATATGCACAGGGAAGGTGACTGTGTTTACTATAGTAAATAATTATTTTAAGTTCTAAGTAATATCCTATTCTGCCTTTTAAATGTTGTTAATTAAAATGCATAATATATTTTTGTATATAGACTTCATTCCTTTAAAATTATTTTAGAAACAACTTAAATGTATTCTAAGTGTTGGATGGGGGTATAACGAGAAATCAGCAAAGGTTTTGCTACCTAAACACATAAAAGAGGCAAGTGGGGGGAAAGTATATTTTAAACATAAAAATCATTCAATTACAGATCTGTTCATGAAGCCGTGTACAAGCCCCTGTGTCCTTATCTTCTGAAGTAAAATGCTGACTCAAGAGTTAATGATTGGGAAATGTGAAGATGCAGAAACAAAGAATAGCTGTTCGGCTAAAGAACTGGTAAAAATTTCGACTATAATTCTGCAACATAACAGAATCACCGAACTTCCAGTTCCTTGAAAGATACAGATAAAGGTCTGGTACACATCCCTAAGTTGTTTTTACAGGAAGCCTACCCCTGCTCCGATGAAACCTGTGGACCACAAGCACATAGACCCTCAACTGGTTGAAACTAGAAGGTTGATGATGCTTGAAACTTCACCTTGATGCCAAGCAATCCAAGAACTGTCCGTGAGCTGATCATCCCCCCACCCCGCCATTCCTCGAACACTATAAAACTCCTCACAAACTCCACCAGGGTGGGTCACATGGTTTTCAGGTCATGAGTCCACTGTGCCCCCCTTTGCCTGGCAAAGCAATAAAAGCTGCTCTTCTACTTCACCCGAAACTCAGTCTCTGTGTTTCTATTCAGCACTGGAGAACAGAGGCCAGGATTTCGGCAACAGTCATCCACATAAAATTCATTTAAAATCTTGTAAATTCTAAGAAATCTGGTTATTTATAGCTCCTGCTTGCTCTTTGTGATGAATGGCTTCCCAGTAAGCCGTTTTAACAAACTCTTTGCAGATTCACTACCATGTACAATAATAAAAGTCAATTAATATCTTACTGACTTTTGGAACCTTTATGTTCCTTTTCCCAGAAACCAAAGACTGAAATAATAATAACAATTTTATTTCCTTTTGAGACATAAGGTAACAATGATTCTTGGTGAAATTAGCTGATGCCTTTATGGTGGACCATAAAGAAGGCTGAGTGCCAAAGAACTGATGCTTTCAAATTGTGGTGCTGAAGAAGAATCTTTTTTTTTTTTAAATATAAATTTATTTATTTTAATTGGAGGCTAATTACTTTACAATATTGTATTGGTTTTGCCATACATCAACATAAATCCGCCACGGGTGTACACGTGTTCCCCATCCTGAACCCCCCTCCCACCTCCCTCCCCATACCATCCCTCTGGGTCATCCCAGTGGACCAGCCCCAAGCATCCTGTATCCTGTAGAAGACTCTTGACAGTCCTGTGGACTGCAAGGAGATCAAACCAGTAACTTCTAAAGAAAATCAACCCTGAATATTCATTGGAAGGACTGATGTTGAAGCTGAAGCTCCTATACTTTGGCCATTTGATGTGAAGACCCAACTCACTGGAAGAGACCCTGATGCTGGGAAAGACTGTGGACAGGAGGAGAAGGCAGTGACAGAGAATAAGATGGTTAGATGGCATCACTGACTCAATAGACATAAGTTTAAGAAAACTCCATGAAATAGTGAAAGACAGGGAAGCCTGGCATTCTGTAGTTCATGGGGTCGCAAAGATTTGGACACACCTTAGTGACTGAACAATGATATGTTAGAAATCCCACTTCATTGCTGACACAGTCCTACAGGAGACCCCTCATTTCTGTTCAGTTCAATCAGCCCATCTGCCTGGTTACCTCCACATGCAAAGATAGAACTGTCAGTTTCAGAGCATTCTCATTTACCTCTTTCAGCTTGGGTCTCTGCATAGAGAAACAACATAGAGAGGCATGCAGAGGTAGACCTGCAGATATAGATGGCTGCAGCCACAGATGGTCCTAAACAGATGGTTTATTGCTTCAGATCAGGGGGTTTCATCCTCAGCATTTTTGACATTTCATAGCAGACAATCCTGTCACATGGGGCTGTCTTGTGAAGGCATCCATCAGCATGTACTATATCTCCATCCCCAATGGACCCCCATCCAATTCTGTCAAACAAGGATGTCTCTAGACATTACCAAACATTCCCTATGGCATAAGATTGCTTCTGGTTGAGAAACATTTATATATATATATATATATATATATATGTATGTATGTATATATGTATATATGAGAGAGTGAGGGGAAAAAAATTAAGATACAGATATTCATAGACATAGAGATAATTGCCTCCATAAGAAGTCCAGAGGCAGAGCACACATACTTACAAAACTCAAAAACACCCAAATGCTAATTCAAATAGATATATGCACCCCAACATTCATAGCATCATTATTTATAAGAGCCAAGATACAGAAGCAACCCAAGTGCCCATTGACAGATGAATGGATAAGGAAGATGTGGTATATATTAGAAAACAACTCAGCCATAAAAAGGAATGAATTTTTGCCATTTGCAGCAACGTGAATGGACCTGTAGGGCAGTAGGCATAATGAAATGTCAGACAGAGAAAGACAAATACTGTATGGCTTCACTAGTATGTGGAATCTAAACTATTTTTTTTTAAGTGAATATAAGAATAAATGTAACAAAATAGAAACAAACCCAGGGAAATAAAACTAGTCGTTAATACGTGTACAAACTACTATGTATACAATAAATGAGCTGCAAATATATATTGTATAACACAAGGAGTACAGCCAAGTTTACAATAATTATCAAGAGTATATAATTTTTAAAAATTCTGAATGCTCTGATATATGCCTGAAAGTCATATAAGATTGTACATCAACTGCATCTGAATTGTGAAATAAAGAGAAAAAAGCAACAATAAAAACAAAACCTCCTCTACTCCTAGCCTGCCTTGAACACCAGGAGAGCCATACTTTTTCTGGATTAAGGCAGCATTTTATCCTGATTAAAATGACAATGGCTGGAAGGCAGCCCTCAGGGAGCCCTCAGGCTGGATAGATGCCCTGATTCTCCTTTTGACCGCATCCTTGCAATCACTACAACGTGCTGCAATTATTGAATATATATAAGAAAGGGATACTCTGGGTCCTGCCAGCATCCATAATTCCAGATGGTATTTTATGAGATATTACATATCACTTATTCAAGAAAATAAAACACTGAGAGTAACTGAACACCGATACTGCTATAATTTATAAGTGTTACCTATAGTGAAAGTCACTCAGTTATGTCTGACTATAGTCCATGGAATTATCCAGGCCCGAATACTGGAGTGGGTAGCTGTACCCTTCTCCAGAGGATCTTCCCAACCCAGGGATTGAACCCAGGTCTCCCCCATTGCACGTTGATTCTTTACCAGCTGAGCCACCAGGGAAGTATATACTGAGAAATTTCTTCATGCTAGCAAATAAAGATCTCATTTATTATTTTTTCATAGTACACTGTAATACATGCATCCTCTAACCTAGAAAGATAGACATTCTTATAAAATAAAAAATATGCGTTTTTTAATCTGTTTTTAATGCTATCAAAACGTGCCCATAAGCATATCATTCCATGTATATTTCATGGTAGTTTTGTATAATAAATTCTTATGAAGAATAGCCTTGCTGAAAGAGACAGCTTGCATTAATAGTTTTTAAATTTGAGAGAAATTTCAATATTTCTGTCCAAAACTAATGGCTGCAATTCATAACTTTACCAACAGGATATAAAGGCATTTGTCTAAGTATGTCAAAAGCTCTGAGTTACCAAAAATTTTTAAGTTTTGCCATTCAGAGTGGTGAGATATTATATTGGATTATTGTTTTAATTTGCCTTAAATATACTTATTACCATGGATGGCTTATATTTGAACTCCTTGTTCATATTTTTACCTGGCTTTCAATTAAAGGATTTATTTCATTCCTCCTAGTTCTCGGAGTACATGTTATAAATTAAGGAAATAGGCCCTTGTGTTTCACACTATTGCAAATTATTTTTCTCAATTTTGTTTTTGGATTTTAAATTTCAGGATGTCCAATTCTTCAGTCGTTTTCTCCATAACTTCTAAGTTACGTATACTGAAGTAGTTCTTGTTAGTATTTTTATCATTACATATTAATATTTAAATTGATGGTCCAACATGTTAATTTTGTTTTAATCAGGGAAGACAAGATTTTGTATTTTATAAAACTCTGTCTACTTTCATGTTTCTGTCGCCAAGACCTCAAAATGGATTTGTCTGCTAAAAATGGGGTCATGTTGCAAGTTATGTTAGTCTTCTTGTCCTTTCATCCTCTCTCTGTAACTCTGAGTGCCTTTCCATATATCTACATTTATACAAGAAATCTGTCCTAGTATTTGGGGGGTTGGGAAATATGTTCCCCATACATATATTCATGGTTACTCAAAACACTCAGTTGCTCATATTAATATGATTTGTTACTTCCAAAATGACCAAGATAATTAAATAAACCATCCATTTTGGCTCGTGTAAAAACACCACTGCAGCATGGATAGTAGTAAACAGAATCCAAATACATGTTAAAACTTACTTGTAGTTTTGCAAACATATTTCTGCCTATCTCCCTTAAATGCTTCATATTTTATTTCCAGAATTTCTCATTATTAGCAGTTTAGTCATTTTTTGTTAATAAATGAGTCTTATGGAAAAATACATGCAGTTTTTAACAAGTTGTTGCACATTACAGTCAACTGAGAATATTATATACAACTACATGTGTGCATGCATGTTAAGTCACCTCAGTCGTGTCTGACTCTTTGTGACCCTATGGACTGTAGCCTGCCAGGCTTCTCTGTCCATGGGATTCTCCAGGCAAGAATAATGGAGTGTGTTGCCATGCCGTCCTCCAGGGTATCTTTCCAAATTAGGGATCGAACCTGTGTCTCTCATGTCTCCTGCATTGGCAGGCAGATTCTTTACCATTAGTGCCACCTGGTAAGCAAAAAGTACATATTTTTATATAAATGCAAATAGAAATATATGTTTAGGCCTCAGTTGGATCCTTGAGTCTTTGATTTTACTCGTCTTCTCTTCAACACTAGCCAGCTGCAGACCACCAACTTAATAAACCAATGGACTCAACCTTACCCAGTGACATTTATCTTGACCATGAGCTGCTAATATAAAGCATATGCTCTGGAATGGAATTTGGATGCTGTGTCAATGATTTTTAATTTCACCATCTTACAATATGTGCAAAGAATAGTGATCATGGCTGACAGATTCACAGACTCATCAAAACATGATAGGTTTGTAGGAGAGGAAGGAACACTGTCGCTGTCCCCCACAGCCTCTCTGCACTGGCCTCTCTTGGACAAAAGGGCCTGTTTGATTGGATCCCTAAGCGCTGGTGGGGCCACTGGGCTTTAACAGCCTGAGACGTCCACCCTGCGGAGCGGGCCCTTCTGCTGCCTCGCACAGACTGGAAGACCGTCTCTCCAGGGCCCTCCCTGACTGCATGCTGGTCTGATGGTGCTGCCCCATCCTTTCCAGTCCCTGACCATGTGGCTGGCCGCATGTGATGAGATGCTAAGATGTCATTGGTATGAACACGATACTCCAGAAGCTTTTATCCTATTTTTTCATCCTATGTTTCTCAGAGTCTTACATAGTCACCAGTCAAGCTAAAAATAAAATGATGCTTTGATTTTTATCCGACTATGGGTCTGTGAATGGCTCCCTAGGACCTCATAATGACAATGGGGGAAAGTAGGGTGGAATTTCAACACTGCTGGCCTTTAGCCTAATTTAATCCAAATTCAACCAAACCCCCTTATTAGCCCTTAAAAGTTCTCAAGTTCTAAACATCACCAGATAGAGTTAATATTATACAAATTTCTTCAGTAATACATTCAACCACATTTCCTTGAAAAACAAAACAAAACAAAACAAGACTGATACCTTAGCATCACCCAGTCATGATTTTCTGACTTTCACAACCCTATCACAGTCATCTCTTACCTCTTTTAACACCATCAATGCTGAAAATTAGGGGTAATCCTGTAAAAGTGAGAGGAAGATAGAGCGAAGAAGTCTGTCACAGCTATTTTCCTAGAACTTATAATAATCATGGAATAAAAGGCCACTTCTGCATGGCACAGTATTCCTTCATAGGTCCACTTTTATTCACTTTTTGAGGTTATAATGGGATTTGTTTTCCAAATTTGATATTATAACATTATCATATTTGGAAATTGATGTCAACTTCAATTATTTTAGATTTGGGGACAAATTGAAATACAACTTCAAATTTAGAGAATGTCTACAAGATATGACTGTCTCTATGCTCACCTAGAGGAGATAGTTATATTTAAGTCATGTTGGGTTAGACACACAGAGTTCAGTGAGGGGTGGTCCTGAATCAGGAATTAAATCAAAATTTCTCCATGAAGATTTATGACTATTTTAAACTGATGTATCTGTTTTCATCAGAGAAGATAGTTACAGCACAGTTCTTGGCCTTGGAGGATGTATATTCTATTTGCCATATTAGAACATACAAAGATATATACAACCTTCAACAAAGGCAACATCAGAGATCCTGTGATTTCAAAGGAGTATATGATTCAAGGTCTATGTTAGTAGCAAGGGCTAAAGGCATTCAGACTTAAAAAAAAAAAAAGACTTGTTGGAAGGGTGTCATTTTTTAACTTGAGATGCACAGGGACAATTTTGTGAAATATTAATAAATACAGTATGTAATTGGTTTTAAAAGTTGAATATAACTTAGGCAAGCAGAGTGAAAGATGAGGAATATTGTAGTATATTATATTTTCTTACAAGGTCAGAACAAGGAATAACTCATAGACCCATTTAACTAAATATGTCCCCTAAAATATATTCATAGATTGAACATCTGTTCTCCCCCCCTGCAAATTCACATTCACCCCCACTGCTAATGTGCTGGCATTTGAAGGTGGGGGCTCTAGGAAGTAGTTAGTGATTAGGGAGTGTGGGGGGCTTCCCGGAAGGGTGAGGAACTTCCTTGGTGGTTCAGATGGTAAATAATCTGCCTACAATACAGGAGACGCAGGGTCAGGAAATTCCCTGGAGAAGGGAATGGCAACCACTCCAGTATTCTTGCTTAGAAAATCCCATGGACAAAGGAGCCTGGTGGGTTACAGTCCATGGATTGCAAAGAGTCATTCACAACTGAGTGACTAACACTAGGGAGGGTGGTGTTCTCATGATTATGATAAGCGTTCTTCTATGAGAGACCTTGAAAAGTTCCCCAGCCCCTTTTACCATATGAAGACACTGACAGCAGAGACACAGGTAGCCCCTATGAACAAAGAAACAAGGCCCTCATTAGACACAAAATTTGCTGGCAACTTAATCTTGAACTTTTTGCCTCCAGAACTATGGGGGCAGAACCAGTCCATTGTTATTTAACCTCCCAGTCCATGGTATATCCTGTTATAACAGCCAGAGTGGACTGAAACACTACAGAGGAAACATGGAAGAGACTGGAGGGCAGACATGTTTAATAGTTTGGGGTCAGATTGGAGGGTTCCTTTAATATCAGGGTCACGTTGACTAGAGTGTTCTTCTTACTGGCAACATAGAATGCAGACAGGAGCACAGCAACCGTTTCAGGATTAGGGGGGGGTGAGCCTGTGGCCATGTATCATTGTCTCAGTACATTGGTCAACCCCTATGTAGGGTGAACCTTGGACAGGACAGGGCCTTCATGGAGCATTTTCTGTGAGGATCAAAACAGGCTGTGGTTTAAAGAGCGATACTGCAAAATAAAATGTTTAGGGTTTTATGACCACCTGGTGGGACTTTCATGGAGATTTGAGAATCAAGAGAAACTACAGAGTCAATATGGCCAGAGATTTAAAAAATAGCAGTAATATGACAGCTCATAAAAAAAGCAGCAAGGGCACAAAAACAGAAATATAGATCAATGGAACAGGAAAGAAAGGCCGGAGATAAAACCACTCACCTATGGTCAATTAATCTACCGAAAGGAGGCAAGAGTATAAAGTGGAGAAAAAAGTCTCTTCAGTAAGCGGTGCTGGGAAAACTGGAAGCTACATGTAAAAGAATGAAATCAGAGCATTCTCTAACACCATACAGAAAATAAACTCAAAATGGATTGAAGACTGAAAAGTAAGACCAGATACTATAAATCTCTTAGAGGAAGACATAGGCAGAACACTCCCTGACATAAATCACAGTAAGGTCTTTTTTGATCCACCTGCTACAGTAATGAAAATAAAAACAAAAATAAACAAATTGGACCTAATTAAACTTAAAGCTTTTGCACAGCAAATGAAATAATAAACAAAACGAAAAGGCAACATACAGAATGGAAGAAAATATTTGCAAATTAAGTGACCGATGATGCATTAACTTCTAAAATGTTAAAACAGCTCATGAAGCTCAATATAAAACAAACAAGCAAAAAACACCCAATCAAAAAATGGGCTGAAGATCTAAATAGAATTTCTCTAAAGAAGACATACAGATGCCCAAGAGGCACATGAAAAGGTACTCAACATCACTAATTATTAAAGAAATCCAAATCAAAAGTTCAATGAGGTATCACCTCACACTAGTCAGCCCTGTCATCAAATAATCTACAAACAATAAATGCTAGAGAGGGTGTAGAGAACCCTCCTACATTATTGGAGGAATATAAACTGATACAACCACTATGGAGAACAGTATGTAGGTTCCTTCAAAACCTAAAAATAGAGCTACCATATAATTCAGCTGTCCTACTCCTGGACATATCTATTTAAAAAAACACGTAATTTGAAAAGATACATGTACCCTAATGTTCACAGCAACACTATTCACAATAACCAGGACATGGAAGCAACCTAAATATCCTAAATATGATGTGGTGTATATATATATATATATGTATATGTATATGTATATATATATATATGTATATGTATATGTATATGTATACACACACACACATAATAGCATATTACTCAACTATAAAAAAGAACAAAATAATGCCATTTGCAGTGGCATTTATGGACTTAAGAGATTGTCATATTGAGTGCAGTAAGCCAGACAGAGAAAGACAAATACTGCATATCACTTATATGTGGAATCTAAAAAAAGAAAATAGTACATGTGAATCTATTTACAATACAGAAATAGAGTCACAGATGTAGAAAACAAACTTATTGTTACAAAGAAAGAAAAAGGAGGAGAGATAAATTGGGAGATTGTGATTGACACATACGTGCTACTATATGTGAAGTGTTGTGCTGTGCTTAGTTGCTCAGTCATGTCCAGCTCTCTGTGACCCCATGGACTTGCCAGACTCGTCTGGCCATGGATTCTCCAGACAAGAATATTGGAGTGGGTTGACATTTCCTCCTCCAGGGAATCTTCCCAGCCCAGGGATCAAATCCAGGTCTCCCACATTGCAGGCAGATTCTTTACTGTCTGAGCCAAAAGGGAAGCAAAGTATACACCAGGGAATACTCTATAATGACCTTTATAGGAATGGAATCTAAAAAATAGTAAATATGTACATATGAGTAACTGATTCACTTTACTAATATAACATTGTAAATCAACTATACTCCCATAAAAATTAATTGAAAAGCAGTGAGTAACTAAGGTTTTAATTCTAGATAATCTAGGAGCAGGTTTCTATTTCTAATTTTAGTCTAATCATTTCTTTTGTGCTCACAAGAAGTCTTAATTTAATGCTCAATATACTGTATTGGTGTTTTTCTGATTTACTTTGCTCTGTATAATAGGCTCCAGTTTTATCCACCTCATTAGAACTGATTCAAATGCATTATTTTTAACAGCTGAGTTATATTCCTTTGTGTATATGGACCACAACTTTAGAGTGGGAGAAAATAATACCAAATGAAGCAACTGACAAAGAATTAATCTCAAAAATATACAAACAACTCCTGCAGCTCAATTCCAGAAAAAAAAAGTGACCCAATCAAAAAGTGGGCCAAAGAACTAAACACATTTCTCCAAATAAGACATACAAGTGGCTAACAAACATATGAAAAAAAATGCTCAACGTCACTCATTATCAGAGAAATGCAAATCAAAACCACAATGAGGCACCATCTCACGCTGGTCAGAATGGCTGCTATCCAAAAGTCTATAAACAATAAATGCTAGAGAGAGTGGGGAGAAAAAGGAACCCTCTTACACTGTTAGTGGGAATGCAAACTAGTATAGCCACTATGGAGAACAGTGTGGAGATTCCTTAAAAAAACTGGAAATAGAACTGCCATATGACCCAGCAATCCCACTGCTGGGCATACACACAAAGGAAACCAGAATTGAAAGAGACATGTGTACCCCAATGTTCATCGCAGCACTGTTTACAATAGCCAGGACATGGAAGCAACCTAGATGTCCATCAGCAGACAGAGCAAAGTAAGTCAGAAAGAAAAAACACCAATACAGTATATTAATGCATACATAGGGAATTTCGAAAGATGGTAACAATGACCCTATATGCGAGAAAGCAAAAGAGACACAGATGTATAGAACAGTCTTTTGGACTCTTTGCGAGGTGAGGGTGGGGGTGATTTGAGAGAATATCATTGAAACATGTATATTACCATATGTGAAATAGATCGCCAGTCCAGTTTTGATGCATGAGGCAGGGTGCTCAGGGCTGGTGCACTGGGATGACCCTGAGGGATGAGATGAGGAGTGAGGTGGGAGGGAGGGTCAGGGTAGGGGACACATGTACACCGATGGCTGGTTCATGTCCATGTATGGAAAAAACCACCACAATACTGCAGAGGAAGGTAAACTTCCAAACTCATTCTGTGAAGCCACCATGACCCTAATACCAAAACCAAACAAAGATGCCACAAAAAAAGAAAACTACAGACCAATATCAATGATAAACATAGATGCAAAATCCTTAACAAAATTCTAGCAAACAGAATCCAACAACATGTTAAAAAGTTGATACATCATGACCAAGTGGGCTTTATCCCAGGGATACAAGGTTCTTCAATATCTGCAAATCAATCAATGTAATACACTACATTAATAAATTGAAAGATGAAAACCATATGATTATCTCAATAGATGCAGAGAAAGCCTTTGACAAAATTCAACATCCATATATGATAAAAACCCTCCGTAAAGCAGGAATACAAAGAATATACCTCAATGTAATAAAAGCTGTATGTGACAAACCCAAAGCAAACATTATCCTCAATGGTGAAAAATTGAAAGCACTTCCCCTAAAGTCAGAAACAACACAAGGGTGCCCACTCTCACCACTACTATTCAACATAGTTTTGGAAGTTTTGGCCACAGCAATCAGAGCAGAAAAAGAAATAAAAGGAATCCAAATTGGAAAAGAAGAAGTAAAACTCTCACTGTTTGCAGATGACATAATCCTCTACATAGAAAACCCTAAAGACTCTACCAGAAAATTACTAGAGCTAATCAATGAATATAGTAAATTTGCAGGATATAAAATCAACACACAGAAATCCCCTGCATTCCTATACACTAACAGTGAGAAAACAGAAAGAGAAATTAAGGAAACAATTCCATTCACCATTGCAATGAAAACAATAAAATACTTAGGAATATATCTACCCAAAGAAACAAAATACCTATATATAGAAAACTATAAAAACTGCTGAAAGAAATCAAAGAGGACCAAAATAGTTGGAGAAATATACTGTGTTCATGGATTGGAAGAATCAATATAGTGAAAACGAGTATACTACCCGAAGTGATCTATAGATTCAATGCAATCCCTATCAAGCTACTCACAGTATTTTTCAGAACTAGAACAAATAATTTCACAATTTGTATGGAAAAACATAAAACCTCAAATAGCCAAAGCCATCTTGAAAAAGACGAATGGAACTGGAGGAATCAACCTGCCTGACTTCAGTCTCTACTACAAAGCCACAGTCATCAAGACATTATGGTACTGGCACAAAGAGAGAAATATAGATCAATGGAACAAAATAGAAAGCCCAGAGATAAATCCATGCACCTATGGACACCTGTATATAAAAAACTATAAAACACTGGTGAAACAAATCAAAGATGACAAATAGATGGAGAAATATACCATGTTCATGGATCAGAGGAATCAATATAGTGAATATGAGTATACTATCCAAAGCAACCTATAGATTCAATGCAATCCCTATCAAGCTGCCAACAGTATTTTTCACAGAACTATAACAAATAATTTCACAATTTGTATGATAAGACACTTTATCTTTGACAAAGGAGGCAAAAATATACAACATAGAGAAGACAATCTCTTTAACAAGCGGTGCTGGGAAAACTGGTCAACCACTTGTAAAAGAATGAAACTAGAACACTTTCTAACACCATGCACAAAAATAAACTCAAAATGGATTAAAGATCTAAACATAAGACCAGAAACTATAAAACTCCCAGAGGAAACATAGGCAAAACACTCTCTGACATAAACTACAGCAGGATCCTCTATGACCCATCTCCCAGAATATTGGAAATAAAAGCAAAAATAAACAAATGGGACCTAATTAAAATCAAAAGCTTCTGCACAACAAAGGAAAATATAAGCAAGGTGAAAAGACAGCTTTCTGAATGGGAGAAAATAATAGCAAATGAAGAAATGGCCAAAGAATTAAACTCAAAAATATACAAGCAACTCCTGTAGCTCAATTCCAGAAAAATAAATGACCCGATCAAAAAGTAGGCCAAAAAACTAAACAGACATTTCTCCAAAGAAGACATACAGATGGCTAACAAACACATGAAAAGATCCTCAACATCACTCATTATCAAAGAAATGCAAATCAAAACCACAATGAGGTACCATTTCACGCCAGTCAGAATGGCTGCGATCCAAAAGTCTACAAGCCATAAATACTGGAGAGGGTGTGGAGAAAAGGGAACACTCTTACACTGTTGGTGGGAATGCAAACTAGTACATCGACTATGGAGAACAGTGTGGAGATTCCTTAAAAAATTGGAAATAGAACTGCCACAATACTGTAAAGTAATTAGTCTCCAATTTTTTAAAAAATGTTCAATAGCCACATACTAAAAGTTGATTTATTGATGGGTATATAAATCATATATGAGTTTGTTTCATATAGATAATCCAAAATGAAACATACACTGTACACTATTGCTTTGTTTAAAGTTTTTTTGTTACATAGGTTAAATCAAATATTTTTACTAAATTTCAAGTTACAACATAAACATGAGTAATTCTTAACCTCAAATTCTGTTAGCTGGGTATTACATCTAAATCTTGTGTAATTTATATAAAAAAGTTTATCTATTGTATTTGCACAAAATACATTTCTTTATAATAAAATGATCAAGTTGTTTAATATTATACACTGTCAATTTTCATTAGAGCACATTTTGAGCTGCTAAAAACAGTGTTTGTACAGAAGTAACACAGCCAGAGACCATGACAGCTCTAAGTGGTAACTTCCCTGACAACTGAGTGAATCGGCAGCTCGCAGTCAAGTCTCTCACAAAGGTGTCCTTTGTTTGAATTCCAGAGATTCTCTGGGTTGCAATTTAATTTTATTTGAGAAATAAACCAACTGTTCCAAGATACAATGGGAAACAAATAGCCTTGGAGTCTACCTCAACCTTATTAATTAGATTTCAATACTATTATTACGCAACTATTTTGTCCATTAACTAATGTTGAAATACTACAACATGCTCACATATTTGCCCTAATAATGAGAACAGTTTTTATTTCACATCATTATTTTTCCTATTTCATAACATTATTTACTTACTTTTTCACACCATTCTTGATTCAAATTTTATATTTGTAAGGACCCTTGGAGCATGGCAACCCCCTCCAGTATACTTGCCTGGAGAATCCTCATGGACAGAGGAGACTGGTGGGCTGCAATCCATGGGGGCGCAAAGAATCGGACATGACTGAGTGATTAAGCACAGCACGCTTGGCAGTTATTATTGGAATTCTGTTTCTGATATGCTTTGGGAATTTGTTAGAACACCTGAAATGGTCACTTCTGTGGCCCAGAAGAATTATAATGTACTATTAGGATGTCCACTCAAAGAGGCATTCTGAGTATGGAGTTCAGAGGAAAAGTTATATCATTTAATAGAAAGACAAAAACATCTTCCTTACTGTAAGGACAGGAAACACATAGAATTTTGACTTGTTATTCATCTCAAATGAAAACTTATAAGTAACTGATTAATTTGTACAAACCCAAGCAGTTTTTTTTTCTTTCTTATCAGCCTTCCTTACTTTCTCTAGTTAAAACATCTAAGTGAGTAAGAATCAAGATTCACATATATAACTCACCAATATTAATAAAGTACCTCAGAATAACATACAATGAATCTAACTATTCTAACCTTAATATTTCTACTGCTGATCCTGCTATAAAACTTAAGATGGCAGGTATGCCTTTTCCTAAACTTTATAGTTATTAACATGTAAAATGTTAATCATTCAGTCATATCCAAATTTTTGTGACTCCATGGACTGTAGCCCACCAGGCTCCTTTATCCATGGAATTCTCCAGGCAAGAATACTGGAATGGGTAGCCATTCCCTTCTCCAGGGAAATCTTCCCAACCCAGGGAATGAACCCAGGTCTCCTACATTGCAGGCAGATACTTTATGGTCTGAGCCACCAGGGAAGATCATTAACATATAAAATGATCATAGTATCAACTTAAAAACTTAAGGGAATAATAAATTGTTTAAAGATAGATTGGGCTTCCCTGGTGGCTCAGACGGTAAAGAATTCCTGAAATGCAGGAGACCTGGGTTTAATCCCTGTGTCAGGAAGAGGAAAAGGCTACCCACTCCAGTATTCTTGCCTGGGAAATCCTATGGACAGAGAAGACTGGTGGCTACAGTCCATAGGATCACAAAAGAGTTGAACATGACTTAGCAACTAAACAACATTAAAGTTGAGAAAATTAACATTTAAAACAGATTTCCTTTAGAATAGAATAGAATTATAGAAATTATAAGAGTTACAGGGATCAGAAATATTAATCAATTTTTTTTTTTGCTGTTTGTTTTATAAGCAACAGAAGTTTATGTAGTTATGTAGAAGTTTATGTAACAGTAGTTATATGATAACTACTTTGGAAACTGCTCCCCCAAAACCAAATAATGCCTGAACCTAACAGGTGAATAAAAATGACTTTGGATATTTTAAAATAATAGATTAGAAGATCATTTGTAGTTTTCCCCTCAGAACAGGAGTGCTTTCAGCTGGACAGTAAATTAAAAACCACATTCAACAGATGATTGATCTGGCTGCATCTGAGCCCACTCCTGGGAAAGTTACCATGCAGAAGCTGGGCACTCTTTCTCACAGAAAAATATTTTTTACTTCCACATGCAATAGGCTTTGTTTCAATCAAAAGAGAAAGAATTACTTTTAACAGAGAGTTATATGCCTTAATATTTGAGTTAACTGGATTATCTATTTTTTGTCACAACTCTTTGGAGTTTTTATTAAAATTCTCTCTGTTATTACAAAATAGGCTTATTCCCTAGTAGAATCATTTATGTGGAATAAAAACTGGTAAATAACTAATAGAAGAGCATCAAAGAAATTAAGAAATCTTGCATCAAATTAACAAGTACTGCCTCTGTAGATACTTTGTCCAAACACACTGGCCCATGCATCCTTGACAAGCAGAAAGCAAGCTTGGCTAAGGGAGTCCATAAAGAAGGTAATCATATGCAGTAAGTCTCAGAAAGGACAACTGGAAATGCAGACAGTAACACTGAAGATGGATCAGAAAAAAAACTATAAGATGTTTTATATCTGAAAATGCATAAAGAAATGCAATTAGAATATTTTGAAATATAATCATAATCTATTTTTAACACATTGACTAGCTAGTTAATACATTGATATTCATATGCATTCATGTTATATATTTATTAATATATTAAGAAATTCCAATGTCTTTGAAATGGATATTCCTTATTCCTTAGCCAAAATTAAAAAAACAAAAAGATGGATATATTGTACAGATACAATCTTGGTGATAAATTAAAAATATAACTTACAATCATCCCAGGAAATATTATTCTTTCTTCATGGTGAAAAATCATATATCAAAAGAGAAAGCTAATGAGCAATGGGATATATTATGACAGTGTAAACCAAAATTTTTCCAAAGCGCAATATTTTTCCATGCTTTTATCCCACCCACCTTCTATGTCCTTTGTAATGAATATATTCTATGACAATATCAAGGTTCCATTTGTTGTTCTCTAAATTGTACTCAGACATGTAGCTTTGTGCCTTTTCTCTCAAACCCACAGTTGCTTAAAAACAATGGTGTATTGTAACTGTAGTTAAATTACCTTGGCAACAGTTTTACCCATCTTGAACAATTTGGTATCAATTAATGAAGTCAGTGATTGCTTTCAGTAAGAAGCTGTGCTTTTAGGGATTGAAAACATGGTGCACACATCCCCAATCTTTACTTTTTCTTTATAGTAACTAAGATGTTACTTTCTGATCATTAAATTCAAATTCTAACCCCAGTGAAGTTTCAGAATCTGATTATGTCAAACCGTGCCACCTGGTCTGTAACAGGAAGAGTGGACACCTTACCTCACTTTCAGATTGCCCTGTTGGAGCTGTCCATCGTACACTGACAGAATATCGAAGTCCTCTTCCAGAGCAAAGGTGTGGAAGGACAGCTGTATCCGATTGCGCTCTCCCGTGATGATGATCCAGGTGCAGTTGGCGTAGTTGGGGTAGCCGTGGGGGAACCCCGGGCTCTCGATGGTGCCATTGGGACCCTGAACTAAGCCCCCACAGTTCTGACCTGGAAAAGAACACACACAAGAAAGCATATAAGCTTGGCCTATCTTTAAGTTATTCTTTGTAAAATTTTCCAGCCATTATGTTTTTTTTTTGGGGGGGGGGGGGGGGGGCAAGCTGTACGTTCTGGTTTGGAGGATCTCAGTTCCCCAACCAGGAATTGAACCTGGGCCATGACAGTGAAGTCCAGAATCCTAAACACTAGACCACCAGGGAACTCCCTGGCCTGTCTTTATAACGATTTATTGTGTGATCTTTCATGCACAAATGCTGAGTGATAAATTGCAGCAGTATTCTCCAGTGTTAAAAAATAGAGAATGCGTGTGTGCTTGTTCATGCCCAACTCTTTGCAACCCCATGGACTGTGACCCACCAGGCCCATCTACTCATGGAAATTTCCCAGGCAAGAATACTAGAGTGGGATAGCAACAGAGAATAAGATGGCAGAGGAGTAGGTGGGCATGGAGTACATCTATCCCTATGGATACATCAGGAATACACCTTCAGACACAAGTGCAGACAGAATGCCAGCTGAGAGTGGACAGAAGTACCTAATCAATGGAAAAGAATATATAGAACCATGCAAAACTTGGAGAGATGAACGAACTAGAGGGGAAAACAGGAGTGTTAATAGGACTGGACCTGCTCTCCGTGGGTGGGGGAGCTGAAGCAGGGGTCCCATCCCCACGTGGGGGCAATTGTCTGAGTCAGAGGGGAAACATTTAAGGCTGAGAGTGAAACAGCTGATCAGTGGCAGCCTAAATGGAATGAAAATCAGACAGTCCTTGCCTCAGCCATAAATACCCCAGACAGGAAGTAGGGTCCCCTGGAAGGCACAGCGACTGGGAGCTGGAGTTTAAGGATTGTGGAGCAATCCCAGGGTGAGGGCTGGTGTTGACTGTGGAAGGACAGATCAAGGGGGTTTGAGGGAGGAGACTGTGGTCCAAATGCCTGTGGAGGACAGCCAGGGAGCCATGGCAGCAAGGGGATATTGTTGAGTCATGCGTAGGGGGTGGAGCCATCACCATAGCCTCCCTCTCCCCACACTGAACAATAGAGAGGCCGGCCTGTCAAACGCCTGATGCACTGAACTACAGAGTAGGACCCTACCCAGGGTGCCCCATTATGTGCCTGACACACTGATCTACAGAGTAGGGCCCTAGCCAGGGGGACTCCCTCTATGTGCCTGACAAGCAGAGCAACAGAGAAAGACCCCAGGCAAGGGAGCCCTCTAAGTGCCTGAATGGGTGGAGTCATGGAAAAGACTGGACAAACAGGCTTTCTGATCACCAGCTACAAGAGGCTCAAAAAAGAGACTCTGAGAGGGCCGTAACTCCTGTGGTGGAGGCAGTCGGTGTCCCTACACACTTGGTGCTGCCAGGGTCCCCGCAAACCAAGCAGCTATGCCATCTTCATGCTCAACTCTCACTAGGGCAGAGCTGCCACTGGCAAAAAAAAAAAAAAAAGTCTTCCATCTATGCGCACAGGGTCACTTCAGTAGTGTTTGATTCTTTGCAGTCTTAGACTGTGGCCAGCTAGGCTTCTCTGTCAGGGACAGGGGTTCTCCAGGCAAGAACACTGGAGCGTACTGGCCCATACTGGTTGCCATACCCTTCTAGAGCACTACATTTCCTGCTGCCCTAGCCACCAACTCCCCTGAGTACCTGGTGCTGCCAGAAGCCCTGCAACCCAAGCAGCTGCACCACCTCTACACCTGGCCCTCACAGGGCAAATCCAAGTCCTCCAGGGCAGCCTCAGGAGCAGACCTCAGTGGATGCCCCACATGCAGAAGTGGAAATTAAACCACAATTGAAACCCAGGGGCAGTGTGGCTAAGGAAGAAGACCCAAAACCTTCCCACCAGCTGTACAAGTTGCAGATTAAATCCACACAATCAACTAGGCAGACTCTGTGTCAATGGAATATATATATAAGGCCATTGAGAGCTCCAGCAAAACAAAATGCACCAGTTCTGATAGCTGTGGACATTGGAGACAAGAACACACAGGAGTTGGGCCAGATTAGAATCTGAGCTGCCCCCAGGGCAGGTCCACAGATCAGCACAGTGCTGGAGGGCATCCTATGGAGATAAGGTGAACTGTGACTCCCAGGGAGGGAAAGGACTCTGAGAGCAGTGACTCAAGAAAAACATTTATCATTCTAGTGTTTTGACTTGTTCTGTAGACTCTTTTGGACTTTTTTCTTTCTCTTTTTCCTTTTTTCCCTGCTCTGTGGTAGTTGGTGATTTTATTGGCACTATGAAATCTAATTAAGCTTTTGAGCTTCTTTTTTTTTTTTTTTTCCACAGTCACATTTTTTATTGCTGTTATACACCTCTGTTTCTATGTTGGGTTCTTGCAGTTCTGGGGAGGTTTTCGGCTTTTTTTTTTCCTCTTTTCACTTAAAAAAATTTTTTAAGCCTATTATTATTTTTCTACATTTATTCCTTTGTTTGCTTTTTCCCTTGCAGTTAATCTTTAATGTATATAAATCTTCATCTACCTCTATTTAACTTTGTATATCTATTCTTTCTTTCTTTTCTTTCTTTCCTTTACTGTCAACATATTTGTTAGTTTTATTTTCATTGCTTTATTCCCCAATTAGCATCTTGCTTTAGTTTTGTTTTCCAGTTTGTGCTTTAGTTAGTTTTGTACTGGCTGGTATAATTTTTGGTTTCCTTTGTTCACCAGGTCAATCTACTGTACTTTATTTTTGTTGGACTGCTTTGATTTTGCTCATGGGTGTATATGTATATGTGTATATGCCATTATTTTAATTATTATTTGCCTGTTATGTAACTGCCATTTGTCTGGGGTTCATTTTTGGTTTCTCATTTTTGGATATTTGTTTTAATCTCACTTAATGCCATAACAAATCACTTGTGGAATCTTTGTTCCTGACCAGAGATCAAGCCCTGAACCTTTGGAGTAAGAGCACTGACTCCAAGACCCTAGGCTACCAGAGAATTAATCCTAGGGAGTATCAAACAGTAAGAACTCACACAAAGGAAACCACTTGAATACAAGACCCGGCATCCCCAACCACCAGTAGCATCCTCTGCAGATTGCCTCATCTAAACAACAAACAAAACAAAAATACAAACCCAATCACCAGCAGACAGGATTACCACCTCACTCAGTCTTGACTATCAGAGGAAAAACAAACACACAAACAAAAACTCAGCACAAATCTCACCCTATAGGAAGCTTACACAAACCACTGGACCAATCTTAGGAGGGCAGAAACCAAAGGAAGAATGAATTCAACCTTGAAGCCTGGGAAAAGGAGACCTCAAGCGCAATAAGTTAAAAAACAATAATGAAAAGGCAGAAAAATACTGTACACATGAAGGAACAAACTAGAAAACCGGAAGTCCAAACAAATGAAGGGGAAATAGGCAAACTACCTGAAAAAGAATTCAGAATAATTACAATAAAGATGATAAAAATCATTGAAAACAAAATGGAGAAAATGCAAGACTCAATCAACAAAAGCATAGAAGAATTAAAGAATAAACATACAAAGACAAACAACACAAATACTGAAATTAAAAATACTCTAGAAGTAATCAATAGCAAAATATCTGAAGCAGAAGAACAAATGAGTGAGCTGGAATATAAAATGGTGGAAATAACTTCTGAAGAGCAGGAGAAAATAAAAAGAATGAAAAGAACTGAGGATAGTCTCAGAGACCTCTGGACAATATCAAACACAAAAACATTTGAATTATAGAGGTCCCAGAAGAAGAAGAAAAAAAGAAAGAGTATGAGAAATTTTCAAAGAGATTATAGTTGAAAATTTCCCCTTCCTGGAAAAGGAAATAGTCAATCAAGTCCAAGAGGCAAAGAGTCCCATACAGGATAAACCCAAGGAGAAAAATACCAAGATACATGTTAATCAAACTAACAAAGACTGAACACAAAGCAATATTAAAAGTAGCAAGGGAGAAGCAAAAAGTAACATACAAGGAAAACCCCATATGCTTAACAGCTGATCTTTCAGTAGAAACACTGCAGGCCAGAAGGGAATGGAAGGATATATTTAAATTACTAAAAGGGAAAAATCTACAACCAAGATCACAGTACCCAGCAAGGATCTCATTCAAAATTGATGGAGAAATGAAAAGTTTTTCAGACAAGCGAAAGTTAAGAAGATTCAGTACCACCAAACCAGCTTTACAACAAATGTTAAAGGGACTTATATAGTCAAGAAATACAACAGAAGAAAAAAGATCTAGACCCAAACAACCCCAAACAATTAAGAAAATGGCAATAGGAACATATATATCAATAATCACTTTAAATGTAAATGGATTAAATGCTCCAACCAAAAGAATCAGACTGGCTGAATGGATACAAAAACAAGACCCATAAATATGCTGTCTACAAGAAACCCACTTTGGACCTAAAGGCACATTTAGACTGAAAATGACAGGATGGCAAAATATATTTTAAGCAAATGGGAAGCGGAAAAAAAAAAAAAGCTGCAGTAGCAATCTTTATATCAGACAAAATAGACCTTAAAATAAAGAAGATTACAAGAGATAAGGAAGGATACTACATAATGATCAAGGGATTGATCCAAGAGGAAGACAAAACAATTGTAAATATCTATGCACTCAACATAGGAGCACCCAGTACATAAGACAAACACTAAGAGACATAAAAGGAGAAATTGCCACTAGCACAATAATAGATTTTTAAAACCAACTGAAACCAATGGAAACACAACTTTTAAATAATACATTAGATGAGATGGATCTCACTGATATCTTCAGGACATTCCATCCAAATGCAGAAGAACACACCTTTTTCTCAAGTGCACATGGAACATTCTCCAGGATAGACCATGTCTTGGATCAAAAATCAAACCTCAGTAAATTTAAGAAAATTGAAATTGTATCAAGCATCTTCTCTGACCACAACACTGAGACTAGATATCAATTACAAGAAAAAAAAATAAACAACACAAACACATGGAGATTAAAAAACACATTTCTAAATAACCAACAGGTTATTGAAGAAATCAAAAGGGAAGTCAAAAATTTCTAGAAACAAATGACAATGAAAATAGGACAAGTTAAAAACTATGGGATGCTGTAAAAGTGGTTCTAAGAGGGAAGGTTATAGCAATACAACCCTACCTCAAGAAACAAGAAAAAAAATCTAATAGACAACCTAACTTTACACCTAAAACAACTGGAAAACAAGAAAAAAAATGGCGGAAGGAAAGAAATCATAAAGATCTGAGCAAAAAATAAAATTGGAAGAAACAATAGTAAAGATTAATAAGACTAAAATCTGCTTCTTTGAGAAGATAAATAAAATTGACAAATCCTTAGCCAGACTCATGCAGAAAAAGAGAGAAGATTCAAATCAACAAAATTAGAAATGAAAAAGGAGAGGTTTCACAGACAGTGCAGAAATACAGAGGATTATAAGAGACTATTTTGAATAACTACATGGCAATAAAATGGATAATTTGGAAGAAATGGACAGATTCTTAGAAAGTTCAATCTGCCAAGACCAAACCAGGAAGAAATCAAAATTATGTACAACTCAGTTACAAGCACTGAAATTGAAGCTGTAATCAAAAATCTCCCAATAAACAAGGCCTATGACCAGATGGCTTCACAGGAGAATTCTATCAAACATTTAGAGAAGAGATAATGCCTATCCTTCTAAAACTCTTTCAGAAAACTTCAGACGAAGGAACATTTCCAAACTCATTCTACGAGCCCACCATCACCCTGATACCAAAATGAGACAAAGACAATACAAAAAGAAAAAGAAAAAAGAAAACTACAGGCCAATATCACTGATGAACATAGCTGCAAAAATCCTCAACAAAATTTTAGCAAACACAATTCATCATCACAACAAAAAGCTCATGCACCATGGTCAAGTTGGGTTTATTCCAGGGATGCAAGGATTCTTCAATATAATCAAGTCAAACAATGTGACACACCAAATTATCAAATTGAAAGATGAAAATCATATGATAATCTCAATAGATGCAGAAAAAACCTTTATCAAAATCCAGCACCCATTTATAATTAAAACTCTTCAAAAAATGGGCATAGAAGGAACCTACCTCAACATATTAAAGATTATTTATGATAAGCCTGCAGTAAACATTACTCTCAATGGTGAAAAGCTGAAAGCATTACCCGTAAGATCAGGAACAAGACAAGAGTGCCCACTTTCAAAACTATTATTCAACATGGTCTGGAAGTCCTAGCTACAGCAATCAGAGAAGAAAAAGAATAAAAGGAATCCAGATTGGAAAAGAAGCTCTCATTGTTTGCAGATGACATGATACTGTACATAGGAAACCCTAAAGATAGTATCAAAAAATTACTAGAGCTAATCAGTGCATTTAGAAAATTTGCATGATATAAAATCAATACACCAGAAGTAACTTGCTTTTCTATATACTAACAATGAAAAATCAGAAATAAAAATTAAGGAATCAATCCCATTCACCATTGCAACAAAAAGAATTGAATATCTCGGAATAAACTTACCTAATGTGACAAAAGAACTGTACACAGAAAATTATAAGATACAAATTAGAAAGAAATGTAAAAAAGCAAAATGGCTGTCTGAGGAGGCCTTACAAATAGCTGTGAAAATAAAAGAAATGAAAAGGAAAGGAGAAAAGGAAAGATATACCCATTTGAATGCAGAGCTCCAAAGAATAGCAAGGAGAGATAAGAAAGCCTTCTTCAGTGATCAATGCAAAGAAATAGAGGAAAACAATAGAATAGGAAAGACTAACGATCTCTTCAAGAAAATTAGAGATACCAAGGGAATATTTCATGCAAAGATGGGCTCAATAAAGGACAGAAATGGTATGGAGCTAACAGAAGCAGAAGGTATTAAGAAGAAGTGGCAAGAATACACAGAAGAACCACACAGAAAAGATCTTCCCGACCCAGATAATTGGATGGTGTGATCACTCACCTAGAGCCAGACATCCTGGAATGCAAAGCAAAGTGGGCCTTAGGAAGTATCATGATGAACAAAGCTAGCGGAGGTGATGGAAGTCCAGTTGAGCTATTTCAAATCCTGAAAGATGATGTTGTGAAAGTGCTGCACTCAATATGCCAGCAAATTTAGAAAACTCAGCAGTGGCCCCAGGATTGGAAAAGGTCAGTTTTCATTCCAATTCCAAAGAAAGGCAATGCCAAAGAATGCTCAAACTACTGCACAATTGCACTCATCTCACAGGCTAGTAAAATAAAATTTGCGCAAAATTCTCCAAGTCAGGCTTCAGTAATACATGAACTGTGTTCCAGGTGTTCAAGCTGGTTTTAGAAAAGGCAGAGGAGCCAGGATCAAATTGCCAAGATTCAATGGATCATCAAAAAAGCAAGAGAGTTCCAGAAAAACATCTATTTCTGTTTTATCGACTATGCCAAAGCCTTTGACTGTGTGGACCACAATAAACTGTGGAAAATTCTGAAAGAGATGGGAATACCAGACCACCTGACCTGCCTCTTGAGAAACCTATATGCAGGTCAGGAATCAATAGTTAGAACTGGACATGGAACAACTGACTGGTTCCAAACAGGAAAAGGAGTACATCAAGGCTGTATAGTGTCACCCTGCTTGTTTAACCTATATACAGAGTACATCATGAGAAATGCTGGGCTAGAGGAAGCAAAAGCTGGAATCAAGATTTCCAGGAGAAATATCGATAACCTCAGATACGCAGATGACACAACCCTTATGGCAGAAAGTGAAGAACTAAAGAGCCTCTTGATGAAAGTGAAAAAAGAGAGTGAAAAAAGTTGGCTTTAAAGCTCAACATTCAGAAAACTAAGATCATGGCATTTGGTCCCATCACTTCATGGTAAATAGATGGGGAAACCATGGAAACAGTGGCTGACTTTATTTCTTCTGGGCTCCAAAGTCACTGCAGATGGTGACTGCAGCCATGAAATTAAAAGACACTTGCTCCTTGAAAGAAATGCTATGATCAACCTAGACAGCATATTAAAAAACCGAGACATTACTTTGCCAACAAAGGTCCATCTATCTATTCAAAGCTATAGTTTTTTCAATTGTCATGTATGGATATGAGAGTTAGACTATAAAGAAAGCTGAGCACCAAAGAATTGACACTTTTGAACTGTGGTGTTGGGGAAGACTCTTGAGAATCCCTTGGACTGCAAGGAGATCCAACCAGTCCATCCTAAAGGAAATCAGTCCTGAATATTCATCAGAAGGACTGATTCTGAAGCTGAAATTTCAATACTTTGGCCACCTGATGAGAAGAACTGACTCATTGGCAAAGACACTGATGTTAGGAAAGATTGAAGGCAGGAGCAGAAGGGGACGACAGAGGATGAGACGATTGGATAGCATCACCGACTTGATGGACATGAGTTTGAGCAAGCTCTGGGAGTTGGTGATGAACAGGGAAGCCTGGCGTGCTGGAGCCCATGGGTTACAAAGTGTCAGACATGACTGAACAACTGAATTGAACTGAACTGAAAAAAAGGAAGATCCCAAAATGGTGGAAGAATAGGAAGGGGAGGACACTTTTCCCCCACAAATTCACCAAAAGATCATTTCAGTGGTGAGCAACTTCCACAAAACAACTTCTTAATGCTGATGGAGGACAGCAGGCACCCAGAAATGTGCCCCATTCTCTTCAAAAGTGGTAGGGCAAAATATAAAAGACAAAAAGAGAGGCAAAAGTGTTAGGGATGGAGACCCATCCTGAGGAGGGAGTCATGATAAAGGAGAAGATTCCAAACAGCAGGAAACCCTCTTAGTGTCAGGTTTGTGGGGAGTTTTGGAATCTCAGAAGGCAACATAAACAGGAGAAAAACAAAACAAAATAAAACCCACAGAAAATGTGCCTAACCCCAACTCCCAGCAGAGTAGCCCAGACGCTCATGTCTGCCACCAGTGAGCAGGGGCTGAAAAGGGAGGCACAGGCTGCATGCTTAGGGTAAGGACCAGACCTGAATGCCCTGATGACAGTCTGAGGGAGCTAACCTGAGGTGGCAACCCAACCTGTGGGATAGCCAGAGAGAAAAAAAACAAAATGAAACTTTTGCGCAAAAGGATCAGAGAGCAAAAGATTGAGTGAATACCAAAGGAGAGCTATCCAGCTATGTACAGGCCCCTCCCTCCCACCAGAGGCAGAGAGGCAGGTGGGGGGCCAGCCAGAATCAGAGGCAAGGGGCAATCTCAGCCCCAGAGACTGGCATCCTCCACCAAACTGTGAGCAGGCTCCCAGTTGCTAACCACATCTTCCTGGGATCCTAGATGGTTAACATCTGCCAGGAAGGACTCAGCCTGAGATCAGCTCCTCAGAGCAGACACACAGCACGCCTGAGACGGTGCTTTTGCAGTGCCCCAGGTAACTGAGCGCCTGGACCAGGGAGGTGATAAAGACACATGGCTCACCTGGAACAGTGCATTCACCAAGCACTTGGTCGCCTGAGCTGCTCAGACCTGGGAAGGACACAAAACGCACACACCCAACCAAGTCTGTGCTCTTGTGGTGTACCCGAGAACCTGAACCTGAGCAGCTTAGACCTGTGAAGTGCACGAAACCCAGGGCCAACTTTGGACAGCCCCCTTGCAGAGCAACCTGGAGCCTGAGCAGTGCAGACCTGGAAAGCACATGCTCCCGTCAGCTGGGGCAAACCCAGTGTGGTCCATACACTGTGAGCACTCCCCACACACACACCACTGATATTTGTTTCCAGAGTTACTCTGTCTCCATAACACAATTGAACAAGTGAGTCTAAATAAGTGACCACCTTTGCCCCTTTGTGTCTGGGTGGAAATTAGACACTGAAGAGACTTGCAAACAGAGGAAGCCAAAATAAGCAAAGAAGAGGGAACTGCTCTGGAAGTGACAGTTGCAATAGATTAAAACCATGTAGTTAACATTGACTAAGCATTGGAAGGGGCCTATAACCTTAAGAAGTACAAGCTGGAACAAGGAACAGTCTGAAACTGAACTGATCCCATAATGCCCACAACAGCTTCAGAGAAAGTCCTAGATATATTTTTACTATTATCATTTTTAAATTTTTTTTATTTTTAAGTTCTTTATTACTCCTTTAATTTTAATTTTTATAACCTACTATTGCCTTGCAAAAAATATACCCTATTTTTAAAGCAAATTATATATATATATATATATTTATAATTTTTGTGACTGATTTTGTTTTCTATTTTTAATATTGTATTTTTGGGAGTCTAATCTCTAGATTTTTCATCTTTGCTTTTTTGTATTTGTTATCAATTTTATACCTTTAAGAATTTAATCTTCACTATCCATTTTTACTTAGGGATGTGATTACTGGCTTGATTGCTCTCTCCCCTTTTCACTCTCCCTTTTCTCCCCAAGGTAACCTCTATCTCCTCCCTCTCCTTCTCTTCTCTACTTAATTCTGTGAATCTCTCTGTGTGTTCTGGATTGTGGAGAACGCTTAGGGAACTGATTACTGGCTAGATTGGTCTCTCCCCTTTGACTCCCTCTCTTCACCTCCTGGTCACCACTATCTCCCTCCTCCCACTTCTCTTCTCCATGTAACTGAACCTCTTTGGATGTCCCTCACTGTGGAGAATTTTTTCACCATTAACCTAGGTGTTTTATCATCTGTGCTGTATGGGTGGAGAACTCTTGAGGCTACTGTAAGAATAAGACTGAAAGCCAGAGGCAGGAGTCTTAAATCCAAAACTTGAGAACACCAGAGAACTCCTGATTCCATGAAACATTAATAGACAAGATCTCATCCCAAAGCCTCCATACCTACACTAAAACCAAGCTCCACACAAGAGCCAACAAGTTTTGGAGCAAGACATACCATGCTAATTCTCCAGCAAAGCAGGAACACAGCCATGAGCATTAAAATACAGGCTACCCAAAGCCATACTAAACCCATAGACACCCCAAACTCACTACTGGACACTTCATTGCACTCCAGAGAGAATAGATCTAGCTCCACCCACCAAAACACAGACACAAGCTTCCCTAACCAGGAAACCTTGACAAGCTACTAGTCCAATCCTACCCACAGGGAGCAAACTCCACAATAAAGAGGAACCACAAACTAACAGCCCACAGAAAGAGATCCCCAAACACAGCAATCTAAACAAAATGAAAAGGCAGAGAAATATTCAGCAGGTAAAGGAACATGATAAATGCCCACCAAACCAAACAAAAGAGGAGGATATAGGGAGTCTACCTGAAAAAGAATTCAGAATAATGATAGTAAATATGATTCAAAATCTTGGAAACAAAATGGAGTTACAGATAGATAGACTGGAGACAAGGATTGAAAAGATGCAGAAATGTTTAACAAGGACCTAAAAGAAATAAAAAAGAGTCAACCAATAATAAATAAAACAACAACTGAGATCAAAAGCACTCTGGAGGGAACCAACAGTAGAACTGAGGCAGAAGATAGGATAAGTGAGGTGGAAGATAGGATAAGTGAGGTGGAAGATAGAATGGTGTAAATATATGAAGTAGAGAGGAAAAAAAAAGAATTAAAAGAAATGAAAACAAACTCAGAGACCTCTGGGGCAGTGTTAAATGCTACAACATTTGAATCAAAGGAGTCTCAGAAGAAGACAAAAAGAAAGGGCAAGAGAAAATACTTGAGGATATAATAGCTGAAAACTTCCCTAAAGTGTTGAAGGAAATAGCCACCCAAGTCCAAGGAACCCAGAGAGTCTCAAACAGAATAAACCCAAAGCAAAACACACAAAGACACATGTTAATCAAACTAATGAATATCAAACACAAAGAGCAAATATTAAAAGCAGCAAAAGAAAATTAAAAAAAAATACACACAAGGCGTTCCCCATAAGAATAACAGCTGATCTTTCAATAGAAACTCTTCAGCCAGAAGGAAATGGCAGGATATACTTAAAGTGATGAGAGAGAGAAACCTACAACCCAGATTACTATACCCAGAAAGGATCTCATTCACATATGAAAGAGAAAAAAAAATAAGCTTTACAGACAAGCAAAAGCCAAGAGAATTCAACACCAACAAACCAGCTGTTCAACAAATGCTAAAGGATCTTCTCTAGACAGGAAACACAGAAAAGGTATATAAACTCAAACCTAAAGCAACAAAGTAAACGGCAATGGGATCATATTTATCAATAATTACTTTAAATGTAAATGGTTGAATGCCCCAACCAAAAGACAAAGACTGGCTGAATGGATACAAAAACAAGATCCCTATATATGCTGTCTACAAGAGACCCACCTCAAACCAAGGGATACATACAGACTGAAGATGAAGGGCTGGAAAAAGATATTTCATGCAAATGGAGACCAAAAGAAACCAGGATAAAATAGACTTTGAAATAAAGGCCATGAAAAGAGACAAAGAAGTGCACTACATAATGATGAAAGGATCAATCTAAGAAGAATATATAACAATTATAAATATATATGCACCCAACAGAGGAGCATCATAATATGTAAGGAAAATGCTAACAAGTATGAAAGGGGAAATTAATAGTAACACAATAATAGTGGGAGACTTTAATACCCCACTCACACCTATGGATAGATCAAGGAAATAGAAAGTTAGCAAGGAAACACAAACTTTAAAAGATATGATGGACCAGTTAGACCTAATTGATAACTATAGAACATTTCACCCCAAAACAATGAATTTCACCTTTTTCTCAAGTGCATATGGAATATTCTCCAGGATAGATCATATCCTGAGCCATAAATCTAGCCTTGGAAAATTAAAAAAAAAAATTAAATCATTTCAAGAATTTTTTCTGATCACAGTGTGTTAAGATTAGATGTCAACTACAAGAGAAAAAAAAAAAACTATTACAAATACAAACATATGGGGACTAATACAACACACTTCTAAATAACCAACAAATCACAGAAGAAATAAAAATATGCACAGAAACAAATGAAAATGAAAACACAACCCAAAACCTATGGGATTCAGTAAAAACAGTGCTAAGGGGAAGGTTCAGAACAATACAAGCTTACCTGAAGAAACAAGAGAAAAATCAAATAAATAACCTAAGTATACACCTGAAGCAACTAGAAAAAGAAGAAAAGAAGAAACCCAGGGTTAGTAGAAGTAAATAAATCATAACAATTATGGGAGAAATAAATGAAAAACAAACAAAGGAGACTATAGCAAAAATCAACAAAACTAAAAGCTGGTTCTTTGAGAAGATAAATAAAATTGACAAATCATTAGCCAGACTCATTAAGAAAAAAAATGAGAAGAATCAAATCAACAAAATTAGAAATGAAAATGGAGAAATCACAACAGACAACACAGAAATACAAAGGATCATAAAAGATTACTATCAGCAACTATATGCCAATAAAATGGACAACTTGGAAGAAATGGATCAATTTTTAGAAAAATATAACCTTCCAAAATTGAACCAGGAAGAAACAGAAAATCTTAACAGACTCAATCCAAGCATGGAAATCAGAACTGTAATCAAAAATCTCCCAACAAACAAAACAGATGGATTCACAGGTGAATTCTACCAAAAATTTAGAGAAAGGCTAATACCTATCCTACTGAAACTCTTCCAGAAAAGTACAGAGGAAGGTAAACTCCCAAACTCATTCTATGAGGCCACCATCACCCTAATACCAAAACCAGACAAAGATGCCACAAAAAAAGAAAACTACAGGCCAATATCACTGATGAACATAGATACAAAAATCCTCAACAAAATTCTAGTGTACAGAATCCAACAACATATTAAAAAGATCATATATCATGATCAAGTGGGCTTTATCTCAGGGATGCAAAGATTCTTTAATATTCACAAATCAAAATCAATGTGATACACCACATTAACAAGTTGAAAGATAAAATCCATATGATTATCTCAATAGATGCAGAGAAAGCATTTGACAAAATTCAACATCCATTTATGATAAAAAAAAAACCCTCCAGAAAGCAGGCATAGAAGAAACATACCTCAACATTTAAAAAGCCATAGATGATAAAACCACAGCAAACATTATCCTCAATGGTGAAAAACTGAAAGCATTTCCCCTAAAGTCAGGAACAAGACAAGTGGTGTTGTCACCACTACTATTCAACATAGTTTTGTAAGTTGTAGGCACATTAATCAGAGAAGAAAAAGAAATAAAAGGAATCCAGATTGGAAAAGAAGTAAAGCTCTTACTGTTTTCAGATGGGATGATCCTCTACATAGAAAACCCTAAAATCTTCACCAAAAATTTACTAGAGCTAACCAATGAATATAGTAAAGTTGCAAGATATAAAGTTAGTACACAGAAATCCTGTGTGTTCCTATACATTAACAATGAGAAAACAGAAAGATAAATTAAGGAAACAATTCCATTCACCACTGCAACAAAAAGAATGAAATACTTAGGAATAAATCTACCTAACTTAACTGAACTGAAAAAACAAAAGACCTATATATAGAAAACTAAAACACTGATGAAGGAAATCAAAGAGGACACAAATGGATGGAGAAATATACCATTTCCATGGATCTAAAGAATCAATATAGTGAAAACGAGTATACTATCCAAAGCAATCTCTAGATTCAATGCAATCCCTATCAAGCTACCAACAGTATTTTTCACAGAACTAAAACAAATAATTTCACAGTTTGTGTGAAAATACAAAAAACTTCAAACAGCCAAAGCAATCTTTAGAAAGAAGAAATGAACTGGAGAAATCAGCCTTCCTGATTTCAGACTATACTACAAAGCTATAGTCATCAAGACAGTATGGTACTGGCACAAAGACAGAAAGATAGATCAATCCAACAAAATAGAAAGCCCAGAGATAAATCCATACACCTATGGACACCTTAACTTTGACAAGGGAGACAAGAATATACAATGGAGAAAAAACAATCTCTTTAACAAGTGGTGCTGGGAAAACTGGTCAACAACCTGTAAAAGAATGAAACTAGAACACTTTCTAATACCACGCACAAAAATAAACTCAAAATGGATTAAAGATCTAAACGTAAGGCCAGAAATTATAAAACTCCTAGAGTAAAACATAGGCAAAACACTTTCTGCCATAAATCATAGCAAGATAAACCACCTACCAGCATAATGGAAATGAAAGCAAAAATAAACAAATGGGACCTAACTAAGTTTAAAAGCTTTTGCACAATGAAGGAAACTATAAGCAAGGTGAAAAGACAGTCTTCAGAGTGGGGGAAAATAATAGCAAATTAAGCAATTGTCAAAGAATTAATCTCAAAAATATACAAGCAGCTAATGCAGCTCAATATCAGAAAAATAAATGACCCAATCAAAAAATGGGCAAAAGAAGTAAACAGAAATTTTTCCAAAGAAGACATACAGATGGCTAACAAACACATGAAAAGATCCTCCACATCACTCATTATCAGAGAAATGCAAATCAAAACCACAATGAGGTACCATCTCACACCAGTCCGAATGGCAGCTATCAAAAAGTCTACAAACAATAAATGCTGGAGAAGGTGTGGAGAAAAGGGAACCCTCTTACACTGTTGGTGGGAATGCAAACTAGTACAGCCATTATGGAGAACAGTGTGGAGATTCCTTAAAAAGCCAGGAAAAAAAACTGCCATCTGACCCAGCAATCCCACTGCAGGGCATACACACCAAGTTAACTAGAAGTGAAAGAGACATGTGTGCCCCAATGTTCACTGAAGCACTGTTTCCAATAGCTAGGACATGGAAGCAACCTAGATGTCCATGGGCAGACAAATGGATAAGAAAGCCATGGAACATATGCACGATGGAATATTACTCAGCTATTAAAAAGAACACATTTGAATTAGTTCTAGTGAGGTGGATGAAACTGGAGCCTGTTTTAAACAGAGTGAAGTAAGTCAGAAAGAAAAACACCAATACAGTATATTAATACATATATATGGAATTTAGAAAGATGGTAACAATGACCCTATATGCGAGACAGCAAAAGAGACATAGATATAAAGAAGAGACTTTTGGGCTCTGTGGGGAAAGGCAAGGGTGGGCTGATTTGAGAGAGTAGTATTAAAACATGTATGTTACCAGATGTGAAATAGATCACTAGTCCAAGTTTGATGCATGAAACAGGCCACTCAAAGCCAGTGCACTAGGACAACCCTGGGTGATGGAATGAGGAGCGTGGGAGGTGGGGTTCAGGATGGGGGACACATGTACACCCATGGCTGATCCATGTCAATGTATGGCAAAAACCACTACAATATTAAAAAGTAATTAGCCTCCAATTGAAATAAATATTTTTTTAAGTTAAAAAAAAAAGGAAGAGAAGGGGGAAACAAAGGATGAGATGATTGGATGGCATCATTGATTCAATGGAACTGAATATGAAAAAACTCCAGGGGATAGTGAAGGACAGGGATGCCTGGTGTGCTGCAGTCCATGGGGTCACAAAGAGTCAGATATGACCAAGTTAGTGAAACACAAAACTAAAGTAAAGGCTCAGAGTCAGGAATGGGTGAGTTTAGGCTTCCCCATGCAGGTTGTAGGGTAACCCATACTTGGTTCACTCTTCTTCCTACTTGCCTTAGAGAGGAGAAATTAGCATAGCTTATTTAGTGTTCAAGGTCTAAATATTTATTGCTGTGATTGATTAACAATAAGAAATATTTATTTGGTCTTTGTCCTCTCTGGCAAAGAGCTCCTAAATCTTTTGGAATTTCTCAGGTGATGTGGATGTGAGTGTCTTTTGTTGTGCTGATGAGGCAAATTTTGGACCAGGCTTGGGGGGTGGGACTGATTGTCAGGAGAACTTCACCTGGTGATTAGAGGATGAGAACTTTGAGTCAGCCTCCTGACCTTTGGAGGGTGGGAGAGAGGAGCTGGAGGGTGATCAACGGCCAATGGCCAGTGTTTTAATCAAGCGTGCCTGTGTAACGAAGCCTTTTCTCAAGAGCCGGTTTTAGGCAGCCTTGGTTTCTCAAGATGCTGTGGAACTGACTCTAACATCAGGCTTCCCTGGCAGTTCTCAGATTTCAGGACCAATTCCAAAAAACAGGACCCTTTTTTAATTTTTTATTTTGTAAATTGCAGCCCTGGGATACCTACAAGGATCTTCTGCTGAAGGGACATCATCTGGGAGATTAGTAACAGCCCCACATCTGGACCAAGGACATTCCTGCCCCTCAACAAGCCCTAAAATTCCTCCCTTCCAGCCTCACCAGTCTGGCTCCTTTTGGCCACTCCTTGTCCTTCATCCACCTCCTCTTGCTCCCTGGTTTGTTCCTCATCTGTTCTTTCCACCTCCCTTTCCCAGGTAACCACTCCTGTATATAAGCCTTCAGGGACATGCTAATAGGCCCCTGTAGTTGTTTATATGCTTTCTGTGCCTTACCCCAAAGTGTCCCCTCCATGACTACAGCTCAGGCAGACTGGATAAAAAAGAGAAGAAGCTAAGAGATGGATGGTGGATTCTTTGAACTTCCCTAATGAATACACTTGAATCATGTTAACCATAAATATCATGGTAGTGTGAGGGAACAAAATAACTCCTGTGAAATTATTCCAACATTGAGTTTACATGAGGCTAGCTCTTCAGTAGGGCTTCCAGTGTGGCTTATAGGTAAAGAATCCATGTGCAATACAGGAGATGTAGGAGAGTCAGGTTCGATCTCTGGGTCAGGAAGATTTCCTGGAGGAGGGCATGGTGACCCACTCCAGTATTCTTGCCTGGATAATCCCATGGACAGAGGAGCCTGGTGGGCTACAGTCTATGGGGTCACAAAGAGCTGGACACAACTGAAGTGACTGAGCATGCACAGAGCTCTTAAATAGCCCCTGCAAATGGTGTTCAGTGTTTCATTCCTTCTTAACCTGGCCATTTTCCACCAAGATATTTAAATGTATTTAAATGTTTTTACACTAAGAATATTAGGAAAGAATATTAATAATCTGGGCACACTCAGATTTCTGCATAGAGTAGAAGCCCTTGAATACAATTATTATCCTAGCTTTTACTGTTGAGCAACAAACAAAATTATTTCCAACGACATTTTACACTTAAAAAAATCATTCACCATAGAAGCTCTCACTGAGCTCAAATGTTATCAGATGCTGTGGGAGTTTGCTAAATCTTAAAAAAAATAAAATAAAAAAGATTTAATGAAAGGGATTTATGAGTTTAAAACCAAAGAACTAATAAGAAGCCTATTTTCCACTAAATTTAAATCTAACAATAACACTGTAACAAGTAGATATTAAAGCTGTGGGGTTTTGAAAAGTCGTTAAATAAAATAGCTTTTCTGATTTATCTAGCAATTGTTGCTTCACAGTAAATCAAAAAAGTGAAGACTTGATTATAAATTGGAAGAAAGAAAAGTAAATGCAACATAAAAAATGTCATCTGGAAGTGGTTACTATTATAGACCCATCATGGTGAACCCAGAGAAGGCAATGACACCCCACTCCAGGACTCTCGCCTGGAAAATCCCATGGGCAGAGGAGCCTGGTAGGCTGCAGTCCATGAGGTCTCGAACAGTGGGACACGACTGAGCGACTTCACTTTCACTTTTCCTTTTCATGCTTTGGAGAAGGAAATGGCAACCCACTCCAGTGTTCTTGCCTGGAGAATCCCAGGGACGGGGGAGCCTGGTGGGCTGCCGTTTATGAGGCTGCACAGAGTTGGACACGACTGAAGTGACTTAGCAGCCGTAGAAGTAGCATGGTGAACCAGATTATCAGATATTAAGATTTTTTTTCCTGGGAATAACACTCAGGCTGCATTTGGGTACCAATTATTAAATGGTGCTTTGCAGAATGAGGCACATTTGATCCATAGATAGACTTTACCAAGGGGCCAATTGCAAACTTATGGAAGTGCTCAAAAGTCCCTATCAAGCTTGACTACATGCTGCAAATAACTGAGGAATTGTCAAAGTATCTATGCCTGAGATAGAGTCTGATTTGGCTGGTCTGGGCTGAGAATTTCAAAGACAATACCAGAGATCTCTTGCTACTTAACACACATTTTATTATGATACTACAATGATTTGAACAATGATTAATCATGTGCAAGCTGAGATAAAAAGAATATGGAACAGAATAGAAACTTCCCAAATCCACAGAGAAACAGACTAGGTTTATGACAAAAAGATGCCAAAGGCTTGGAGAAAAGGATGGTCTTTTCAGTGATGGTTCTGGGCCCAACTGAATATCCAAATGGGGAAAAGTAAATCTTGATTCCTTATCTGACAATATATGCAAACATCAGTCCCAAATGAATTACAGATCTGAATGTAAAACAATACTGCTTCCAACAGAAAACAACATAAAAACTTATTCATAAATGTGTGGTAGGCAAAGATTTCTTAAATAGCCCATGAAAAGTAATAATCACAAAAGGAAAATGTGAGCAGGAAATAAAAGAAGGATATACTTTCAACCCATATACTCAACTAATGGCCTGCTCACCATCTAATGAATAAACAAACCTCACAGATCAATAAGAAAAAGGCAACACAGTAAAAAACAATAACTGGCGGTAGCTGGAAATATAGAACTGGTGGGGATTTTTCTAGAATTGGAGAGATACAAAGTGGTCATAGCATGTACTAGACTCTCTGGCCCTGACTATCCCCTCCAGCTCTGTCCCCCACCCCAGGCCAGGGCCTCTCCTAGAGGTGTAAGGAAATGACATTATGTGCTAAGGAAAAAAAAAAAAAAAGAGTTATTTGGTCTTTCTTTGCAGGTTCATGCCACACAACTTTAGGTCCCAATAAGGAATTTCAAATTTGCTAGCTATCTCCCTACCCATGAGAATATCTCAAATTTTACTTATAATAAAAGAAGCCAAATGAAAATAATTATTTGCCCAAGCAATAGTGCTACAATGGTATTGACTAGAGTTCCACTAGAGTAATCGATATTAATTGGAAATCCATGTGATTACTGAGTCGAAGGACACTTGCTTTGTAACAATTACTTCAAAGCTCTGGTCAGCATCATTGGGATCTATATACAGTTTGTGCTTCCTGACAGACCCACAAAAATAATGGCTGCCACGACTAATAACTAAATTAAAATTATTCTCCAAATGGAAATCCCAGGATAGAAAATTATTATAATGAATAAACATAAGCAATGCATCACTTATGTTCTTTTTTAGTACCAGAACTTAATACAGGATCATGTGTGTCTGATATAAAGACTGCTTCAGTGGAAAGTGAAAGTGAAAGTTGCCCAGTCACATCCAACTCTCTCTGATCCCATGGACTGTAGCCCACCAGGCTCCTCCGTTCAGTATTCAGGCCGGAATACTGAAATGGGTACCTGTTCCCTTCTCCAGGGGATCTTCCCAACCCAGGGATCGAACCTAAGTCTCCCAGATTACAGGCAGATTCTTCACCATCTGAGTCACCAGGAAAGCCCACTTCAATGGAAAGACATATTTTTCACTGAATAAAATAAAGCCATGAGTGTACGTACATAGATTATGTATGACATTTGTATATATTTTCAGAATTTATCTGTACTTTACATAAAGATGGAGTATGTATATGCATGCCAAGTTGCTTCAGCTGTGTCCAGCTTTTTGTAACCCTATGGACCATAGACCACCAGGCTCTCTGTACATGGGAGTGTACAGACAAGAACACTGGAGTGAATTGCCATTTCCTTGTCCAGGATATCTTCCCCACCCAAGGACTGAACCCAGGTCTCATGTGTCTCCTGTGTGGGCAGAGGGGTTCTTTACCACCAGAGCCACCTGCGAAGCGCAAAAGAGGGAGCATGTGACTTGCCAATTGTCCCACCATTACCAAATGTCAAGTTGTGGGTTCCCAGAAGAGTTTCCGTCCTGTCTTCCTTATACGATTTTCCACCTTGGCGCCTTCACTCCAGTGCACAGTTACCTGCTACAGAAAACTCTCAAATATTCTACGACTGTTTTATCTTTAAATAACTGATATCCATGCTTGATTTCAATGTTGGCCTTAAACACAGCCTCAGATTAGAAGATTATTTTAACTGGGGGTTGCCCAGGTGGCTCAGTGGTAAAAGTATACTCCTGCCAATGCAGGAGATTCATGTTTGATCCCTGGGTTGTGAAGGTCCTCTGAAGAGAGAAATGGCAACCCACTCCAGTATACTTGCTGGGATATCCCAGGTACAGAATTGCAGTCCATAAAGTTGCAAGAGTTAGACATGACTTAGTGACTAAACCACCACAGTTTTAACAGGAAAACAATGTTAACGTACAAACTTTTAAAACTATAAATATAACCATGTATTTCTATACTGTGAAATAGCAATCTATTGTAGAATTGCAAATTTTATTTCCTAAGACTGATGAAATAATCTGCAATGGTACAGTGATCATTTTAATCTCTTAGTGAAAATGATACTGTTAGTTACAGGATAGTAAACTCAGTTAAGAAACTGTCCTTAAGGTTCTGATGTTGGGAGTTCCCTTGAAATCAAACATCAGTGTCAATGGGGGAAAAAAGTAAGTGTCTATGTACATGTACTTAGAAATTTCATGTATCCTATGAATAAACATCACACGGAAACATACACATAGAACTGTGCACACAGGTAAGTTTTCATTGTAATTCTAACAAACTACAATAAAAAAACATCAATAATTGTAAGAAATTGTTATCTGTAATTGTAGGAAATTGTTATCTGACAATGTTATGTATCCATTATATCTCAATAAAGCTAGGAAGGGGAAGAAATTGGCTTCCAAACCATCTAGCAGTTCAATTGCACGTTATGAAATACTTGGTCATGTCTGAAGTCAACAAAATTTTAGGTATAGGTACTCATATGGAGTTAATTTAGGGTAGATTTCTAGCCAGTTTGTGGGTTCTCAAAATCACAACTTCAAATACAGAGGGCTTCTTAGCAGTCTTGTCAATTCTGTCTTATAATTTGGAGGGAGTCATTGTTCTCAGAATACATTTTCACATATAATCTTAGTTGTCCAGGATATCCAGCCACAACATGATCTGATAGACACACAAAGGCAGGGGAAAGTGATGTGAGTCATCCCAGGCCTCCCAGAAATGAATTGGGGTCTTCTGACATCAAAGCCTGGTGTTTGTTTCCCAAAATCACAGCTGAGCTAAACACCTGCACAGAACACAGTCCACCCTCTGCTGCACATACAGTTGGTGTACCCCATGTCCATCATGAGGAATTCTTCAGATCACACAATAAAATAGTGATGGAATACAGACATTCAGGAAACCTAGATATTTAGAAACTATGCCAAGCCCTGCTTTACAACTAATGGATGCCCATTGGGGTGGAAAAAAGTATAAAGTAGCATTCAAGAATATAAAAATTTATAAAACAGAAATAGAGTCACCGACATAGAAAACTAATGCGTGGGGGTTTGTAAATTAGGAGATTTGGATATACACACTCCTATATATAAAATGGCACCCTTCTCCAGTACTCCTGCCTGGAAAATCCCATGGACGGAGGAGCCTGGTAGGCTGCAGTCCATGGGGTCACTGAGGGTCGGACACAACTGAGAGACTTCACTTTCACTTTTCACTTTTATACGTTGGAGAAGGAAATGGCAACCCACTCCAGCGTTCTTGCCTGGAGAATCCCAGGGATGGGGGAGCCTGGTGAGCTGCCGTCTATGGGGTCACAGAGTCGAACATGACTGAAATGACTTAGCAGCAGCAACATATATAAAACAGATAACCAACAAGGACCTACTGTATATCACAGGTAACGATACTCTATATCTTGTAACAGTATCTTTCATCTGTAATGAAAGATAATATAAAAAAGAATATATATTATATATGTATTTATATATGTGACTGTGTAATAGAATCATTTTGCTGAACATGTAACTAATACAACAGTGTAAGTTCAGTCGCTTAGTCTTGTTTGACTCTTAGTGACCTCGTGTACTGCAGCACTCTAAGCTTCCCTGTCTATCATCAACTCCCAGAGTTTACTCAGACTCATGTCCATAGAGTCAGTGATACCATTCAATCATCTCATCCTCTGTCATCCATCTCTCCTCCTGCCTTCAATCTTTCCTAGTACCAAGGTCTTTTGCAATGAGTCAATTCTTCGCATCAGGTGGCCAAAATATTGGAGTTTCAGCTTCAGCATCAGTCCTTCCAATGAACATTCAGGATTGATTTCCTTTAGGATAGATTGGTTGGATCTCCCTGCAGTCCAAGGGGCTCTCAAGAGTCTTCTCCAACACCACAATTCAAAAGCATCAATTCTTCAGCACTCAGCTTTCTTTATAGTCCAACTCTCACATCCATACATGACAACTGGAAAAACCATAGCTTTGATTAGATGGAACTTTGTTGGCAAAGTAATGTCTCTGCTTTTTAATATGCTGTCTAGGTTGGTCATAGCTTTTCTTCCAAGGAGCAAGCATCTTTTAATTTCATAGCTTCAGTCGCCATCCATAATGATTTTGGAGCCCAAGGATATGAAGTCTCTCACTGTTTCCATTGTTTCCTCATCTATTTGCCACGAAGTGATGGGACTGGATACCATGACCTTAGCTTTCTGATGTTGAGTTTTTAGCCACCTTTTTCACTTTCCTCTTTCACTTTCATCAAGACGCTCTTTAGTTCTTCGCTTTCTGACATAAGTTTGGTGTCATCTGCACATCTGAGGTTATTGATATTTCTCCCAGTAATCTTGATTCTAGCTTGTGCTTCATCCACCCCAGCATTTCTCATGATGTACTCTGAATATAAGTTAAATAAGCAGAGTGACAATATACAGCCTTGACGTACTCCTTTCCCAATTTGGAACAAGTCTGTTGTTCCATGTCCAGTTCTAACTGTTGCTTCTTGACCTGCATACAGGTTTCTCAGGAGGCAGGTTAGGTGGTCTGGTATATTTCAATAAATTTATAATTATAAAACTGTGTGTCACTCACCATCCCATTACCAATTATCACTTATGAAATTTTTCCAGTTTATTCTTTAATTGTGTTGTACTACCTGATGTATAATATGTGAGCAATCTGCTTTAGGTGACCATGTCCTATGGACTGAAAGGGAGACAGTAAGAACAGGGTATAGAATTTGTCCTGCTTTATCCTTTGGTCGGTTGGTTGGTTGGTGATGATGCTGTTGATTCTGAGAAGCTACATAAGGTTGTCTAGGCTTCTGCAAGGAGACCACCAAAAAATCCCAAGTCCTTAGAGCAGAGTAACTAATGATGGTCAGATAGGGAGCTTTACATGGAGGCTGGGGAACACACTACAAGAAAGACAGGGACCATGGTGCCCTAGAAGCAACCAGACGTGGAACAACTAACTGCTTCAAAATTGGAAAAGGAGTATGTCAAGGCTATATATTTTCACCCTGCTCATTTAAATTCTGTGCAGAGTACATATGTGAAATGTCGGGCTGAATGAAACACAAGGGGAATCAAGATTGCCAGGAGAAATATCAACAATCTCAGATATGCAGACAATACTACCCTAACAGCAGAAAGCAAAGAGGAGCTAAAGAGCCTCTTGATGGCGGTGAAAGAGAAGAGTGAAAAATCTCAGTGAACAACTCAGCATTCAAAAAACTAACATCACAGTATCCGGTTGCATCGCTTTGTGGAAAATAGTTGGAGAAACAATGAAAAGAGTAAGAGACTTTATTTTCTCGGGTTCCAAAATCAATATGGATGGTGACTGCAACCATGAAATTAAAAGATACTTGCTCCTTGGAAGAAAAGCTATGACAAACCTAGACAGTGTATTAAAAAGCAGAGACACCATTTTTCCAACAAAGGTCCACATAGTCAAAGCTATGTGTTTTCCAGTAGTCATGCATGGATGTGAGAGTTGGACCATAAAGAAGACTGAGCACGAAGAATTGATGCTTTCAAACTGTGGTGCTGGAGGAGTCTTGAGAGTCCCTTGGACTGCAAGGAGATCAAACCAGTCAACCCTAATGGAAATCAACCCTGAATGTTCATTGTAAGGACTGATGCTGAAGCTGAAGCTCTAGTTCTATAGCCACCTGATGCAAAGACCCAACTTATTGGGAAGACCCTAGTGCTGGGAAAGACTGAAGGCAAAAGGAGAAGGGGGTAGCAGAGGATGAGATGGTTAGATAGCATCACTGACTCAATGGACATGAATCTCAGAAAACTCTGGGAGATAAGATAGTGGAGGAGAGGGAAGCCTGGTGTGCTATAGTCCATGGGGCTGGCAAGGAGTCAGACACAACTTAGTAAATGAATAACAACTCTGCTCTGAAGGGTCATCACACTGGGATCTCTGCCTCTCCCAGTTCTTACTCTGCTGCTGCTGCTAAGTCACTTCAGTTGTGTCCGACTCTGTGTGACCCCACAGACTGCAGCCCACCAGGCTCCCCCATCCCTGGGATTCTCCAGGCAAGAACACTGGAGTGGGTTGCCATTTCCTTCTCCAATGAATGAAAGTGAAAAGTGAAAGTGAAGTCACTCAGTCATGTCCGACTCCTCACGACCCCATGGACTGCAGCCTACCAGGCTCCTCCGCCCATGGGATTTTCCAGGCAAGAGTACTGCCTTCTCCGCAGGTCATACTCTAATTTGTGCTAAAGCTTAGCACACACCTTGCACTTCCTAGATGAAAACATCAGCTGAGATGTTTCATCTGTGATTCATCCTGATTCACTGTAAGCATTTGATGAGTAAACGTGCATATACACAAATGCCTTCCTGATTCCACAAGTTGTTGAAAGTGTCCTTTACCTAAATTTTGGACCACCTGACCCATTCCTGGAAAGTAACAGGGGTGGACAACATGATATTAGTAAGCTCACGTACCAAGCGTCTGGCACCTTCTGTCTTGTTTAATCTCTGCAGTCTTTCAGGTAGGAAGTAGTTTGCTAACTGTTATAACATTTATTGATCAGGTAATTATAGTTACATCATAGCTGTTAGGGGAGAAGGCAATGGCAACCCACTCCAGTACTCTTGCCTGGAAAATCCCCTGGACAGAGGAGCCTGGTACGTTGCAGTCCATGGGGTAGCTGAGGGTCGGACACAACTGGGTGACTTCACTTTCATTTTTCACTTTCATGCATTGGAGAAGGAAATGGCAACCCACTCCAGTGTTTTTGCCTGGAGAATCCCAGGGACGGCAGAGCCTGGTGGGCTGCCGTCTATGGGGTCACACAGAGTCAAACACGACTGAAGCAACTTAGCAGCAGCAGTAGCAGCATAGCTATTAGGATATTTATTCAGATGAAAATATAGGATAAGCCAGCATCTTTGTATAGAACTCCTTTCTGAGTTTTATCAAAGTATCCAAAAATATTTTGCCATTTGCAGTGTTTTGACCTGTGATCTGGTTCAGTGACTACAGAAAGTCACAGTCTATAATATTGAGTATGTGAAGAAAGCCAACCAAGGAAAGATACTCTGTCCTGAATTCTACAAACAAGGAAACCAGCCACGTGACAAGTGATGCCAGGGCTACAGAAGAACAGATGAGAACATTTCAGAAATACAGAGCTACCTTCTAACTCTATGGCCTGATGTCATTTAAAGGAGTAAATAGATCTGTGGGTAGAGTAGGAACAAGGGCTGTATTATCATCCCAATCGCATCTCTCCTTGGGGGTGAACATTGAAAATTGTCAGGTTTACATCCTGTATGCAACAAGCTCAAATAACCATACGGGCTCATTCTGAAACCAAGGGAATTCAGGAAGTCTTTGTTTTGTTTTATTTTGCTGTTGTTTTAATATTTATATTAGGTGGCTGTCTCATTCATTCCATTCTGTGAAAATAACAATTTAAAATGGTTAAAAATTTTATATGTTGTTTACAATTTTCATTTATTATGTAAGTTTCTGGGCAAATGAAATTTTAATGACTATCTTACAACCAGGTTTTTGACCTTCAAAGCTTCTCTTATCTTGGAATCTGTGTGGACAAAGACTCCACACCTGTAGGTTTGCTATAAGACTGAGAATTTCCTTCTCTTATCAGAGGCAACAATGCAGTAACTCAAAAGTAAAAGGGAATGGCTCAGGGTGATTTCCACTGTCACTTCGTGTTTTCCTGCATGACTAAGAAGTATGATGTGCTTTAAAAGGATCCAGAGTTTCCAATATCAGGAGGACTCATATTTCACTCATGAGGGGAAATCTCCCCAATCAGATAAGTACTTTTTGAGGCAGAAAACAAATCAAACAAGCATTAAACTCTGCTCAGCATTAGCTTCTATGGTTTCACTGGTTATTTCTGGGTATGCATTATTTGGGAAAAGAGTAATTGGAGAAGGATCATGATGTAAAATGCCTTGTCCAAGACTTGATTAAGGTATTTTATAATTACTCCTCAGGCTTTTTTCCAGGAACTGCATGCCCGGAAGGATGACTTAAAAGCATCCTATTTCTCCGTTCACCCAGAGCAGCCACATTTTAGCTACAGTAGCTGACACCCTGAGGGTGCTTTGTTCAGTTTTAATCCTGAACACTTATGGGAGATTACTCAAGATGTGAGGAAAGAAGGAAAATAGAAAAGCCAGAGGCACATGAGCCTGAGACAGGAACAAAACCTCAGTTCCTTCCGAATGACTTCACCACGCAGAGACGAGGCCTTGCAGGAAACCCTAACACTATAGGTGACCCACGCGTGCCCAGTTCTACCGCTGACTGCACTGTGTAAACACAGAGTACAACCATTCATTCTGCTCTGAAGTTTGTTATCATAACCAAGTGCGGGTTTGGTCTACTCAGCATCTCCCCCTTCCTCATCCACACCAAGCCTGCCCCCACCTCAGAGCCTCTGCACCTGCTAATCCGTGTGCCTCGGATGTTCTTCCCACCCACCTGCCCGTGTCAGAGCCCTCCTCCTGCGGTCACAGAGCAGGGTGCTCTTCCCAGACACTCTTCTCCTGGTCAGCACCCCCCATCCATCACTATTCACCATCTCGTGCCCTGCTGAGTTTCCAGATACCGTTTATCACTTTGGTTGCTCACTCGTTGCTTACCCACCTCCGTAACTAACCCATGGGTCTTTCCAGAGGGAGGATCCTGTGTGCCTTGTTTATAATCCTGTTCCCAGAAGAGTGTCTGGGACTCTTATTATGGAGGCATATAGGTGAGCTGGGGTATATGTGTGGGAAAATGTAGCGGCAGTGGTGGTGTGATTATCAGCATTATTAATATTAACTACAAATCTACAGGCCCACTCATATAAGAAGAATCTATAAATCACAAAGTAATATTACTAGAGGGAGGTTTCCATATATTCTCCATCCAGGTGATTCCATAGAAGCTTCAGAGTGTGGTACTGTGCTTGCTCACTCAGTCGTGTCTGACTCTTTGTGACCCCATGGACTATAGCCTCCCAGTCTCCTCTGTCCATAGGGATTCTCCAGGCAAGAATACTAGAGCGGGTTGCCATGCCCTCCTCCAGGAGATCTTCCCAGCCCAGGGATCAAACCCATGTCTCCTGCATTGCAGGTAGATTCTTTACCAGCTAAGCTACCAGGGAAGCCACCAGGGTGCAGTGCTATCACTCTAATTCCAAGAAAGGGAATTGTATCATCTCAGTCCTCCAGAAAAGTGTGATTGGCAACGGCACCTTAGACTAATGTAAATATTCCCCGCCTTGGATGTACATGCAGCCACTATGGAAAATAGTATGGAGGTTCCTCAAAAAAACAAAATTAATATTGCCATATGATCCAGCAATCCCACTCCTGGGCACATAACCAGACAAAACTCTAACTTGAAAAGACAAATGCACCTCAGCGTTCACTGCAGCCCAATATCCAAGACATGGAAACAACCTAACTGTCCATCAGCAGATGACTGGGTAAAGACGTGGTACATATACACAATGGGATATTATTAAATCATAAAAAAGCATGAAGTAATTCCATTTGCAGCAACACTGACTGAACCAGAGGTTGTCATACTAAGAGAAGTCAGACAAAGAAAGACAAATACTATCTGATATCACTTACATGTGAAGTCTAGAGTATGACACAAATGAACTTATCTATAAAAGAGAAGGGCTTCCCTGGTGGCTCAGCAGTAGAAAGCCCGCCTGAAATGCAGGAGCCATAGGAGATGTGGGTTTGATCCCTGGGTGGGGAAGAGCCCCTGGAGGAGCGCATGGCAACCAACTAATATTCTTGCCTGGGAGACTCCCATGGATAGAGAAGCCTGGTGGGCTACAGTGCACGGGGTCACAGAGAGTCGGACATGAATGAGTGACTTAGCAAGCACACATGAAACAGAAAGACTCACAGACATAGAGAAAAGACTTGTGGTTCCCAACAGGGAAGTAGGTTGGAGAAGGATGGACTGGGAGTTTGCGATGAGCGGATGCATATTACTATATATAGAATGGATAGGCAACAAGGTCCTACTGCATTGCACATAGAACTGTACTCAATATCCTATGAAAAACCATAGTAGAAAAGAATATGAAAAATAATAAATATATGTACAATTGAAACACTTTGCTGTACAGTAGAAATTAACACATTGTAAATCAACTACAATAAAAAATTTAAAAATAAAACAATAGTGAAAGTCGCTCAGTCGTGTCTGACTCTTTGCAACCCCACAGACTGTACAGTCCATGGGATTCTCCAGGCCAGAATACTGGAGTGGGTAGCCTATTCCTTCTCCAGGGGATCTTCCCAACCCAGGAATGGAACCAGTGTCTCCTGCATTGCCGGCGGATTCTTTACCAGCTGAGCTATCAGGGAAGTCCATAAAATAAAAGTGTACTGCTAAATACCCCCTGCTTTGTGTGCAGTTAAATTTCCTCCTCTGTGATCCTCCTCGTAGGTTGGCTTGTCTGCCTTCTAGAAGTGGGTCATGACTCAGGATAAGGAGAGGCTGCAGTGAGTCAGACCTGGAGTGGCTCTGAATCGAGGTCCATATGGTTTTCTTAGCTGCCGCACCCAAAGGAGGGGTTTTATCTAATTCTGGGTCTGTAATAGATTTACCACAGCTGGAGAAGACTCTTGAGAGCCCCTTGGAATGCAAGGAGATCCAACAAGTCCATTCTAAAGGAGATCAGCCCTGGGTGTTCTTTGGAAGGAATGATTCTAAAACTGAAACTTCAGTACTTTGGTCACCTCATGCAAAGTTGACTCATTGGAAAAGACTCTGACGCTGGGAGGGATTGGGGGCAGGAGGAGAAGGGGACGACAGAGGATGAGATGGCTGGATGTCATCACCGACCCGATGGACATGAGTTTGAGTGAACTCCAGGAGCTGGTGATGGATAGGGAGGCCTGGCGTGGTGCGATTCATGGGGTCACAGAATCGGACACAACTGAGCGACTGAACTGAACTGAATAGGTTCACCAACTGAGAAATTATTGCATTGTTGGTAATAAAGTCATTCAATGCCAATCCACTCTGAAGAGACAGATTGGAAGAACTCTGTGCATAGTGTGGGGTCAAAAAAGCACTGAGCTACAGATCAAACGAAACAAAAATGTGAGAAATTCCCAGCATGGAGCCCTGGGGATTGATCAAGTCACCTGGCTGATGTTAACCTCAGTTTCCACGGGTGGGAAATGAGCACACTGAAGGTAGGCTGGGCTAAGTGATGATGTTCTGTAGGGGAAGTGTATTAAGTCCATTTCAATTGATGGTATTTTCAACTTACAATGGGTTTGCTGGATGTAACACTGAGATCTAACCCTATTGTAAGTGGAGGACAATCTGCACTGTTTTCAATGATATATTTCACTAGAATCTCCTGATTTGAAGAGAATTTTACAAGCAAAATAATAAAGAGTTGGATCTCACCCTTTATCTACTTTCCTTTAAATGTCTGGGTAGACATTGCTTTTTAGGAGATGCTTTTATGAGAACCAGTGCCTGCTTGGTGCCTTGCCCACATGACTTTCAGTTCTCATTGTGGTACTTAAAATACTAGGATTGGGCCTTCCCTAGTGGCTCAGTATTAAAGAATCTGCTTGCAAATTCAGGAGACATGGGTTAAATCCCTGATCCTGAAAGATCCCACATGCCTCGTAGCCATTAAGCCTGTGCACAGCTACTGAGCCTGGTCCTCAAGAGCCTGGGAGCTGCAACTACTAAAGCCCTCATACCCTAGAGCCTGTGCTTTGCAACAACAGAAGGCACCGCAGTGAGAAACCCACACACGACACCTGGAGAGTAGACCCTGCTCACCCCAGCTGGAGAAAAGCCTGTGCACTAGTGGAGACCCAGCACAGCCAAAAATAATAAAACACTAGGATTCCAACTGCCAAAGTATTTGACTTTCTAGATTTTGAGTGTGATGAAGTTGCTTATTTTACAAATTAAGCCACATTAACACAAAATAAACAAGAAAATTAAGCTGTACTCTGTCCTGGCTCCAAGATTTTATGCTGATGCTTTCCATAGATGACTTCTGGCCCCAAACGGGCTACCATCTAAATCTGAGTCTTTTATTTCAGAAACTTCAAATCGACATTTCTCTACTGCAAGTTATTCTGAACTCAATTTTACTTTTCTCATAGAAACATACCATGCATTGTCAATTAAGATAATCCTCTCTCCACAGACTGTAGAACTAACACTTACCTGTATGTTAGGTGCTGCTTTATCTTTTAATGAAATACCCAGTGATGAAGCACATTATGACTGGTCAGTATAACTGAGTTGTTCCTCAACTTTGAAATAATGTCATTTCATATCTCTGATTTAATACATTGAGAATTCAAAAAAGGTATAAATCAGACCTAAGGTAATGGTGGTGAATCAATGAAGGAAGTTTTGCTTAAATAGAGAATTTAAAATCTAAGATGTTACTATAGTTTAATTGTGATGCTATATGATCTGTTCAGTGGTATTTGTTAAGAAAGGTAAAATAAAACCACCACCTGACTCCTTCCTGGGTGCTCCATCCTGTACACAAATTATTTTTGTGCAGATAGATTATAATCACCATTCCATTCTTCATTTATTTCTTTTTTAAATAGTAGAGAACATTTTCTAGCTCAGCAAGAGAGATTTTTTAAAAATTCTAATAGGATGTTCTGTTTTAATGTTTGGTGACAGTTTACCTCCAAAGAGAAATTGAAATATTAAAAAGACATGCTAAAATTCCATGAGGATTTATAGACTGTCATACAGAGTGAAGTCAGAAAGATAAAAACAAATATCATATACTAATGCATCTATGTGGAATCTAGAAAAATGGTGTAGATGATCTCATTGGTAAAAGAGAACTAGAGACACAGATGCAGAGAACAAATGCATGGATCCTAAGCAGGGGAAAGAACGGAGGATGAGTTGGGAGGTTGGCGTTGACATATATAAACTACCGAAACTAAGGATAAGGTAGATCACTAATGAGAATATACTGTATAGCCCAGGGAACTCTACTCAGTGCTTTGTGGTGATCTAAATGCAAAGGAAATCCAAAGGGGGGCATGTATATATTTATATATGTACAGCTGATTCACCTTGCTGTACAGTAGAAACTAATACAACCATTGTAAAGCAACTACACTTGAATAAAAATTAATTAAAAATAGTAAAACACCATTGACCTATGATCATCTATGAAGCATGAATCTATTGCAAAGCAAAGGAGGATGTACACTGATAAGGTCCTTTGTGGTTATGGAAGATTTTCAGATTTAGAGACTGAAAAACCTGACAAACATGTATAATTTTTTTTAAAACTTAAATTAGCAAATGCACTAAAAAATAAAAAAGAAACGTGCAATGATTTCCTCCATTTTTAAATATCATCCAGAATGAGTGGCTGAGATGGCAGATGCCTCATAATAGTAAGGGTTCTTGTGTAGGTTTAATAGAAATAATTGATATTTAAGAAGTGCTTAAATTTATCAACCAAACAAGCCAGCTTACCATCTGTCCCTTTGGACAAATAGACCACTGGGCCCAATAGGGCTCCTGAAATGTTTCATGTCTCAATTCAATGTCTCTCTTGTTCCCATTCTCCACCTGTGAATCACCATGGAGATGGTTTTGCCACACAGGATCTCCATGGCTTCCAGGAAGGTGCACAACTCTGGAGCATCAAAAGGTGAGATCTACCCCCCTCTTCTTCCTCCCTCTCCTGCCTCCCTCACACACACACACACACACACACACACACACACACACACACACAATGTTAGCCTACTTCTCTCACCTTTGGATGGGATGATTTTGGGTTTTGAACTAGGGTTGTGTCTTCCTGAATGAGACACTAGATGTCTTCACAGTGGCTGCACACAGTACCCTGACGTATGATCTCACTGACAGAGCTGACTTCACAAACTCCCATGCTTCACCTTTTAGCATACTGTTCACATTTCCAATTGTGCTTTTCCTCAGAGTCTGCGCTGATTCAGGGAGAGAAGGTGGAGGGATAAGGGCCTGGCTATACAGCCCCCATCATGATAAGACATCAAAAAGCATCTTCCCTGGATTCAGCACTGGCCCGGATCTGACTGGGAGCTTCCTGTTACTACATTCACTATCTCTAAATTAGTAAATGTGCATTTTATGGATGATGGGGAGGGATGCGGGTCTGTGGTGTCCTGAAGTACTGAGGTTTACTCAAGAAAACCTTACCAAGTGTCATTAACACATAATCTACACCTTGATGACCTATTTCCCTGGGTCATAAACTCCTCTTCTGAGTTGCAATGGCTTTATCTGCCAGGGCACCTGAAAAAAAATGAGTTACTATTGATAAACCATCATTACTTCATGCAATCTTTTTGTGAAGATCTAAGTGCTCAAGACTGGAAGTCAGATGAGGGCAAAATTCCTCACCCTAGAATCTGTGTCTCCACCCTAGATGCTTAGCACCGTGTCCAGATCATACTAAACCATCTGTCTGTGGGAGGAGGAAAACCCAGCTGACCGCATGGCTGATAAAGGACCGTATGGGTGCCTGTGATAATCACTGCAGCCTTTCTCCACAGAGAGCATCTTCCAGATTTTCTCTAATTCTCACAAAGATCTTGATAGGCAGGCATTGTCATTCCTTTTTTTTGCTGATGAGGAAACTAAAGAGGGTAAATGATTTGCCCAAAGTCACACAGACACAAAGGTCAAAGAAATGGGAAGCAAATCAAGGTTATTCTGACTTCAACACCAGTTCCAATCCCATGACCCCACAATTAGAAGCTGCATACTACCACTCTCTTCTGTTTTCTAAAAGGAATTATGCCTCCAAGTTGTGCACAGGAGCAAAGGGCAGTGTCTGAGTCCTCAGAATGTTCCCACTGCCATTCAGGAGAAGGCCACACAAACTGGGAAGGGAACAAAAACTGATTTTGTGCATCTGAGATGATGACTGGATTCTGTTTATTTGTCTCCACTGGGGGACATTTAAGAAAGTTTAAAAAAGCTATTTTTAGTTATGGATTGATTCTTTAAATGACCCTTTTGCCTCAAAGTTATTATGCGCTTTAACACATGGATAGGACTTGGGATTTCATTAACATCTCTAGGTGTGGGGCTGGGGGACACACAGATTGAGTACTACACAACTCCAAGGGGTGTGATGACTCGCCACACGGTGCACGCTTCAGTCATGTCTGACTCTTTGAGCCCTATGGACTGCATGTAGCCCACCAGACTCTTCTGTGCATGGGATTCTTCAGGCAAGAATAGTGGAGCAGGTGACAACGCTGTGCTCCAGCGGATCTTTCCGACCCAGGGTTCACACCCAGGGTTCATCTTCTGCACTGCAGGTGCATTCTTTCAGAACCAGCAGGAAACCCCCATGAGCACACACCACCCAGCTAATTACACAAAAGATAGTTGAGAACTTGACTGGTATTCGAGTTTCTCATGTCCTGCTAACGTCACCTCTGAATATGCAGAAACAATACAGAAGACACTGACCAAACAGCCATTGAACTATTAATGGAAGCAAAAGCTCCACTTAAGTATCTGCTACTATAACTGACCTTTATGCAAGTCTGTACTTCCACGTTTACGACCTTTCAACTTTTCACTTGCTCCTAAGTTGTGGGAAAGAAAGCAAAGTCCTGGTTCCTGTCCCTTATCTTATCTTGGTTTTGTGGTGTTTCTGAAGAAATTATGCACGATACTGAAATTCCATTGACAATTAGAATTTGCTGTAAAAAATATTTTGACAAAAAGGAAACACTGTTCTTTCAAATCTGTGGCCTTGAGTTGAAAAAAAGCAATTTGTAGTGAACTATGCTTGTATTTTTTATTTTACTGATTTCTACTTAGAACTTCAAGAGAACAAAAGGGTTTTTCTTCCTTTTTAAACATACTTAGTTTTATCTTGGTTCTATTCTTCTTTGTTTTATTGTAGTTTAACTTTCAAGGTTTTAGATCAGAAACAAAGACCGGGAGAAAAATAGCTTATTGCCTAGATAAAGAGCATTAAGAGCTGTGTTGATCTGTTTTGCAGGAAAGCACTAATTTAATTTGCTTTGCTCTAACTACTGCATATAAACCAGATGATTATACTCATAACTTAAACATTTATAAAAAGAAGGAATATAGGCAAAGAGATAAGGGACCATTTGCAGTATTAACTGATCAAAGCAACACAGTAAATAGAAACATTTAGATCTGCAGAGGATCTCTGGAAAGTATAATGGTAAGCAAAGTGAATGATGGTACAAACGCTGAAAGTAAAACGAGTATGTTGCTTTTGAATATGAAAAAAAATCCTAATATACAAAATTCCATAACATCAAATGTATATACATTTAGGAATGTCATATAGCTGGCCTAAAGGAAGAGGGATATTGAATGTGCGTGTGTACTAAGTCGGTTCAGTAGTGTCTGACTGTAGTAGTCAGTAGTAGTCAGACTACAGTCTGAGTGTAGTAGTCAGTAGTGTCTGACTGTAGTAGTAGTGACCCTATTTACTGTAGCCCCCCAGCTTCCTCTGTCTATGGGATTCTCCAGGTAAGAACACTGGAGTAGATTGTCATTTCCTTCTCCAGGGGATAGTCCCAAAACAGTGATCAAACCCATGTCTTTTAGTCTCCTGCAATGGCAGGTGGGTTCTTTACCCTTAGCACCACCTGGAAAGCAAGGGGGAAACCAAATAAGTGGGGTTTTTTAAGTGTCTGTTTAATTATCAAGAATGAAAGCATTCTCAGAATGGGCAAAGAAGGTCCAAATGTACAAACTTCCAGCTGTAAAATTAGTCAGTCCTGAGCATGTGACGCATGGCATGGTGACTAGAGTTAGTAATGCCCTATTGTACATTTGAACCTTGCTAAGAGAGTCTCCCCACTCCAGTACTCTTGCCTGGAAAATCCCATGGACAGAGGAGCCTGGTAGGCTGCCATCCATGGGATTGCTAAGAGTCGGACACAATTGAGGGACTTCACTTTCACTTTTCACTTTCATGCATTGGAGAAGGAAATGGCAACTCACTCCAGTGTTCTTGCCTGGAGAATCCCAGGGGCGGGGGAGCCTGGTGGGCTGCCGTCTATGGGGTCACACAGAGTCGGACACGACTGAAGCAACTTAGCAGCAGCAAGAGAGTCTGATGGATGTGAACTAGGCTTAGAGCAGTGATCATTTTGCAATATATACACATAGGAAGTTATCATGATGTACATTATAACTAGGGCTTTCCAGGTGGTGCTAGTGGTAAAAAACCCAGCTGCCAACGCAGGAGAAATAAGAGGCATGGGTTCAGTCCCTGGGTCTGGAAGATCCCCTGGAGCGGGTCATGGCAATCCACTCCAGTATTCTTGCCTGGAGAATCCCATGCACAGAGGAGCCTTGCAGGCTATGGTCCATAAGGTCACAAAGAGAGACATGACTGAAGCAACTGAGCACACATGCACATCAAAACTAATATAATGCTATATGTATGACTCAATATAAAAGTCACAACAACACTAAAGTTATGTAGTTGGTATTTCTGAGGTAGGAGGTAGATGGTCTCAAGGTTAGACATTTACAATTGGCCTCCTGTTTGCATTTCATGGTGCAGAAAGAAGTGGGCTTCAGGGTGGATTCTTGTGACTAGCCTCCTGTATACATCCCCTGAGACAAGAGGAGGTGGGCTCCAGTTAAAATGTTCACAATCAGCCTCCCTTAGGCCCTCCAAAATGAAAGTAACAACAGAAACAGGGTAAATAACAAGACTGTCTCTTGCAAACACCTTAAGATAATACTTGTAACAATAGTCAAGGTAATAGTTAAGGTAAGGACAAAGAGGGGCAAAGCCCTGTTTGGTAAAGGATTAAGGGATTTCCACTCCTCCCTTTCTGGGACAAGAGAGACCCTATACAATGCAGAAAGGCTCCTTGGGGTCAAAACTCAGAGGATAATCCCAGTCCATGAGTCCTGCTCCTTCCAGAAGCCTTCACTTCGTGATCCATCTTGGCTGAGGAGTGCATGTTCACTTCAGGAGAAGGTCCTGAGACAGGGTGGGACAAAGTGAGATGACCAAGGCCCAGAAAACTGACCCCCTACAAAGGAGTTCAACTTCCCAAGGAGGAACTCTCTCTGAGTTCATCTGTGTGCTTTTCTGCAAGTACTTATCTTTTCAATAAGCTTTCTGCTTTAGTCTTTACCTTCTGCCTCCTCATCTTAATCCATTCCTGACTAAGGAGGCAAGGACTCAGGGCTCCAGCTCTAACTGTTGGCTCCTGTGGTCCAGCAGTTAGGACATCCGGTCTGGGAAACTAAGACCTTGCTTCCAGCTACTGCTCACTGCAAGCTGCTGCTTACTGCCGCACATGTCCAAAATCATTTCCAGAATAAGAAAGGCTGACAAAACCACTCTTGAGTGGTGAATTTTAAAGCAGATAAGCCCTATTTTTATAATCAATGGGCCCATGGAGCATGGGCTATCCTGCTTCCCTGGGCCCTGAGTTATCATCATTTCTGGTGATTTCTAGATGTATGTATATAGCTTGACAACAGACATTTGTGGAAAAGAAAACTGAACAAGCACAAGTGGATCGGCTGAGAAAGAATCAGGCTTAGTGGTTTCTCTATGCAAAAGAAAATGAAGTCGCGTCAGACTCTTTGAGACCCCGTGGACTGTAGCCTACCAGGCTCCTCCCTCCATGCAATTCTCCAAGCAAGAATACTGGAGTAGGTTGCCATTTCCTCTTCCAGGGGATCTTCCTGACCCAGGTATCAAACCCGGTTCTCTAGCATTCCAGGCAGATGCTTTAACCTCTGAGCCACCAGGGAACTGTACTGCTAAGGACTGAACTCCTATTTATTCCACAGCAACTCAATCCCCCAATTAAGACTTGAAGTCCAGGGAACTCACAGCCTTAGGCAGTTCTCAGACACCTTCCGGGAGAATGTCCATTGTCTCAATTCCTGCTGTGTATGCTGTCATTCTCTCATTATTATCTGCCCATGACACTCTGGTTTAAGCCTTATTTTAGAATTAGATTAAAAATACACATCAAAGGTTTCCCTCATTGCTCAGTTGGTAAAGAATCTGCAATGCAGATTCTTACCAGATTCTTCTTCTGCAATGCAGAAGACCCTGATTCAATTCCTGGGTCATGAAGATCTGCTGGAGAAAGGATAGGCTACCCATTCCAGTATTCTTGCGCTTACCTTGTGGCTCAACTGGTAAAGAATCCACCTGCAATATGTGAGACCTGGGTTCGATCCCTGGGTTGGGAAGATCCCCTGGAGAAGGGAAAGGCTGCCCATTTCAGTATTCTGGCCTGGAGAATTCCATGGACTGTATAGCCCATGGGGTTGCAAAGAATCCGGCATGAGTAAGCAACTTTCACTTCATTTCACTTCTTCACTTCACTTCACTTCACTTCACTTCATAAATATCAAACCAGTCAATCCTAAAGAAAATCAACACTGAATATTCATTGGAAGGACTGATGCTGAAGCTTCAATATTTTGATCACCAGATACAAAGAGCCAACTCATTGGAAGAGACCCTGATGCTGGGAAATACTGAGGGCAAGAGAAGGGAACAGCAGACGATGAGATGGTTGGATGGCATCCCTGACTCAATGGACATAGGTTTGAGCAAATTCTGGGAGATAGTAGAGGACAGAGGAGCCTGGTATGCTGCAGTCTGTGGGGTCTCAAAGTGTTGGATACAACTTATGAACTGAACAACAACCATCTAGCTCCCACCTGCACTACCTAATTGGCAAGTTGTGTGTTTATTAGAGGGACCTGATTTCATCCACTGAACAAAACAGAGATGTCTGACACTAAAAGGTTTCTGTTTTAGAAAGTCCTCCAGCCAGCAAGCTAAGGGCATTAGAAGATGCTGCACACCCAGGGCTACTTAAAGAAGGGAGAGTGAAGAATCTAGTTCAGTTCTCCAGACTGAGTTCCCTCAAATACATGGGAGAGATGGAATTAGAAAAGCTCTATCTCAAGTTTCCTCTGAGATATAAAGGAGCCACACCGAAATCAGCAAGAGTGTGAACTGACAATTTTGCAACATAATTTTCTGAATAAATTAATAGGAGAGGAGATTAGGAGAGGCAGGGGGAGAAGTGATAAATTATATTTTCAACCATAAAGAATTAAGAGATTGAATTAATAGGAATCCTCATAAGTACTATGAAAATCTAAGGGGGGGAATGGAAAAAATAATATAGGAAAATAAATCCAGTCTCATCTCATTCATATTTGGAGACCAGGAATTATCATGAAATGCATTTTGATATTTCTTCTTCAGTTCAGTCACTCAGTCATGTCTGATTCTTTGTGACCCCATGGACTGCAGCACTCCAGGCTTCCCTGTCCATCACCAATACCCAGAGCTTGCTCAAAGTCATGTCCATTGAGCTGGTGATGTCATCCAAACATCTCATCCTCTGTGGTCCCCTTCTCCACCTGCCTTCAATCTTTCCCAGCATCAGGGTGTTTTCCAATGAGTCAGCTCTTCGCATCAGGTGGCCAAAGTACTGGAGCTTCAGCTTCAGCATCAGTCCTTCCAATGAATATTCAGGACTGATTTCCTTTAGGATTGACTAGTTTGATCTCCTTTGTCCAAGGGAATCTCAAGAGTCTCCTCCAAAACCCCAGTTCAAAAGCATCAATTCTTTGGCACTCAGCTTTCTTTCTTTCAACTCTCACATCCATACCTGACTACTGGAAAAAAACATAGCTCTGACTAAATGGACCTTTGTCAGTAAAGCAATGTCTGCTTTTTAATACGCTGCCTAGGTTTGTCATAGCTTTTCTTCAAAGGAGCAGTCATCTTTTAATTTCATGGCTGCAGTCACCATCTTCAGTGATTTTGGAGCCCAAGAAAATAAAATCTGTCACCATTTCCATTTCTATTTGACATGAAGTGATGGGACCGGATGCCATATTTTCAGTTTTCTGAATATTGAGTTTTAAGCCAACTTTTTCACTCTCCTCTTTAACTTCCATCAAGAGTCTCTTTAGTTCCTCTTCACTTTCTGCCATAAGGGTTGTGTCATCTGCATATCTGAGGTTATTAATATTTCTCCTGAATATCTTAATTCCAGCTTGTGTTTCATCCAGCCCAACATTTTGCATGGTGCTCTGCATATAAGTTAAATAAGCAAGGTGACAATATACAGCCTTGAAGTATTCCGTTCTCAATTTGGAACCAGTCCATTGTTCCACATCCAGTTCTAATGGTTACATCTTGATCTGCATACAGATTTCTGAGCAGGCAGGTAAGGTGGTCTGATATTCCCATCTCCTGGAGAATTTTCCACAGTTTGTTGTGATATACACAGTCAAAGGCTTTGGTCTAGAGAATGAAGCAGAAGTAGATTTTTTTTCTGGAATTCTCTTGCTTTTTTCTATGATCCAATGGATGTCTGCAATTTGATCTCTGGTTCCTCTGCCTTTTCTAAATCCAGCTTGAATATCTGGACATTCTCAGTTCACATACTGTTGAAGCCTAGCTTGGAGAATTTTGAGCATTACTTTGCTACTGTGTGAGATGAGTGTAATTGTGTGGTAGTTTGAACATTCTTTGGCATTTCCTGTTAGTCTAATTTATTTTGCTTAAATTGGAATATAATTGATTTACAATACTGTTAGTAACTTAGTTTCAGGTATACAGAAAAGTGATTCAGTTACATATTTATATGAGAGTGTATGTGTATATATATATAGATTTCACTTATAGTTTATTACAAGATATTGAATATAGTTCCCTGTATTGTACATTAAATCCTTGTTTGTTCCCTGTTTTATACATAGTAATTTGTACTTGTTAATCTCTTACTCCCAATTTATCCCTGCCCCTTTTCCCTCTGATTATCATAAATGTGTCCTCTATGTTTGTGAGTCTTTTTCCATTTTGTAAATAAGTTCATTTATACTTTCTTTGGAAGGAATGATGCTAAAGCTGAAACTCTAGTACTTTGGCCGCCTCATGCAAAGAGTTGACTCATTGGAAAAGACTGATGCTGGGAGGGATTGGGGGCAGAAGGAGAAGGGGACGACCGAGGATGAGATGGCTGGATGGCATCACTGACTCGATGGACGTGAGTCTGAGTGAACTCCGGGAGTTGGTGATGGACAGGGAGGCCTGGCGTGCTGTGATTCATGGGGTGGCAAAGAGTTGCACACGACTGAGCGACTGAACTGAACTGAACTGATACTACTTTTCAGATTCCACATATAAAGTATATCATATTATTCATCCAATATAAGAGCACCTAAACACATAAAACAAATGTTACCAAGTCCAAGCTCGCTCTGCTTGCTGCACGATAGGCCAAGGAATCCAAGAAACAAGATGTTGAGGCAAGGAAGAGATTTTAACCGAGAAGATGGCAGGCTAGAACCTCAAGTTGTCTTTTTGGGGTCTGGATGCCAGGTCCTTTTATAGATCAGGGAGAAAGAAGCAATGAAGAACTAAAGTCAAAATTCAGAATAGAGAGGGAGATGCAGTGGGGGAGTAAAGTGAAAGGGTCTTCAGTCTTGTAAAACATCTCTGAAGGATGTCCAGCCTTCAGAAGGAGTGTGTTATCTCTTCTATTCACAGGTAGGCAGGGACAAACTATCTCTCCATGAGCTGAACAAAGGCACTTTAGTTTACAGTCAAGTAGAGGGGCAGGGCCCTCCAGGCAAGCCACTGAGTATGATTATGGTAATAAAAGCAAGTCAAAGAAACAGTTTCCAACATGGAGTCAAATTGGCTTCCTCCCTGCAACAAAAATACTAACAGACATTAAGAGTGAATGTGATAAGGAATAGCATAACTTATTAACATCAGAAAAGGTCCTTGGAAACAAACATGCATTTCTTTTCCAATTTTCAGCATGTTCTCTCTGCTTTGAGAGGAAATGAGAATTCTGTTCAGTGGGACAGGTAGAGCCAAGTCCCTTCACCTACAGGAGAGAATGAATACTCTGAATTGGCCCAGGATAAGTTCACCTGGATTTAGCTGGTGGGGTAATAGGAATGATGCTAAAGCTGAAACTCCAGTACTTTGGCCACCTCATGCTAAGAGTTGACTCATTGGAAAACAGTCTGATGCTGGGAGGGATTGGGGGCAGGAGAAGAAGGGGATGACAGAGGATGAGATGGCTGGATGGCATCATGGACTCGATGGATGTGAGTCTGAGTGAACTCTGGGAGTTGGTGATGGACAGGGAGGCCTGGTGTGCTGTGATTCATGGGGTCGCAAAGAGCTGGACATGACTAAGCGACTGAACCGAACCGAATTCCCGTTGTGCTGACCATTGAGGAAGGGATTTATCTATGACAGAGATCTTTGTTCCTGGTCACCAGGTGACAGTTTTAGAGGTCAAGTAAATGACTTTTCTAATCCTCAAAAATCTGGCAGGGGTAAAGGGATCATTTGATCCACGACCACTGAGTAACTGAATGGAAGGCAACAATCACTAATGCACAAGTCAACTGTTTTGCTTTCAGTAGATGATTAAGAAGATGGATGGTTATTTTTCAAGCAGTGGCGAAACAGAGCAGGACCATGGAGCTGTGGGGCTCCTGAGCACAAAAGCCTTTCTGTGTCTACTATTTCTTGATTACAGGAAATAGGATTCATTCAGTCTCTAAGACATTCCTTGAGTTCCAAGGGCAGGTTCAAACAGATACAATTAGGGAAGGGAGGAGATAAAGAGACCAGGGAGGAGCAGTCAGAAAACAGTGGTGTGGGATTTCCCTGGTGGTTCAGTGATTAAGAATCTGCCTGCTAATGCAGGGGACAAGTTTCTTTCCAGATCTGGGAAAATTCCATATGACACAGGCAACTAAGTCCCTAAGTGTTGCAATTACTGAGCCAGTGCTCTGGAGCTGCAACTACTGAGCCCACACACTGCAACTAGAGAGCAGTCCTCACTTGCCACAACTAGAGGAAGCCCACACACAGCAACGGAGACCCAACAGAGTGATTTTGTTTTTTTTTTAATGCTTAAAAAATAAATAGCACAGCCTTGGGGCAGGTCCTGGTTCCCCCTCAAGGGATACACATAACAATATCTTTGAGTTGTTTTGCAGATACTGAAATCCCAAGCAGGAGAAAGAAGTTAACTGTGGGCTGCCCACAAACAGGTACACCCTAGACCTGTTAGAACCAGAAGGTTGATGATGCTGACTCCTGATTACTTCACCACCAACCAATCAGAAGAATGTCCACGAGCTGACCAGACTCTCTTTGAACCATTTCTATAAAACTCCTCAGTGTCTCTCCAGGGTGGCACACACACTTTGGAGGGTTAGCCCACTGTGGTCCTCTTTGCCTGGCAAAACAATAAAGCTGTTATTTTCTACTTCAACCAAAACTCTGTCTCTGAGATTTAATTCAGTGTTGGGGTACAGAGCCTGGATTCAGCTTCAGCAGCAAAAGCATATGAAATATGTTATCTTTTTTCTATTATTGAAAATTTTGTTACTGTGTTTTAATTCACAATAGTCACTCGTCTGTCTCTGTACAGATGAAAATAACACTTTTTTTTCTCTAGGCACGATCTAAAATCTTGAATGAAGCAAAGAGTTATCGACAGACTTTCTAAAACAGATTTTAGGAACCCATGATCAGGGTTTTGTCAATTTGTTTCAAAATAGGAACTTTTCTTTGTGATTTATGACATGCATTAAAATAGTCCTAGATAACAACTCAGTGCTGTCAAATCAACCGCAGGGGTCCTGATCGCAATATGACAATTGGGTAGTTAAGTTGCCCCAGGCTAGAAAAAATCATAACACAAATGGCGAAAAGGAAACAGCAGAGGGGAAGCTATTTTCAAACACATTTCTTTGGGACACCAAAGCATGCCAAATATCATTTTGACTTTGCACTAGGGCTTTTGCAAGTAACTGATCTTTATCAAGTGCCATGCTTATGGCAGAAAGTGAAGAGGAACTAAAAAGCCTCTTGATGAAAGTGAAAGAGGAGAGTGAAAAAGTTGGCTTAAAGCTCAACATTCAGAAAATGAAGATCATGGCATCTGGTCCCATCACTTCATGGCAAATAGATGGGGAAACCGTGGAAACAGTGTCAGATTTTATTCTGAGGGGCTCCAAAATCACTGCAGATGGTGATTGCAGCCATGAAATTAAAAGACGTTTACTCCTTGGAAGGAAAGTTATGACCAACCTAGATAGCATATTCAAAAGCAGAGACATTACTTTGCCAACAAAGGTCCATCTAGTCAAGGCTATGGTCATGTATGGATGTGAGAGTTGGACTGTGAAGAAAGCTGAGCAGTGAAGAATTGACGCTTTTGAACTGTGGTGTTGGAGAAGACTCTTGAGAGTCCCTTGGACTGCAAGGAGATCCAACCAGTCCATTCTGAAGGAGATCGGGGTGTTCATTGGAAGGACTGATACTGAAGCTCCAGTACTTTGGCCATCTCATGCAAAGAGTTGACTCACTGGAAAAGACCCTGATGCTGGGAGGGACTGGGAGCAGGAGGAGAAGGGGACGACAGAGGATGAGATGGCTGGATGGCATCACCGACTCGATGCACATGAGTTTGGGTAAACTCTGGGAGTTGGTGATGGACAGAGAGGCCTGGCGTGCTGTGTTTCATGGGGTCACAAAGAGTCGAACACGACTGAGCGACTGAACTGAACTGAACTGAATGCTTTTAGGATCTTGAAGCACACATACTTTCATATTGTTATTCATGCAAAATGTCTCAGTAGATACTTTTCCCCAAAGTATATGCTTGAGGATATTTTAGGATAGAGCTGGCTTCATTTGCTCACAGTTAGGGTTTTAACACACAAGTGTTAAGGTTTGTTTTTCACATGAATTGGCTATAATCATCCAAGTTCAAAAATAACATCCATAAGTACTATAAGGAGCTTTAATAGTCCTTTTCTCTCTCTCTGCAAACTGGGGCCAATTTAACATGACAGTTGCTAGATGCACGTTTTATTTGTTGATTGCATTGTCTGTTGTCTCATCTTGAAACCATTTTTCTGGATTACTCTGGATCCAGTTCTCCCAGTGCATCTAAAACATTCCTCAAGAATTAAGTTCAGCTCAGGCAAATCTCAAGTGAATATGGCCATACATGACAAAGGACAGACATGATTCGGAGATGTTATTTCCTTCCATTTGGAAGGAACCCCCTTAGTGTAACATTCCTGGTTTCTTTCTAATCACCCCTCACATGCACACTCTATTGCAAGAGAGACAATTTGCTTGCTGTGTTTAAAATGGGAAAGCAGAAATCTGCAGCAAGCATTTTTTTTTCTCTCCAATCTTTGGGCAGCCTACATTCTTTGTTCCTTTCCAAGGACTGAGTGCGCACTTGCAAAGATGTGAGTGGAGTTTAATGGGAGAGAGAGAGAGAAAGGATGATGGTCTAATGAAAGAGTTTCCTAGTAGGAAGATCAAATGCCTGTAGGTATCAACTAGCTTAATTTGTAATAAGGCTGCCCATAGGTTCCTACCAGCCTTACATTTTTGTTTTATTTCTCAATTTGTCTGTAACTTAGGAAAGAAGGTTATTGCTGGGCTCCCTCTGCCTACACAGGCAGACAACTTAGAGAGGTAGACTCTGATTGGCCAAATAGGACCTCTCTCTCTAAGACAACAAATAACTATACCTGGAAAATGAGTCTAACCAAGTTCTTGACACATAGACACATATTAAACCTCTTATGTTGTGGAAAACTTCATTCCATTTGTCCACCAAAGGAGACCCAATTCCACATATATATGGAATTTAGAAAGATGGTAACGATAACCCTGTATGCAAGACAGCAAAAGAGACACAGATGTATAGAACAGTCTTTTGGACTCTGTGGGAGAGGGAGAGGGTGGGATGATTTGGGAGAATGGCATTGAAACATGTATAATATCATATAAGAAACGAATCACCAGTCTAGGTTCAATGCAGGATACAGGATGCTTGGGGCTGGTGCACTGAGATGACCCAGAGAGATGATATGGGGAGGGGGGTTCAGGATTGGGAACATGTGTACACCTGTGGTGGATTCATGTTGATGTATGACAAAACCCATACAGTATTGTAAAGTAAAATAAAGTAAAATTAAAAAAAAAAAAAAGGAGACCTATGGGCTCTTTCCTATTGAAAATTCTAAGGACTGTATCTAAGATTCAGTTTTTTTTTTAAATTTTATTTTTACTTTATTTTACTTTACAATACTGTATTGGTTTTGCCACACATTGACATGAAGCCACCACAGGTGTATACGAGCTCCCAATCCTGAATCCCCCTCCCACCTCCCACCCCATATCATCTCTCTGGATCATCCCCGTGCACCAGCACCAAGCATCCTGTATCTTGTATCGAACATAGACTGGCGCTTCATTTCTTACATGATAGTATACATGTTTCAATGCCATTCTCCCAAATCATCCCACCCTCTCCCTCACAGTCCAAAAGTCCGTTCTATACATCTGTGTCTCTTTTGCTGTCTCGCATACAGGGTCATCATTACCATCTTTCTAAATTCCATATATATGTGTCAGTATACTGTATTGGTGTTTTTCTTTCTGGCTTACTTCACTCTGTATGATCAGCTCCAGTTTCATCCATCTCATTAGAACTGATTCAAATGTATTCTTTTTAATGGCTGAGTAATACTCCATTGTGTATATGTACCACAGCTTTGTTTTGTTTCTTCTGACTTCATCAGAAGATCTTTCCTTCAATATAGGCAAACAACATCCCATGAATCTGTTTCCCTTCCTCCTGGAGATCTTTTCTTTGTAATTATAATAGAACAGAAACCCTTTTCATGTCAACATTCAGGCTGCTTCTGTTCCCACCTGACCTGTCTCCAACCCAACTTCTGAGGCTTTGAAAGCCACTTCTAGGAGACAGAGAAAAACAAAGCCAAGAGAATAGCACAAATAACTGTCTTCATGGAAATGGGAGGCTACAGACATGACTCCTGGCTTACTTTTATTTTTAATTGAAGTAAAATCTTTAGTGATCAGAATTTAAGAGAAGCTCAATTTGTAATATTTGCTTCCGTTACGTGCCAACACAGGAGACACAAGAGATGTGAGTTTGATCCCTGGGTCTGGAAGGTCCCCTGGAGGAGGAAATGGCAACTCACTCCAGTATTCTTAACTGGAAGATTCCATGGACAGAGCAGCCTGCTGGGCTACATTCCATGGGGTCACAAAGAATCAGACATGACTGAGTGACTGAGCACAGCCATAACACAAAATACTTTATAGAGAAATAGCAGTGGAACTGATTAAACTGAGTGTTTGCAGAAGAATATGTACGCATGTAACTTTGTGGTATTTGCTATAGGAAAATATGGCACCTTAACGATGTAGTTGAAATGCCTAGATGATACAAGACCTAAAGAGGTCACAAAGAGATGTTGAAGGGAAATACCATTTTAATAAGCATCACTACTCATTTACAGTAACATTAAAATTTATTTATAAGATTTGATCACTAAAAGAGCCTCAGCAAAATATGGACTGGAATTCAGCTAATTCATTTATTGGGAATGGGAGAAAAATGCTTCCCATAATTCATCAAATATTTATTGACTATAAACTGCTTCCACTGCTTTGGTCCCTGGAGTTCTATCAGGGAAGACAGAAACCCTGGCCCTCGGTACTCCATTGTGGTTTAGAGGGCTAGGCGATAAACAACAAAGGTATAAGTACACAAATTATATGTTCCCGGTGGAGATGAGATGTGTCATGGGAGGGGAAAAAAGATACAGAAAAGCAAGGATTAAGAAACCACCAATGGTATAAATCGAATTTAACCTCGGTTTCAATGGGAGGTGACCTTGACCAAAGAAGGAGTAGGGGAGATGCAGTCTGCAGCATGAATCAGCATATTAACATATATTCCTCATTAGAAGTTATTAAGGAAATGTGAATTAAACCACAGTGAGAGATCTTTAAGCACTTATCAGTATGGTAAAACTCTAAAAAAGTGATACTATTCAAAGTTGGCTAGGGTGGAGAGAAAACAGACCACTCATACATTGCTGGAACATGGTACAGCCATACTGAAAAACAGTTTGCAGTTTCTTTTAAAAACTAAGACTTCAGCTACCATACAACCTAGTACCTGCTCTGCTGGGTATTTAATTCTAGAATTCTGAAGACATGTTCACACAAAACCAGTACACAGATGTTTGTAGCAGCTCTGCTGGAATAGACAAAAGCTGAAACAATCTACATGTCCTGTCCCCAGTGAATGATTATCTGTATGTCTGGAACATGTATCACTTCTCAGCAATAAAAAGGGACAGGTTACATACTGATACACAAATCTCGGAGAACTATGCTGAATGGGGGTGGGGGGGAACAAACAGTTTCAAATGTTACATACCATATAATTTAATTTATACAACATTCCACATCAAGATAACAAAATTCTAGGAATGGCGAACAGGTTAACAGTTGTCCTGGGTTGGTAAGAGGAGGTGGGGTCAGGAGGGATGTGAGTGTTGGCTACGAACAGGTAAAAGGATCTTAGTGGCGATGGATATATTGTACAGGTTGATTTTAAATGTTCTATAACTTGATCATATTGATGTCAACACTCTAGTAAGAAGTAACCACAGAGGGAAATAAGTAAAGGGACAGGAATTTCTGTATTAGTTTTTACAAATACATGTGAATTTAAAATTATCTCAATATGACACATTTGACTAGGAAAAAATATAGACTAAAATCAATTCCTTTCTCATAAGAACAGTAACTCCTGATCATCCTAAATCCCCAAAACTGTTGAAATTGGAAATATGTTTGTAGCAGGCAATATAAGTTGGCTAAACCCAGTGTTAGCATGAAAATGAAGAAAAAAAACAGCATGTTGCAAGATGGATGAATAAATATGTATGTATATATATCTAATATAGTGAATATGATATAGCATATTATATGATGAATATATATGTATATTATATATCCACAGTTAATATCCTCTAATATGATTATCTGAACTGATAGGATTTCTACATAGTTATACTAATCTGTGGGATTCCCAGGTGGTGCCAATAGTAAAGAAACACAGATTTGATCCCTGGGTTGGGAAGATCCCTTGGAGAAGGGAATGGCTACCCACTCAGTATTCTTGCCTGGAGAATTCAATGGACAGAGAAATCTGGCGACTGCAAAGAATGGGACACGACCAAGCAACTGAGCACAATCTATAGTATTATTATGATAAAATCAACATAAATTTTTCTGTTAGGAAAGTTCACATTTCATGAACAAATGCATCACTGACACATGCAGGTCAAATAAACAAATGTGTTTATACTTTATATGAAAAGAGAAAATCAGAGATGGAGAAATACCACATACACTTATGACTTTTCAAGCTCATGACGATCAAATGTGTCAACTGCAATGGAAATGAAATCCCTCCACTGAAAATTCACAAACCATATGTAATATTCAGTTTGTTCTCAGAATTATGAAATACATTTTTGATAATTCATAGCAAATTTAATAAACATTCCTACTCAGTAGGCAAATACGGAGTTTCTAAAAATAACAGAGAACTGAATTATTTGGAGGAAATGAGAAAACACATGGGGGCAATTTTTAGGAACATGTATTGTTCTTGAAATTGCTGAGGAAAAGGATTGGGTTTTACAAAAAGACCACACTGACACACTTTTCTTTTAATAACGCTAATTTCTTTTTATTTTCTCCAGCGAGGCACGTTGTTTCTGTGCTTGGGTGCCTCCCATCGTGAAAAGCCCATCTGTGTGTTTTTTGCGTATGTTCCCTGGTCTCCCTGGTGAATGCTAATGTGAAGACATGAGTCATGTGTCCAGCGATATCAGCCTGAACCATTACTATTCCTCACACCATGTTCTTCAGAAACATAAACTCCCTTCAGCAGCCCCTTCTCTTTGTGTTCTATTTTCAGGAACGTGGCTACACTGTGTTGTCAAATTTTCTGCAATTACTCTTCACATCCACCTTCGCTTCATTATTTCCATTGACTGTGGATCCAGACCTTTCCCACTGGGGATGCGCGCTGTGAGACAAACCAGCTCCCTCATCGTCAGCATTGTGTCAGGGCACGCATCACTGTATTGAAACATGCAAGACCGCACATCCCTATGTGAGTTGGACCACAAAAGAGGAACAAAAGAGAAACAATAAAAGGAGTTACTATGATGTGGACAGGTGGATAGGTAGAGAAACATGGCCACATGTTTACCTGCTGGATATTTCCTTAGATCCCCTCCTTCCTTTCAATCTCATTGATCGGAATGGTTAGTTTTAATATTCTGGAGGCATGAGGATGCTTAGGATTCCTTCTCTTATTTTTATTTGTATTATTTATTTATCTAATTTTTTTGTCCACTCCCCATAGCTTGCAGGATCTTAATTCCCCAACCAAGGATTGAACCCTCACCCTTGCCACTGAAACTTCAGAGTCCTAACCAATGGACCACAAGGGAATTCCTGAAACTTTTTACATTTGAATAAAGCTCTTTAAAATTTTAGAGTATAAAGTTGTTAACTTTTTTTGTTAACTTGAAATTTTCAGCAGTTATGTTTCAAAACTGTTTTTACATAGCTTGTATTCATCTTCTCAGGGTTGGAGGCTGAGGCACAGCAATGTTGTTCCAGAAGGACAATGATTCAAACAGAAATATTTGGAAAGGCATGCAAGAAGAATGGTGAATTAGAAGGCAACTGGCAAAACCTCACTAGGTGTCTCACAATTCAGCCCATAGCACATGACCTGTAAGCCAGCTACCTTATGATATCTTGACTGTCTGTACATTAATATTTTATTAGACGTAAAAGTATCAACTTCAGAAGTCATTGTTGTTCAATTGTTCAGTCACGTCCAGCTCCTTGAAACCCCAAGGACTGCAGAATGCCAGGCTTTCCTGTCCTTTACCATCTCCCAGAGTTTGCTCAAACTCATGTCCACTGAAACAGTGATGCCATCCAACCACCTCATCCTTTGTCATCCCCCTTCTCCTCCTCTCCTCAATCTTTCCCAGTATCAGGGTCTTTTCCAATGACTTGGCTCTTCACATCAGGTGCTGTATTTTATATTTGGTCTGTATTCTAAAAATGAGGGCTGAAGCACATCCTTACTGTAAGCAGTACTCTCTGGTGTGTGTTTTGATCCTTCACTGTGTGAATGTTATCTGTACTAATACAAAAGTATATTTGAAGGTTACCAGGAGATATGCTGCATGAACCACAAGGATGTGTCTTCATAGGACTCAGGACACTTCAGACAACCCACAAACAACTGCTGGTGGTGACTCATTGAGAAACACAGGTTCACAAAAACATATACTACAGAAACAACAACAACAACAAATTGGGACCTAATCAAATTTATAAGTTTTTTCACAGCAAATGAAACCACAAGCAAAATGAAAAGACAACCTATAGAAAGGGAGAAAATATTTGCAATGATGGAACCAACAAGGGCTTAATTTCCAAAATATACAAACAGTTCATACAATTTAACAACAAAAAACAAACAACCTAATTAAACAATGAGCAGAAGATCTAAACAAACATTTCTCCAAAGAAGAAATATGGATGGAAAATTTGTTGTTCCTGTTTAGTCACAAGTCGTGTCTGACTCTTTTGCAACTCTATGGATTGTAACCCACCAGGCTCCTCGGTCTATGGTGTTCTCTAGACAAGAATATTGGAGTGGGTTGCCATTTCCCTCTCCAGGTAGCTTCCTGACCCCAGGATCAAAGCCACATCTCCTTCATTGGCAGGTGGGTTTTTTATTGCTGAGCCACCAGGGGAGCTCACAAAGGTCAATAGGTACATTAAAATGTGCTCTACATGGCAAATAATAGAGAAATGCAAATCAAAACTACAGTGAGGTATAACTTCACACCAGTCAAAAAGGCCATGATTAAAGAGTGGATAAGTGACTAATGCTGGAGGGGGTATGAAGAGAAAGGAAGGCTCTTACATGGTGGGAATGCAAGTTGATGAAGCCACTATGGAATACAATATGGAGGATTCCTAGAAAACTAAAACTAGAATTACCTTATGATCCAGCAATTCCATTCCTCGTCATATATCCAGACAATACTATAATTTGAAAAGATACATGCAGCCCTATGTTCATGCTGCTCCTAAGTCACTTCAGTCGTGTCCAACTCTGTGCAACCCCACAGACGGCAGGCCACCAGGCTCCCCTGTCCCTGGGATTCTCCAGGTAAGAACACTGGAGTGGGTTGCCATTTCCTTCTCCAATGTTCATAGCAGCACTATATACAAAAGACAGGAAATAGAAACAAGCTAAATGTCCATGGGCAAATGAATGGATAAAGAAGATGTGGTACATGTATATGATGGAATATTACTCAGCCATAGAAAAGAATGCAATAATGCCGTCTGCAGCAACATGGATGCAACTAGAGGTCATCATACTAAGTGAGGTAAGTCAGAAAGAGAATTACAAATACCATACGATATCACTTATTTGCAGAATCTAAAATATGACATATATGAACTTATTTATATAACAGAAACAGACTCAGACATAGAGAACAGACTGGTGGTTGACAAGGGGTCGTGAGAGTAGGGGAAGGTTGGATAGGAGTTTGGGGTTAGTAGATACGAATTATTATATATAAGAAGAGATAAACAACAAGATCCTACGGTATAGCACAGAGAACTATGTTCAAACTATATTCAACTATATTTTCCTCTGATAAACCATAATGGAAAAGAATATAAAAAGAATGAATATACATATATGTATAACTGAATCACTCTGCTGTATAGCAGTAATTAACACAACACTGTAAATCAAATATATTCATTTAAAATGTCTAATACAAAGAAAAAAATGATATGTTTCATGTATGAGTAACAGTGCATTTCCACGGAGAGTGCAGAAATGCAGTTGTGTGTGGTGATGATGGTTGTGTGTGGAAAGGGCTTTATTCATGGAACAGAGCCACATGGCAAGCATATCTGTATCCACGCCAGACTCTGGCTTTACCAAGAGGCTCCCCTGGACTCTGGCTTTACCAAGAGGCTCCCCTGGACTCGAGTCCACTGGATGCTGTTTCCCCACCAATAATTCTGAACACAATGATGGCATATATCACAGAACATCAAACACTGCTGGTTAAAACCGTGGCTTGAAAAATAGCTCTGTTTCCAAGTACTGTTCTCTGTTAGGACCTTGCGGCATGATTTATACACTGATGAAGCTTAGTACTCTTCTATTTTTCTTAGTATTTTTCTTGTCTTTCCAGATGAAAGAGTCAATTCTTTTGTCATTAGGGTCATGAAATCACTGCTCTGCAAATGCCGCCCCAGGTTGCTGACTGGCCCTGGGGAGACACTAATCTGGCCAATATCTAGATCCTGTTTGTAGCCCCAGTTCACGCTGTTTGGTTATACACTAAAACAACACACATGTATTGCAGTTGTGTCATTTGGCTAATCAAGGGAAAACATTTTATGAAGAGTAAAACTTAAACATTTTGGCCGACAAGTTTATTATGATAATACTGAAAATACAGGAGAGAAGTCAGTCGCTGCTCTGGAACAATAGCAGTGGTGTTGGCCAAACGCAGCTGGCTGTCTTCCAGGCAGGGGTCCTGTCCGCCTCCCCACCTGGATTCACCTAACACTTCCAATGGACTCAAATAACTCATCCTCAATAGTGCCTCTCTCAGCACAGAGAGATTAAGGAGAAAAGGTTGAAAATGAACAGTGTTCATGGTTAGATTTAATTAATAGATCCATTTTGTTCTCACCTTGGAAGACATACAGGTCAGAAAGTATTGTTGGTTATATATCTATTTTTTCCCTCACTGGGAGGCTATCAGACTGATGGAGCCAGTGGGGGGAAAAAAGTAGTGTTTGAAGACTTTCATCCACGCTGCGTCTTTTCAAGTCACATTCAGAACGAGGAGACAGAAACCCCCAGTTGTCGAGAATGGCTGCTGAATGGGTCAACATTCCAAAGTGAGGAGGGGCTCCCCCTCCCAGGTCGGCTTCGTGCTTCTTTCTCAAAACATCTGATGCGGTTCAGGTGGCTTGTGGAGTGTGTGAGGGCGCTCATATCAAGGAGAGCCCCCAGCTCTTTGTGCGAGAGATGCAGCATCCATGAAAGAACCAGGCTTCCTGCAGCCAAAGAACCTGGGGACCTACTTCTGTGCCTGGAGCCCCAGGTCCCAGGCCTGCTTCCCAGTGGGAGCCCCTCTGGGCTTCTACTGGCCAGTCCCCTGGGACTCCAGGAATACTGGGCTCCTCACAGGGGATGCCGGTACAGGTGTCCGCATCTCCTCTATAAGAACACGTTTCAGGACTCTTGTGATCTCTTGAACTCACTCACATGAAAAGAGCCCCTGGGGACCTCGTCTCTAAGATCAAAGCTAGGAAAGGGGAGGCTCTGAATTGACCGCAGGGTGTAAGGGTGGTGGACACTGTCAACATTCTCCACATAAAAGCAGACTTGGGAGGATGGGCAGAAGATATCTACAATGAATACAAAATCACCTAACTCCTTATGGAGAGAAGGGGGGAGAAAACCTATTTTTACTGATGCTTAAAAAAATCTTTCAGTAAAGGGTTATTAAAATAATGAAACACAAACGTATAAGTTAAATCTCACCCTAAAGAGAAAATGTAACACTGTCACTGAATCTTGGGTAAATAAAAAGCACCAAGTACATAGAAAAATTAAAATCAAGCACACAGAAAGGAGAGATGCTTGACTATAAAGGAAAAGAAAAAGATTTAAGAGTCATGAAGGAGTAAGAAAATGTGATTTTATACACACACACTCACACACTGGCACACACATGTGCACTTTTTTTTTGAAAATTGAAGGGGAAAAAAAGCTCAAAAAGGGTACTGAGAGGCAAAGAGAAGTATACCAAGAAAGAAAAAGAGAGGGGGAGGGAAGGAAGAAAGGAAGAGGAGAAAGAAAAAGGCAGCTTCCCTGGTGGCCCTTTGGTAGAGAATCTGTCTGCAGTACAGGAGACTCAAGTTCAACCCCTGGTCCGGGAGGATCCCACATGCCATGTAGCAACTGAGTCTGTGCCACGCAACCGCTGAGCCTGCGCTCCAGAGCCCAGGAGCTGCAGCTACTGCAGCCTGCATACCCCAGTGCCCACGCTCTGAAACGACAGAAGCCACGGCGATGAGAAGCCCACACACGCGACTAGAGTAGCCTCTGCGCGCTGCGGCGGGAGAAAGCCCAGGCAGCGATGGGGACCCAGCGTAGCCATGAATAATTAAAAGAAAAAGGAGGGTAGGAATGACTCATGAAGGGGCGTTTGGGAACTCATGAGTGAAACAAAGGAAAGTGGAGACCCAAGGGCAAAACCTTGATTTCATCATTGGTGAGTTAACTGATCATCACTGACTTGTTTAACTTCACGGAGCCCCAGGATTGCAGGAGAATGAGGTGAAAAGGATGCAAGCAGAACCAGAGATGGAAGGTGAGGCCGGGTCTGAGAAGGAGCCGGAGTCCCCTGCAGAGATGACCGGGTCCTGAGCGGAAGGACCACCAGTTACAGGAGAAGATAGTCACAGAGGATATTAAAGGGGTAACTTTCCTGGAAGCATCAAAAGAGAGCTAAGTAAAAATTCAACAGGTACGCGATTTTTTTACCTATTTTCCCATATATTCACCTGTAGTGTCTCCAGTGCCTTCTGCAGATCAACAATAAGCCTGTATTTACATTTGGGGGATTTTATTTTATTTTCCAATAATGCTGGTAGTGGTTTAGTCACTAAGTCATGTTCAAACTCTTTTGCAACCCTATGGACTGTAGCCTGTCAGTCTCCTCTACCCATGGTATTTCCCAGGTATGAATACTCGAGTGGGTTGCCATTTCCTTCTCCAGGGCATCTTTCTGACCCAGGGATCAAACCTGGCACTTGAAACATTGCACGTGGGTTCTCATGCTAAGCCATCATACTGTTTCCTAGACACCAAGTTCCTAACTTTTCAGATTGACAGGAAGAGCCTACAGAGAGCTGTTCAGGCTGAATCACACACTCTGCCTTCAGAACACACCTGAGTTTGACAGATAAAGCAATCCTTCTCATTGCTCTGCATAAGCCTTTGCAGCTTTTGAAGCATATTATCTCCTATGATCCTGACAACAATCCCTAGAAAGTATGTAAGGGCACTATTATCCCCATTTTGCTAAGTGATAATTACACAATTCAGCTTTGCTGAGAGTTTTGTCATATCAATAGCCATATTCTGTGCATCTTTGGACAGACAGGTCACCACATGGAACTCAACATACATCAGCTGGGAGGTACTTGGGACTGAAGTTCCTTTCAACAGCATCTTTACTCCTGTTTATGACACCCTCTCCATTCATGCGGAGGCCAAATTAGCTAGCTTCTCATTCCTACCAAACGCTGAGGCTCCAGGGGTCTCTCTCGCCCCACCTGCACCTTCACCTTATGTCTTGCCCCACTGCTGGCGCCCTGACCCACCCCAAGGCACTTCTCAGAGACTCCACAGCTGCTGCCCTAGGTCCTTATTCCTGTCTTTATCTCTCCATTCTCTGTGTCACCAGGTCCTGCTTGTTGCTTTTTAAATAAATGTCATCCTTTCCAATCATCTCCATCAGCAGCAGCACCATCTTAGCACCTGCCTGCAGCCCCCCCAGACCATGGTCCTCACTGATTTCTCATCTGCAACAATCTACTTTCCAAGTCACAGTCAGAGGATGAAAAACACATCTGTTATGATGGTTTACAGAGCCCATCACTATAGTTCCATATCCACATCTCTACAGATACTCCCACCTCACTTTCCCTCCAGATCCTAAGACCTTCCTTGGTTGTTTTATTTAGCACATTGCTCACTTTCTAAAATCCCTTTGAACCACTGCTCTGCTTTCATCTCTGTCTCTTTCTCTCTCCCTTCTCCCCACTCCACTGGCTCACCCCAATATACTACACTTTATCTACATATTCTATTAATATAATCAGGGATTTTATTTCCAAGCCAGAATAACTTTCTTAGGAAATATTGTCTTTATAAACTAAACCATATCAAGAACACCCAATTTTATGCTTTCATAGCATAAGAATAAATTTTCCTTATAGCAATGATCACTGTTGCCATTTTACATCTCTCCACGTGATCATTAATGAATTTCTCCCTCCAACTGGACTGTACATTTCATGGGTTCTGCTTTTCCTCACCACAATACCCCAGCAGCACTTTAAAGCCCTTGGCAGGTGGTAGATGCTCAAAAATAGTGGCAAGAAAGGATAGGAGAGCAGGGAGGGAGGGAGGAAAGAAGGAAATTTAATAATGTCTCAAGTTATATGTTAGAAACATGTAATTTTCATGCTGCAAAATAACTATAAGGATTAATGAAACTATATATTGATCCCCAGGGTATAAAATACTAAAGGCAGTAATCCTTGCCTTTCATTTATTGACAATAGAGAATAGAGATAAAAACACATAACTGTAAGACTATGTGATTATAATTATTGCAAGAGTACACACACACACACATATGCATATGCACATATGAATTAAAGGGACAGTTTTATTAGACTACATGGAGTCACAAAGTCCACACAGAAGAAACACCTGTCAGTAACTTAAGAATGATAATGTATTTATTACATTGATATAGACAACTATCATTTCAGTACAGTTCAGTCACTCAGTCATGTCTGACTCTTTGCGATCCCATGGACTGCAGCACGCCAGGCCTCCCTGTCCATCATCAACTGCCGGAGCTTACTAAAACACATGTCCATCAAGTTGGTGATGCCATCGAACCATCTGATCCTCTTTTGTCCCCTTCTCCTCCTGCCTTCAATCTTTCCTATCATCAGGGTCTTTTCCAATGAGTTGGTTCTGCCCATTAGGTATTACTGCCAAAGTATTGGACCTTCAGCTTCAACATCAGTTCCTCCAATGGATATTCAGGACTGAGTTCCTTTAGGATGGATTGTTTGGATCCCCTTGCAGTTCAAGGAACTCTCCAGAGTCTTCTTCAACACCACAGTTCAAAAGCAACAGTTATTTAATGCTTAGCTTTCTTTATGGTCCAACTCTCATGTATGGTCCATACATGACTACTGGAAAAACTATAGACTTGACTATATGGACCTCTATCAGCAAAGCAATGTCTCTGCTTTTTAATATACTGTCTAGGTTGGTTATAGCTTTTCTTTCAAGGAACAAGTGTCTCATTTCATGGCTGCTGACACCATCTGCCGTGATTTTGGAGCCCAGGAAAATAAAATCTGCCACTGTTTCCATTGTTTCCTGATCTATTTGCCATGAAGTGATGGGACTGGATGCCATGATCTCAGTTTTCTAAATGTTGAGTTTTCAGTCAGCTTTTTCACTCTCCTCTTCCAATTTCATCAAGAGACTCTTTAGTTCTTCATTTTCTGCCATAAGTGTGGTGTCATCTGCATATCTGAGGTTACTGATATTTCTCCCAGCAATCTTGATTCCAGCTTGTGCTTCATCCAGTCTGGCATTTCACATGATGTACTCTGCATAGGAGTTAAATAAGCAGTGACAATAAACAGCCTTGACATACTCCTTTCCCAATTTGGAACCAGTCCGTTGTTCCATGTCCAGTTTGAACTGTTGTTTCTTGACCTACATACAGATTTCTCAAGAGACAGGTAAAATGGTCTGGTAGTCCCATCTCTTTAAGAATTTTACACAGTTTGTTGTGATCCACACAGTCAAAGGCTTTGGCATAGTCAATGAAGCTGAGGTAGATTTTATTTTTTCTGGAATTCTCTTGATTTTTCTATGATCCAATGGATGTTGGCATTTGATTTCTGGTTCCACTACCTTGTCTAAGTCCAGATGTTCTTGGTTTAAGAACCTCTGGAAGTTCTTGGTTCATGTACAGTTGAAGTCTGGCTTGGAGCATTTTGAGCATTCCTTTCTAGCGTGTGAGTTGAGTGCAATTGTGGGGTAGTTTGAACATTCTTTGGCATTGCTTTTCTTTGGGATTGGAATAAAAAATGACATTTTCCTGTCCCATGACACTGCTGAGTCTTCCAAATTTGCTGGCATATTGATTACAGCACTTAAGAGCATCATCTTTTAGGATGTGAAATTGCTCAGTTGGAATTCCATCACCTCCACTAGCCTTGTTTGTAGTGATACTTCCTAAAGCCCACTTGACTTCACACTCTAGGGTATACGGCTCTAGGTGAGTGATCACGTCATTATGGCTATGTGGGTTATTAAGATTTTTTTAAATAGTTGTTCTGTGTATTCTTACCACCTCTTCTTAATATCTTCTGCTTTTGTTAGGTCCATAATATTTCTATCCTTTATTGTGATAGCTTTGCATGAAATGTTCCCTTGGTATCTTTAATTTTCTTGAAGAGATCTCTAGTCTTTCCCATTCTATCGCTTTCCTCTAGTATCTTGCATTGATCACTGAGGAAGGCTTCCTTATCACTCCTTGCTAGTCTGAAACGCTACATTCAGAGGGATAGATCTTTCCTTTTCTCCCTTGCCTTTAGCTTCTCTTCTTTTCTAAGCTATTTGTCAGACAACCATTTTGCCTTTTTGCATTTCTTTTTCTTGGGGATGATTTTGATTACTGCCTCCTGTACAGTGTCAGGAACCTCTGTCCTTAATTCTTCAGGCACTCTATCAGACCTAATCCCTTGAATCTATTTGTCACTTTCACTGTCTCATCATAAGGGATTTTATTTAGGTCATACCTAATGGTTTTCCCTACTTTCTTCAATTGAAGTCTGAATTTTGTAATAAGGAGTTCATGATCTGAGCCAGTCAGCTCCCAGTCTTGTTTTTATACATCCTCAGCTGCAAAGAAATATAATCAATCTGATTTCAGTATTGACCATCTGGTGATGTCCATGTGTAGAGTCATTTCTTCTGTTGTTGGAAGAGGGTGTTTGCTATGATCACTGCATTGTCTTGACAAAACTCTGTCAGTCTTTGCCCTGCTTAGTTTTGTTCTCCAAGGACAAACTTGCCTGTTACTCCAGGTATCTTTTGACTTCCTACTTTTGTATTCCAGTCCCCTATGATGAAAAGAACATTTATTTTGTGGTGTTAGTTCTAGAAGGTCTTGTAGGTCTTCATAGAAATGCTCAACTTCCGCTTGTTTGGAATTAGTGGTTGGGGTACTAACTTAGATTACTGTGATATTGAATGGTTTGCCTTGGAAACAGAGATCCTTCTGTCAATTTTGAGATTGCACCCAAGCACTGCATTTCAGACTCTTTTGTTGACTATGAGGGCTACTACATTCCTTCCAAGGGATTCTTGCCCACAGTACTAGACATAATGATAATGTGAATTAAATTTGCCTTTCCAGACCATTTTAATTCACTGATTCCTAAATGTCAATGTTAACTCTTGCTACCTCCTTTTAGACCACTTCCAATTTACCTTGATTCATGGACCTAACATTCTGGGTTCCTATGTGATCTTGTTTTTACAGAATTGGACTTTACTTCCATCAACTGTCACATCCACAACTGGACATTGTTTTTGCTGCTCTTTGTACAGATAACCATACAGAATAGTTAAGTTACTGTAGAAATCACACTCACTGAGATTTAGACTGTAGAAATCACACTCACTGAGATTTGGAAGGCATCTTATTATTATTATTTTTTTTGTAGAAAATATCTGATAATATATTCAGAAATTAAAGTGAAAAGGTCTATGTATAGAGTTCACCAATTAATGAAAAACACTCTCTCCATATTTATCTCGGAAATGGACAATAGGACAACATCCTTGAGGAAGTCTGTTGTTAACATCATGTGTTAATTCAAATTACTAGCCAGGTTGCCTCTCTTCTTACCAGATTTTGGCAAAGTTACCTTGAATACCCCGTGTCCAGAGTCTGGTTTTGCTGACTGGGGCACTGCCGGTCAGAGGCCAGCCTCCAGTCCTGTCATGGTGGACATGATAACCAGTGATGCTAACACATGGCTCATGGGCCACACCAGGACTCCAGCCTCCAGACCAGCAACGGTGCTATGGTGGCCTCATACTGCCTCTGTCCATCTCCCGTGGGCAGGCAACAACAGGACTCTGCCCAAGTCTCCATGGCATTTGTCCCTGTTACAATAACCTCTGTGGCCCTAATCACCCCCCCAGGGGACCTCACATTCACCACCCTTTACAGGAGTCTCTCAGGACCCTTCCCACCACTGCCTCCCTGGCCAAACCTGCAGGAGGGTGTGAAGAGCAAGTTACAGGTTCCGGCCCTGTGTGGTCACCTCGGCAGCAAGGAACACACTTCCAGGGTGAACTTTTCTACTCCCAAAGCAGCCATCTTATTGATGCTGTTGTTTAGTTGCTAAGTCGTGTCTGACTTTGTAACATCAGGCTCCTCTGTCCTCTGTTATCTTCTGGAGTTTGCTCAAATTCATTTCCATTGAGGTGGTGATGCTATCCAATCAATCTTGCCGATAGATGCTTTAAAACTATTTTCAACTCTTGCCTACTTGATAAACATTAAAATATTAATCCTTTTTTAGTGTTGTTGAAATTCAAAATATTAGAAGACACTGTGCTTAATAACAAATCTAAGCAACTCAGCTCTGTTTATTTTTAGACCAGCCACCTTCCCCTCCCATGCACACACATCACTATTCTAGAATTTGACGAGCCTAGCTTTCACTTCTCACATCTGGTCCCAAACTCCAACTTGGGGGCTGGGTAAATGTTTGCACCACAAAAACTGCAATAAACCTCTTAATCTCCTTCCTTTCTTACTGATAATTTTTCTACAAGGAGGTAATATTAATGAAGAGGTTAGGAGGATCATCAACAACATAATAATTTAAAAGAGCCCAGACAGCAAACATTTGCTGAATCTTAAATTTATTGGTTTCTATAACTACTTAATTTCTTTAAATGAAGCTTTATGCATAAGTAATGTCTGCATAAATTATATAAAATGGTTATGCAGTTCAAATTCTCTTTTATTGATTTTAAAAGTAGATGGTCACTGCCCCAATTAATTGCTAGTTGTTTTATCTCTAACAATGCAGATTTAAAACCATATTTCTAGAATATTAGATATAAGAGCTTATCATTTGTTTGAAGATTCTGCATGAAGTCTATGGTGAGCAATATATGCAAATGATGTGATAAAACAATAAGCCATGAAAACGAATCAAATACATACTTTAAGTCATTTAAAAATTCACAGTCTTTGGTAAAAGGGCAACTATAAATATACACATTGCATTTCAAAGCAGCACTGTGCTTGGGATCAATTCAGATCAATTTGTGCACTGGAAAAATGCAGGCTGCAGCACTGGTCACTGAACTGAATCTGAGAAATGTGTGTTTTGTTGTCACTAAAATTCTACCTAGAAAAATGAGCCTGGAAAGTAATATGAATCTGAAAGCATTGGGTCACTTAATTCAACCTCAGACCTCCCCCTACTAATGTTACTTTGCAATATGAATACATTTTGCTGTGGATTTCCTTCACCCTTTGAAATGACATGCAGTGAGAAACCATGTTCCCATCATTGTACTTTCACACTTGATGGCGTGGGCAAGTGTATTAAATTACAAAGTGTGTACGAACAGGGAAGTGAAGAGGGACTGGTGACAGTGAGCTGACTTGAGAGCCAGTCAACACGTTTTAGATAGTTCCTCATGTGAATAGAACACACACACATATGCATGTCTTTTAAATTCAGAAACATTAACTTTTGACGTGGCTGTGTAATCAAAAATAATTAATGTCACTTCTAAAGACAAAAAGACAACATTTCTCGACAGAGGCATGCACTGCCAACTAGATGTCTTCAAAATGTATCCCTGTCGGTGGAATTGTTTTTAGGAAGTAAGAGAGACCATTTGATTCTAAGAAGCTAGCTATCTATATGGCCACATCTCTTCCTGTGCTTTCATCTCCTGCTTCCTATTTGTAAATTTGATGTACTATAATATGTACTATAATGCACATATTTGACGCACTATAATATGTACTATAATAGGTACTGTAATGTTTGACTTCAGCCTTGAAGTAAATGCCTTTCTGGTTTCAGGGGCATCATTGTTATCTCCACTGTATCTATTTCCCTCTTTTTTTCCCTTCTTAACAAAACCCCAGCTCTTCCAGTCATTGGATTTTGATGAAAGAAATCCACTCTGGCACCAAGGATTCAGTGAGCTTAAGCCAATTAGCCCTCAGCACTTCTTCCAATGGCCATGCGGTGTAGATCAATCAGATCAAAATGCCCCATCGTCCTGGTTGTGGTGGTTGGGGGTCCATATGATTGGACATGTGACCTAAGCTGGTCCTCCCATGGGAAGTCCATGGCCAGTACCCAGTGGCTGGAAACACCCTGATGCTGGGAAAGATTGAAGAAAGGAGGAGAAGGGAACGACAGAAGATGAGATGGTTGGATGACATCACTGACTCAATGCACATGGGTTTGAGTAAATTCTGGGAGCTGGTGATGGACAGGGAGGCCTGGCGTGCTGCAGTCCATGGGGTGGCAAAGAGTCAGACACGACTGAGTGACTGAACAGCAACTGGTACTTACTATGCATATGACTTTGAGAAGGTCTTAAAATCTCAGGAAGCATCCACCTCCTGCTCTGAAAATTAGAGACAATAAACCTTGAAGCTCTAAATTATGAGGAAGAGCCCAGCACAACTCTAGCCACATGATGTATCCCCTGTAAACGCTGACTTGCCTGCCTTTGTTGAAGTTAGTGGAAAACTTGGTTAATGGGCTTAGAATTTTTTGTTAGTTCCTTTAGATAAGCTCTTCTAACGTATCTTAATTATTTTTTTTTACATTTTTTAAATGTTCTCAATGACAAATTGTTTGTTGTTCTTCAGTCTCTAAGTCATGTCCAACCAGTTGTAATCCCGTGAATGAGAGCATGCCAAGCTTTTCAAATTACAATTATTTACTTCTTACAGGGTTTTTCTTAATACCATATTTATATAATTTAGTGTATTATATATATAGCATGTATGTATAAGATATATATATGTATGAATATATTATGCTGTCTGAAAAGTTCAATATAAATGTAAAGGCTTTCATAAAATATTTACTTTTAACTTTGGACTTTAGGATACTATAAGTTACAATAGCTTGCTACTTTTTATTCTGGAAAAAGAATACTCTAGTTAGATAGTATTATTTCAATTCATGATGTCTTTTTGTATTAAAAAATGGTTAAAATGTTACAATGAGTGCATGTAAATGAATAATGTGTATAATATATTAAAAAATATATTTAAAGTTTAATAAATATTAAATGCATAGTTTATCAATATTTTTAATAACTTTGGAAAGTTTCAAATAAAGTCCATCCCATTTCTCCTAAAAAATTTAGTATTATTTTATAAGACAGATTTTAACACATATTATGAACATACCCAGGCTCTCTCACTTTTCATTGGTGACAGAAAGATCAAAGTAGTTCAACTTATCCAAGTGGGATGAAGTCAGACACAAAGAGAGGTTTTCATTCAATACATACTGTGACCATTGGCATATACCAGAAACAATGATTTAGAATTCTCATTTTGCATGTGTTTATTCAAAGGATAATATGACCACAAAGCAATTTAGTATTACCAAAAAGAGTCTTATTATCTCAATTTCCATATCAGGAATTTCATCTAAAGAATAAAAGATGCTTTAAAAGTCAGAAAGATGTGCTCTTCAGAAAGATGCATTAAAGAAAGCTGTGGTACATATACACAATGGAGTATTACTCAGCCATTAAAAAAGAATACATTTGAATCAGTTCTAATGAGATGGATGAAACTGGAGCCGATTATACAGAGTGAAGTAAGCCAGAAAGAAAAACACCAATACAGTATACTGACACATATATACGGAATTTAGAAAGATGGTAATAATGACCCTTTATGCAAGACAGCAAAAGAGACACAAATGTATAGAATGGACTTTTGGACTCTGAGGGAGAAGGAGAGGGTGGGATGATTTGGGAGAATGGCTTTGAAACATGTATACTATTATGTAAGAAACGAAGTGCCAGTCTATGTTCGATATAGGATACAGGATGCTTGGGGCTGGTGCATGGGGATGATCCAGAGAGATGATATGGGGTGGGAGGTGGGAGGGGGATTCAGGGTTGGGAGCTTGTATACACCTGTGGTGGATTCATGTCAATGTGTGGCAAAACCAATACAGTATTGTAAAGTAAAACTAAAATTAAAAAAAAAAGAACATAAAAAATAAAAATAAAATAAAAAATAAAAATCATGAAGGTAAATATGACATTCTTCCATCATACAAAAAGAGCAAACCCAGTGCAGATTGAATGACTTATAAATGTCCTACCAGAGGCACAGGCCCATGGGGAGGGCCTTTGCAAGTCTACACCCTGTCTCTCCTGCTCAGAGTCCGGCCTCACATTGACACATTGACCACGGACTGAAGGGCACACCTGATCCAGCCAGGTCAGTCAGACTCAGCTCCTGGAGGTGTGGGGTCGAGACAGGCTTATTCACTTCTTTTGTGAACTTCACTTGTTTACAGCCTGTTCACTTCTATTAGTGATGGCGTTAGGAAGGCAAATACAGCAGCTAAGAACATGTTATTTTTCATCCTACTCATGGAGGCTGGGAGAGCTTTTCTTCAGAGAGTCCTGGCAATGACCATGAACTTCATAGAGACAGGTGAGCATTCTAATGCCCGAGGGCCAGCACCCAGGCCAGTTGCCCCCTTGGTGTTCAGTAAGTGTCCTGATGCATTCAATCAAAACTCCCTCTTTGTTATACAATTAGCTCAGACGTGTTCTGTTGTTCACATCTCTCTAGACACTAAGCTTACTTAAACATGCACAAAACAACAACAAAAACAAGAACAAGCAGAGATGTATTTCCTGGAGCATGAATCTGCACATCCTAGATCATTAATCTCATTCAAGAGCTGTAGAGTCCAGCGAAAATTAGTGATGTGAGCAGAATCTCATGTACAGGGGGGATTCTTTTTTTTTTTTTAATTAAAGGCTTATTTATTATAGTGAAATTTGAGGAAATACAATTTGCTGATGAGATATTGGCTAAATAAATTATAGCACATAAACATGATGGTGTTGCACAACTTTAAAAACAAGTTTTCAAAAGCATTAAAAAAGAAAGGGAGTTTTGCATAAGAAAAAGAGCAGGATGCAAAATGTTAGACATGCAGACACAAATGGAGAAATATAAAAGACTAGATAAACACCAGCAAGTTATTCTGAGTAAGGACATTACAGGTACAGCTTTTCTTCTTCATATTTTGAAAATCTTTCTACAAAAACTGTGCATTGATTTTAATAATAAAAAAGCAAGAGAGATGATGCTATTCTCACAGAATATAATCTGCCCTCTTTCCTACATCTAGTTTATATTCCCCAAATTTCAATAATTTCCAAAGCTTAAAGCTGTCATCTTGCTCTCAGAATTGGATACAAACACACACACCTACACACACTCACACCCACATATATTTTATCATAACTAGTCAATTGTTAATTACTTAGTTTACATGTAATGTATGTTCCAAAATGAATAGATTTGTTTCCATAGATGCTTTAAAAATAGAATCATCTTTACAGATATTAAAGATATCTTTTCTGAAGGAGATCAGCCCTGGGATTTCTTTGGAAGGAATGATACTAAAGCTGAAACTCCAGTACTTTGGCCACCTCATGTGAAGAGTTGACTCATTGGAAAAGACTCTGATGCTGGGAGGGATTGGGGGCAGGAGGAGAAGGGGACAACAGAGGTTGAGATGGCTGGACGGCATCACTGACTCAATGGATGTGAGTCTGAGTGAACTCTGGGAGTTGGTAATGGACAGGGAGGCCTGGCGTGCTGGGATTCATGGGGTCGCAAAGAGTCAGACACGACTGAGCAACTGAACTGAACAGAGAGATATTTTCAAATTCAGTCTTGGCCATAGACATACATGGTGCTTTGTACTAGTTAATCTATCTGAATCATTTTGTGTAAAGTAGGGATAATAGTACAAGAATCTAAGGATAGTGAAGGCAATTAAGTGAAAGACTATATGTAAAATATCATCAACATTAGCTTCCTTAGCAAAAAGAGAGACAAATGTAAAAATATCATGAACCATAAGTAGTCACAAATTGCTAGTAAGTTAACTATGCATGCTCAGTTCTTGAAAATATTAACTGAGAAAAAAAGATTACTTGCTCTTACATGCTAAAGAACATAACCGACAAATTTGTGTTACCTTTTCTTCTTACATTAATCATTCACTTAACAAAATTGTGAGATTGTGTAGTAATACTGCCTTTTATATTCTACCAATTGCTCCCAATTGCTGAGATAAAATTCCCTTTAGCAGGGAAATATGTGACACAGAAAGAGGAAGAAAGGAGTGCTCACAGGTCAAGCAGAAAACCAGTGGCTCCAGCCACAAGCTTTCTGACCCTTCTCAGTTATCTAGTAACTCCAACACACTTACTATCTTCTCTGATCACTAAATAAAAGCTTATTAAGAGGAATGATAGAAATTCATAATATATGTCATTAACAAACAGAAAGGATGCAAGGTATCTCAAGAATGAAGACAGTTAACAAAGAAATAAATAGGAGAAAAACACAAATATAACAATATATAGCAATATAACAGCATGAACAATATATACATATTTTATTATACATATATGTGTATATGGAAATCTGATCATTAGTTTTTCACTTGAAAGAAGATGACAAAATCAATTACATTTAAAAATTAAGTAAAAAAGAGGTAAAATACTAACCCTTAACTCTAAAGACATTAACAAAATATATGTTTCAAATCTGTTAGTGAGAATAATATAATTTTTTGTAGGTTTGGTAAAAGAGCTTATTTTCTCCTTGGTTGGTGCTGTTGATTTTCAAGATGAAGAACTGTATGAGTGGACATTATAGTAGTATCTTTATAAGTGCTGAATTTGTAATAAACACTAATCAGGATGACAAAGACTGCTCATTTAAAAACCTTATTTTTCTACCATGTTGTTTCCCAAAAGGGACCAATTAGCATTTTTTTTTCTTTCAGGTACTCTCCTTCCTGTTTTCATTCTATACTTTATATCAGAATAATATATTGAGACACAGCTTCTGTTTTCCTGTGGCCCAGAACTAAGACCGTCAAGGCCGTGCTTTCTTCCACATTCCCAGTCAGTCAAGACTTTCTGACTGAGGTGTCTTGGCTTTGCTTTTCAGCAGGTGTGATGAATGATCAGGCCCTTTCTTTGAGGGGCTGGTTAAAAAAAAAGAAAAAAAAAAAAACATACCTCAGACTCATCCTTCCCAGTTCTATCCATTTGGAAAGCTAGGACCATGGGAGCCTCAATATGGATTCAATGCTGGAGGGACAGAGGAAGGAGGTGCATTCTTGAGGGGGTGACGGCAGAGGACAAAGGAGTGTCTCCCAGTGGTAGAAACTGGAGAAGCACTCAGCAGTGGAGGAGGCCTGCTCCCAGTCCTAGACAGCACCCGAGGAGGTGGCAGGGTGGTCCCCTCCTTGCAGCCAACCCGCCACAAGGCCAACTGACTTGTGAATCCCTGTGCTCGTGAAAAATGTCTTCTGAAGCCAAGCTTCAGGTGATTCAGACACTGTGAAGGCCAAGTCAACAGACAATGGGGGGTCAGCAGAGAAGAGTGCTGTTGACAGCCAAGAGGGAGTGGTCATGAGTGGGAGAACGAGGAGGCGCCTTCTGCCATCTGGTCCCAGTCCATATATCCAGAGGATGCCTGCACAACCAAAGGAAGGTGGGGTGGTGGGGGGGCAGCGCTTCTAGATTCTTTGTGCAAAGACTCTTCAACAGGTGGACAGCCGGGTTGGTGGAAAAGCAGATTTAACTAGAGTTAAGTAAATTAAGGAATGTGCTGTATCTTGCAAATGCCAGAGAAAAAGGACCCATTCAAACTGAGATTAAAGAACCTTCACACAAAGATGATGATTTCCATCAATACTAACTCAAACTTGTCAACTTAAAAGCAAGTTATGGCAAATGATGCTGGAAGAAATGACGTCTGGCACTGTCTTGGGGTGATTTAGAATAAAATCTGCAGAAATTTATATAAGCAATATAAAAACTGAAGAAAAAGAAACTCTTAATTTAAAAATACTTTCCCCAGTGAATTACAAAGAAGTTACTCAAGGCTAAATCAGTGTAGCCTTAAAAGGGGTCCTCTCTAGTTTTGATCTATCATGATAATCATGTTGAGAAAGTCATCTCCACTTTCGACTTTGGGTTTTTCTGCAATTTCTGGCTCTCTCATCCCCCTTTCCCAATAAATGTCCTTAGTACACACACACACACACACACATACACCCCACATCTCTCCCCAGGCCTTGTGGTAGGCTGTCAGCTTGGATGAGTACAGACGTGGCATGAAATGGGATGGTAGTGTTTCACATACTGATCATTTAATGCTTCTTCTCCCAATTATTTTCTTTGCATTGGTCACTTAGGAAAGCTTTCTTATCCTTGCTTACTATTCTTTGGAACTCTGCATTCAGAGGGATATATCTCCTTTTCTCCTTTGCCTTTTGCTTCTCTTCCTTTCTCAGCTATTTGTAAGTCCTCCTCAGACAACCATTTTGCCTTTTTGCATTTCTTTTTCTTGGGGATGGTTTTGATCGCCACCTCCTATTCTTCAGGCACTCTATCAGATCTAATCCCTTGAATCTCTTTGTCACTTCTACTGTATAATCATAATGGATTTGATCTCAGTCATATCTGAATGGCCTAGTGGTTTTCTCTACTTTCATCAGTTTAAGTCTGAATTTGGCAATAAGGAGTTCATGATCTGAGCCACAGTCAGCTCCCAGTCTCGTTTTTGCTGACTGTATAGAGCTTCTCCATCTTCAGCTTCAAAGAATATAACCAATCTGATTCTGGTGTTGACTATCTGGTGGTGTCCATGTGTACAGCTCTCTCTTGTGTTGTTGGAAGAGGGTGTTTGTTATGACCAGTGTGTTCTCTTGGCAAAACTCTGTTAGCCTTTGCCCTGCTTCATTCTGCACTCCAAGGCCAAACTTGCCTGTTACTCCAGGTAACTCCCTACTTTTGCATTTCAGTCCCCTATGATCAAAAGGACATCTTTTTTGGTGTTAGTTCTAGAAGGTCTTGTACATCTTCACATAACCATGCAACTTCAGCTTCTTTGGCATTAGTTGGAGCACAGACTTAGATTACTGTGATATTGAACAGTTTGTCTTGGAAGTGAACCAAGATTATCCTGTCGCTTTTGAGACTGCACCCAAGCACTTCATTTCAGGCTCTTTTGTTGACTAGGAGGGCTACTCCATTTCTTCTAAGGGATTGTTGCCCACGGTAGTAGATATAATGGTTATCTGAAGGAAATTCACACATTTCCATCAATTTCATTTCACTGATTCCTAAAATGTTGATGTTCATTTTTGCCATCTCCTATTTGACCACTTCCAATTTACCTTGATTCACAGACCTAACATTTCAAGTTTCTTTCTTTCTTTCTTTTTTTTCTTTCATAGAATTGGACTTTACTTTCACCACCAGACACATCCACGACTGAGCACTTTTCTGCTTTGCCTCAGCCTCTTCATTCCATCTGGAGCTATTTCTCCACTTTTTTACAGCAACATATTGGGCACTTATGGACCTGGGGAGTTCAACTTTCAGTCTTATACCCTTTTGCCTTTTCATATGGTTCATGGGGCTCTCAAGGCAAGAATGCTGAAGTAGTTTGTCATTGCCTTCTCCAGTGCAAAGATGGGCATAATAAAGGACAGAAATGATATGGACCTAACTAAAAAGCCTCTTGATGAAAGTGAAAGAGGAGAGTGAAAAAGTTGGCTTAAAGCTCAATATTCAGAAAACGAAGATCATGGCATCAGGTCCCATCACTTCATGGGAAATAGATGGGGAAATAGTGGAAACAGTGTCAAACTTTGTTTTTTGGGGGCTCCAAAATCACTGCAGATGGTGACTGCAGCCATGAAATTAAAGACACTTACTCCTTGGAAGAAAAGTTATAACCAACCTAGATAGCATATTCAAAAGCAGAGACATTACTTTGCCGACTAAGGTCCGTTTAGTCAAGGCTATGGTTTTTCCAGTGGTCATGTATGGATGTGAGAGTTGGATTGTGAAGAAAGCTGAGCACTGAAGAATTGATGCTTTTGAACTGTGGTGTTGGAGAAGACTCTTGAGAGTCCCTTGGACTGCAAGGAGATCCAACCAGTCCATTCTGAAGGAGACCAACCCTGGGATTTCTTTGGAAGGAATGATGCTAAAGCTGAAACTCCACTACTTTGGCCACCTCATGCAAAGAGTTGACTCATTGGAAAAGACTTGATGCTGGGAGGAATTGGGGGCAGGAGGAGAAGGGGACGACAGAGGATGAGATGGCTGGATGGCATTACTGACTCGATGGACATGAATCTGAGTGAACTCCGGGAGTTGGTGATGGACAGGGAGGCCTGGTGTGCTGCGATTCATGGAGTCGCAAAGAGTCGGAGACAACTGAGTGACTGAACTGAACTGAACTGAACAGAAGCAGATGATATAAGGAAGAGGTGGCAAGAATACACAGAATAAGTACACCAAAAAAAAGATCTTAATGACCCAGATAACCATGATGGTGTAGGAACTCACTTAGAGACAGACATCCTGGACTCTAAAGTCAAGAGAGCCTTAGGAAGCATCACTACGAACACAAGTAGTGATGCCATTCCTGCTAGCTATTTCAAATTCTAAAAGATGATGCTGTTAAAGTGCTGCACTCAATATGCCAACAAATTTGGAAAACTCAGCAGTGGCCACAGGACTGGAAAAGATCAGTTTTCATTCCAGTCCCAAAGAAAGGGAATGCCAAAGAATGTTCAGACTGTACTACAATTGCACTCATTTTACAAGTTAGCAAAGTAATGCTCAAAATTCTCCAAGCTAGGCTTCAACAGTACGTGAACCAAGAACTTCTAGATAGTCAAGCTGGATTTAGAAAAGGTAGAGGAAGCAGACATCAAAGTGCAAACATCCGCTGGATCATAGAAAAAACAAGAGAATTCTGGAAAAACTTCTACTTCTGCTTCATTGAGCATGCTAAAGCTTTTGAACTTGTGGATCACAACAAATATGGAAAATTCTTAAAGAGATGGGAATATCAGATCATTTTACCTGCCTCCTGAGAAACCTGTATGCAGGTCAAGAAGCAACAGTCAGAATTCGACATGGAACAACAGACTGATTCTAAATTGGGAAAGGAGTATGTCAAGGCTATATATTGTCACCCTGTTTATTTAACTTATATGCCGAGTACATCATGTGAAATGCTGGCCTAGATGAAGCACAAGCTAAAAGCAAGATTGCAGGGAGAAATATCTGTAACCTCAGATATGTAGATGACACCACCCTTATGGCAGAAAGTGAAGAGGAACTAAAAAGCCTCTTGATGAAGGAGAAAGAGGAGAGTGAAAAGGCTGGTTTAAAATTCAACATTCAAAAAACTAAGATCATGCATCCAGTCCCATCACTTCATGGCAAATAGATGTGGAAACAATGGAAACAGTGACAGACTTTATTTTCTTGGGCTCCAAAATCACTGCAGATGATGTCTTCAGGCATGAAGTTAAAGGATGCTTGCTCCTTGGAAGAAAAGCTATGACCAACCTAGACAGCATATTAAAAAGCAGAGACATTACTTTGCTGGCAAAGGTCCATAGAGTCAAAGCTATGGTTTTTCCAGTAGTAATGTATGGACGTGAGAGTTGGACCATAAATAAGTCTGTGTGCTGAAGAATTGATGCCTTTGAAATGAGATGTTGGTGGAGAGGACTCCTTTGGACTGCAAGGAGAGCCAGTAAACCCTAAAGGAGATCAGCCCTGAATATTCATTGGAAAGACTGATGCTGAATCTGAAGCTCCAATAATTTGGTCATCTGATGTGAAGAAACTCACTGGAAAAGACCCTGATGCTGGGAAAGTTTGAAGGCAGGAGGAGAAGGGGATGATGGAGGACGAGATGGTTGGAGGGCATCACCTACTCAATAGACATGAGTTTGAGCAAGCTCCGGGTGATGATGAAGCACAGGGAAGCCTGGCATGGTGCAGTCCATGGGGTTGCAAAGTGTCAGACATGACTGAGAGACTGAAAAACAACAACAATTGTTTTTACTTCTGCTTGGTTTCATCTGGTGTGTTTTTCACAACAATGAGCCACCATAGTAAGATACTTAATTGATTACATGGAGGTTCCATTCACTCTTTCTCCAGTTCTAAGGCCTTCCTATATTCATATTTTAATGGGAGGACTGTACAAATCTCTCTCTGTTTCCTGACTCTAGAAGTCTGTTCTCAGTGCAAGAGAAGACTCTAGATTCTTTCATTTTAAATATTCCTTTTTACATTTAATTCTCAACTGTAGGTACAAATTACAAGATGCATATCGGTTTGGCATCATGCATCCATCTCAATGAGAATTAGTAATTTTGGACTTTGACTAAAGGTCAACAGACTAAAGCTGAAAAGCTGTATGTGCACAGGATGATTGGCTGAGATGCTGAGCCTGTGTTAATGATGTGCCACCGACAAGGCCACACCAAGGAGGGGCAGTCACCCGTGTTCCCAGCTGCCAGCCGGGATGTGAACGGGCACTGGGATAATAAGCATGATGAATTGAATTTCATTAAAATACCAAGGAGAATCCTCCAAAACAGTTTTTAATTAAATGGTGTCCAGCTAAGCGTTAGCCAAAATGTGAACTTTCCCTACATCCTATTCTACTGAATAGTCACACTGACTCCAAAGCCTATGGGGGTGGGAGGTCTTTAACTCATAACAATGCTTCCTATTTACATGGTTTTTCTCATGTGAGACCCATGCAGTGCTTGATAAATATACCCTTATTACTTCACAGTGAGTCGATTACAGAGCTGGGGAGAGAACCCAAGACCCAGAACTCTGTCTCCTGTGAGACTAGTTCTAGTTCAGCATCACAAGTGGCCTGTCTATAAGGGACTTAGACAGGGAAACTAAAGTTTGCTGCACATTCTTTGACTCATATCAGTGTCTGGAAGCACAACAGTGACTGCCCTTTAAAACATTCCCTTTCTGATTTTTCAAGAAAAAAAAAACAAAACATTTTCTAACTCTGATATCAGCTACAGCAGTAGGTCATGGGACTCAGTTGTCCAACAGCATACAATGTTCTGGTGCATGCGATATTCTGATGTCTACAAATAATTCTTTTTCAAGTGGCAAATGCTTGGTATCGATAAGCTTGTTCTCAACCCAATAGACAATTTATTGATTTTGTGTTTCCTGGGTTCAGCAAACCTAAGAAGCTCTAAAACTAAGAATTTTAGTATCTGTATGTTTTTTGTTTTTATATCTGTTGGGTGATTTTGCACATAATATACTGATGATAACATTGGTAAGAGAGAATTTACTAGTATCTCAGTATGGGATATACTGAGAGATAAATTTGGGCATTGCTAATTTAAGATTTGATACCAGTAACACTCACTTTCCTGAGTGACTTTTCACTTTTATTATTATTTTTTTTCAAATTTAAAGAGCAATATTGTGTGTTACCTTGTCTATACACTTCATAAGAAACTAAAAAACATGGTTTACTGGGTATAAAGGTCCAACAGAACGTGTTTAGTGAAAATTTTTTTAAATTTATTTATTTTAATTGGAGGCTAATTACTTTAAAATATTGTAGTGGCTTTTCCCATACATCCTGAAACCCCCTCCCACCTCTCTCCCCATCCCATCGCTCTGGGTCATCCCAGTGCACCAGCCCTGAGCATCCTGTCTCATGCATGGAACCTGGACTAGCGATCTGTTTCACATATGATAATATAAATGTTTCAATGCTATTCTCTCAAATCATCAAACCCTCGCCTTCTCCCATAGAGTCCAAAAGACTGTGCTATACATCTGTGTCTCTTCTGCTGTCTTGCATACAGGGTCATTGTTACCATCTTTCTAAATTCCATGTATGTGCATTAGTATACTGTATTAGTGTTTTTCTTTCTGGCTTACTTCACTGTGTATAATAGGTTCCAGTTTCTCCCATCTCATTAGAACTGATTCAAATGCATTCTTTTTAATGGCTGGGTAATATTCCACACTAAAAATATAGTATATGTACCACAGCTTTCTTATCCATTCATCTGCTGATGGACATCACAAGAAAAAAGTCAAATAAATAACCTAACTCTACACTTAAAGCAACTAGAAAAGGAAGAAATGAAGAACCCCAGGATTAGTAGAAGGAAAGAAATCTTACAAATTAGGGCAGAAATAAATGCAAAAGAAACAAAAGAGACCTTTGCAAAAATCAAAAAGCTAAAAGCTGGTTCTTTGAGAAGATAAATAAAATTGACACACCATTAGCCAGACTCATCAGGAAACAAAGGGAGAAGAATCAAATCAACAAAATTAGAAATGAAAATGGAGAAATCACAACAGACAACACAGAAATACAAAGGCTCATAAGAGACTACTATCAGCAACTATATACCAATAAAATGGGCAACTTGGAAGAAATAGACAAATTCTTAGAAAAGTATAACTTTCCAAAACTGAACCAGGAAGAAATATAAAATCTTAACAGATGCATCACAAGCATGGAAATCAAAACTGTAATCAGAAATCTTCCAGCAAACAAAAGCCCAGGATCAGACAGCTTCACAGCTGAATTCTACCAAAAATTTAGAGAAGAGCTAACACCTATCCTACTCAAACCTTCCAGAAAATTGCAGAGGAAGGTAAACTTCCAAACTCATTCTATGAGGCCACCATCACCCAAATACCAAAGACAGACAAAGATGCCACAAAAAAAGAAAACTACAGACCAATATATATCACTGATAAACCTAGATGCAAAAATCCTTAACAAAATTCTAGTAAACAGAATCCAACAACATATCAAAAAGATCATACATCACAACCAAGTGGGCTTTATTCCAGGGATGCAAGGATTCTTTAATATCTGCAGATCAATCAATGTAATACACCACATTAACAAATTGAAAGATAAAAACCATATGATTATCTCAATAGATGCAGAGAAAGCCTTTGACAAAATTCAATGTCCATTTATGATAAAAATCCTCCAGAAAGCAGGAATAGAAGGAATATACCTCAACATAATAAAAGCTATATATGACAAACCCACAGCAAACATTATCCTCAATGGTGAAAAATGGAAAGCATTTCCCCTAAAGTCAGGAACAAGGCAAGGGGGCCCACTCTCCCCACTGCTATTCAACATAGTTTTGGAAGTTTGGGCCATAGTAATAGAACAGAAAAAGAAATAAAAGGAATCCAGATTGGAAAAGAAGAAGTAAAACTCACTGTTTGCAGATGACATGATCCTCTACATAGAAAACCCTAAAGACTCCACCAGAAAACTACTAGAGCTAATCAATGAATATAGTAAAGTTACAGGATATAAAATTAACACATGGGAATCCCTTGCATTCCTATATACTAACAATGAGAAAACAGAAAGAGGAATTAAGGAAACAATTCCATTCACCATTGCAATGAAAAGAATAAAATACTTAGTAATATATCTACCTAAAGAAACAAAAAACCTATATCTACAAAACTATAAAACACTGATGAAAGAAATCAAAGAGGACACAAATAGATGAAAAACTTTTAAATTAATACTTTAAAAATGTTTTAAATCAATACTTAATTGATTACACTGAGGTTCCACTCACTCTCTCTCCAGTGCTATGATCTTCCAATATTTACACAGAAATGGGAGGACTCTCAAGGTTCTGCTTGAGAACAGACTCTCATGTCTGCTCAAGGTTCTTGACTCTTGAAAAAAGACTTTTTTCACTGGGTGAAATTTTTTTTCTTTCTAAGATACTTCTTGGGCAAGTTCTTGGACAATTTTTAAACTGCCATATGCTTTATTATAAATATTCATAGTACAATATATATTTGAAAAGCTGAAGAGACATTTAGTAAGATTCTTTATCATTCAGACAATAGAAGAAGTGTCAGAAAACATAGCATGTCTAAGGCAGCTAAGTATGGGATCTTTTTTTGACAAATGCCTTTGTTTTGCCTCCTGACCACATGGAACTGTGCACAGTGCATCTCTGGCTACAGTTACTCTTGTACCAGACGTTTTCCTCCTATTCACCCATCAATGGTTCAAGGCTGACTCTCAGTGACATCCATCCCTGGAGCCCAATGGTGCCTTTTATGGTGCTTTAATTACTAAAGTCCTAGCATATTTATATGAGTGATTAAAACAACTCAAAATATAAAGACAGACCTCTATTCAAGGGCAGGCTCCAAATTGTCATCACTTGCCTCCATCAAAAAGTGGGCATTTTACCACATTAAGACAGGGGGAGATTTTTTTTTTTTTTTTAAATAATGAGTTTAGAGAACAGAACAGGACTGACATACAGTTAATCTTCCACAGACAGGTTTTGGAAAGCCCTCAAGGGTAAACTATTCTATTTCAAAATAACTTCATTTTCCACTAAAACACTTGCCACAATGCTCACAATTTAAGATGGCTCTCACTATCTATTCGCCAGGAGAGTACATTTTTCTCCTCTTAACTCTGAACCGCTTTCAGGTTGCCAACATTTCTAGTCCAACTACGTCACACTGAGAGGCCTCAGGCCTCCACCTGAAGGACGTGACGCAGCTGTCCAGTGGCCTAATTTAAGTAAAAGACACAGAAAATTTTAAATGCTTCCCAAATTTTCTGAGCCAGATACGCTCCTAGTACACTCAGAGTTCCAGGTGATCAAATGAACAAACAACGGTTATCATCAAAAAGTCTACAACTACCGAATACTGGAGAGAATTTTTTGAGAAAAGGGAGCCCTCCCTCTTGCACTGTTAATGGGAATGTAAATGGGTGCAGCCAATCTGGAGAACAATATAAAGGTGCTTTAAAAATTAAAAATAGAATTATCATATGATCCAGCAATTTCACTCCTGCGTATACATCTCAGGAAAATGAAAACACTACATCAAAAAGATACATGTACTCCAATGTTCACTGCAGTATTATTGACAATTGCCAAAGTAGAGAAGCATCCTAAGTGTCCATTTACATAAAAAGAATAAGAAGTTGTGATATATATTTATTTATGTACACAGAGAGACACACAAACACACAGTGACAGTGAAGTCACTCAGTCGTGTCCGACTCTTTGTGACCCCATAGACTGTAGCCTACGAGGCTCCTCTGTCCATGGGATTTTCCAGGCAATAGTACTGGAGTGGGTTGCCATTTCCTTCTCCAGGGGATCTTCCCAACCCAGGGCTCGAACCCGGGTCTCCTGCATTGTAGACAGAAGCTTTACCATCTGAGCCACCAGGGAAGTCACACAAACACACAATGGAACATTATTCAGCCACAGCAGAATGAAATTCTGCCATTCGCAACAAGGTGGATGGGCCTAGACTGTATTACACTTAATAAAATAAGCCAGACAAAGAGAAATATTCTGTTATTACTAATATGTGCAGTCTAAAAAGAAATGGGAATGAATGAATACAACAAAACAGATTTGAAGATAAAGAGAATATACTAGTGGTTATCAGTGAAGAAAAGGAAGGAAGGAGGGGTATGATTGGATTATAGGATTAAGACTACTATGTATAAAATAAATAGAGTTAGTCTCTCAGTCACGTCTGACTCTTTGTGACCCCATAAACTCTAGTCTGCCAAGCTCCTCTATCCATGGGATTCTCCAGGCAAGAATACTGGAGTGGATTGCCTTCTTCAGGGGATCTTCCCAACCCAGCAATCGAACCCAGGTCTCCCACATTGCAAGCAGATTCTTTACTGTCTGAGCTACAGGGAAGATCCATATAAAATAAATAAGTGACAGAATATATTGTACAGCACAGGGAAACATAGCCATTATTGTGTAATAACTTTAATTGGTCTAATCTAGTCATGTATGGATGTGAGAGCTGGACAATAAAGAAGGCAGAGCCCCAAAGAATTGATGCTTCCAACTGTGGGGCTGGAGAAGACCCTTGAGAGTTGCTTGGAAAGCAAGAAGATCACACTAGTCAATCATAAAGGAAATCAACCCTGAATACCCTTTGGAAGGACTGAGGCTGAAGCTGAAGCTCCAATGTTTTGGCCACCTGATGCAAAGAGCTGACTCACTGGAAAAGGCCCTGATGCTGGGAAGGATTGAGGGCAGGAAGAGAGGGGATGACAGAGGATAAGACGGTTGGATGGCATCACCAATTCAAAAGACATGAACTAAGGCAAACTCCAGGAGATGGCAAGGGACAGGAAAGCCTGGCATGCTACAGTCCATAAGTTGTTAAGAGTCGGACACAACTTGGCGACTAAACAACAACAATCTATAAAAATACTGAATCATTATGCTGTACATTTGAAACTAATATTATAATGCAACTATACTTTAATAGAAAAAAAATGGACAAACAAAAGTATTGCAAAAGAGTAAAAAATACCAGAAATTTAATTTTTTAAATTTGCATGGATAATAAATAAGAGTTTTTGTGTTACATGCCTTGGAAAATTTTTATGACATTAAATTATAGAAACAGGGTAACTTCTAAACCAAAGTATTATCTATTAACAAATTATGCTATTCTTAATTCATGTGAATATAGTTGTTAACATGAGATTTTGTCTCAGTATTTACAATTTGACTTTATAGATTGCATAATTTATATGTAGCTTTCTCCTAGGGATTTGTCATCTTGAAAGTCTTGCTATATTTTGCTTTGAAACATGCATCTTTAAAATTGTACCTGAATCTTTTTTTTTTTTTTAATGAACTTGTTTCTGTCTTTGTGATAGAATAAAATAGCACATGGCATTTTAACTTAGAGTGAAGAGTGGTAAGGAATCAAAGAACCAAAAGAAACTGCAAATCAGCAACAAACTCATAGGGATGAACTGCTAAGCAGAATTAAACTGGAAAGCCAACTTGTCAGCAGAATGAATAGGTGGACGGTCTGAATTTCAGTGCTAAGCCTCAGGTTAATTTTCTTCCCTGATAACCTTGACCACAGGCTGCTATTTCAAAGTCACTCAGTTGACTCACCCTGATAGACACCTATTTCCAAAGAAATCACATTTCTGCAACATGTTTAGTAATTATATTCATCTTGATAACATCCTTCCTGACAATTTGATCATTGGTGGGGCTCTCCACCTGTGAAGGTCATTTGGATTTCACCCCTTCCTAACCTACTGTTCAGACAAGGGTTCTGTAAAGTAAGTTCCATTTGTTCAGTTATCCTGGGAAATGGCCACACTTCTTCTTCCAGGAACTGTGGCAAAAGTTCTTTCTTTCTTACAGTCCATCTATGCCTGCAGGTCTGTTGCCTTTTGCAGCTTTGCTTATTTTCAACCCGATTTTATTAAAGTCCAGGCCCACTATCTGGATTGCATGGCTATGGAGTCTGGAACTGGAATTTTGACTCTTTGACCTTTACATCGATGTTTAAGTCTAATCATAACGGATAAAGTTGAAGAGATTTGAAACCAGCCAATGTTTTCACTTTTTCAAACTGATCCTACAGGTTGGTAGAAACATGAACTGAGGTTGAGGACCCACGCCGCTGTGATCAGTCTGTGGCACACAGACCTCAGCTCCCCACTTACGCCACTTCGCCTAGCCTACCTATATGGGCCGGATGTCCACCTGGGTTAAGACACACTCGACTGGATCCTGGCCACCTGATTGACCTCAACCAAGTCCTCCAGGAAGCAGCTCCCAAAAGGCAAGTTTTAACTTATATGTTGTATACATGCATGCTAAATCACTTTGTGAACTGTTACCTGCCAGACTACTCTGTCCATGGGATTCTCCCAACAAGATTACTGGGGTGGGTTGCATCCCCTCCTCCTGGGGATCTTCCCAACCAAGGGATCAAACCTGAGTCTCTTGAGTCTCCTGTGTCTCTTGCATTGGCAGGTGGGTTCTTTACCAGTAACATCACCTGGGAAGCCCAACATATAACTTAAGGAGGCATAAATTCATGAATAACTCAATTTAATACTGTTACTAACTAAAATACTGAACGGAAGACAGGATTTGATGAGTCCCTGAATTACTGTTCAACTTGCTTCCTGTCCTACGGCAGAGTCAGTGCAAGGACAGATTGCCTGTCATCAAGTGAGCCTCCTGACTGGCCAACCACAAATTCAGAATCACAAATATGGGCTTCCAAGAAATAAACTTAATAACCATTAATATAATCATATTTCTTGAGCTAATGACTAAAAATTCTTCAATGTAGAATGTCTTGTCTATTATGAGGAATGAAAGAAAGAGTGCCATTTTGAGAAACTCATCAAGATTGCTGGGGAAAATATCAACAACTTCAGATATGCAGATGATATCACTCTAATGGGAGAAAGCAAAGAGGAAATAAAGAGCCTCTTGAGGAAGGTGAAAGAGTAGAGTGAAAGAGCTGGCTTAAAACTCAACATTTAAAAGATTAAGATCATGGCATCTGGTCCCATGGCAAACAGAATGGGAAAAAGTGGAAACAGTGACAGATTTTATTTTCCTGGGCTCCAAAATCACTGTGGACCTTGACCGAAGCCATGAAATTAAAACATGCTTGGTTCTTGGAAGGAAATCCATGAAAAACCTAGACAGCATATTAAAAAGCAAAGACATCATTTTGCCAACAAACGTCTGTATAGTCAAAGCTATGATTTTTCCAGTAGTCATGTATGGATGTGATAGTTGGACTATAAAGAAGGCTGAATGCCAAAGAATTGATATCTTTGAATTGTGGTGTGGAGAAGATTCTTGAGAGTCCCTCGGACTGCAAGGAGATTGAACCAGTCAATTCCAAAGGAAATCAAGCCTTGGAAGTCCTTGGAAGGACTGATGCTGAAACTGAAGCTCCAATAATATGGCCACCTAATGCTAAGAGCTGACTCATTTAAAAAGATCCTGATGCTGGGAAAGATTGAGGGCAGGAGGAGAAGGGAGTGACAGAGGGTGAGATAGATAGATAGCATATCCAACTCCCTGGACATGAATCTAAGCAAATTCCAGGAGACAGTGAAGGACAGGGAAGCCTGGCGTGCTGCAGTCCATGGGGTCACAAGGATTCAGACACGACTTAGTGACTGAACATCGACAACAAAAGAACATACAAAAGAAAAAAAGATTCAAAACAAAACAAAACAGTCTTAGGTTCTACTTCCCAAACACCAGTCCTAGGCACTTTCTCTGGTAAAATTTCCAACTTTTGAAAACTGTCCCTTGGAGTACATGGTTGTCTTGGGGACATGAGAATTGAGAGAACTGATAAGGGAAAAATAAAATGAAGTAATTCTGAGTTGAAGAATTGGGCGTAGCCAGATGAAAAGGGCCAGGAAGAGTGTGCTCAGGGCTGGAGGTGACTGATGAGCAAGACGCTCTCAGCTGATGGCAAGATCAAGTTCATCATGGGGTGGACAGGAAGGGAAGAGGGAGAAGCAAGCCAAAGGATTTCATATCTTTGACACAGTGCAACACAGAGACAGTGGTGTTTGTGTGAACACAGGGAGGAGCAAGATTTTGGGTAATGGAATTTTCATGGGGGGGTCTGTTCCAACTGAATTGGCTTCAACAATTCCAGGTTTTTAAACTCTTTTACCTTGCTCTCCACTAACTCTGTAGGGATGTCAACTCTATGCTATTCTTTTACTTCCTCTTTTATTTATTTATTTTTTTTGGGGGGTGGGTATTCTCTTTAATTGTATTGATCATTTTACACATGATTGCTGAATGACTGAATGAGTGATTGAATAGAAGAACCAATGACCATCCAGAATGATCAAATTTCATTCCATAAAAATCACAAAATGCTAGCATTAATAAAGTTATGAACTTAGCTTGGACATTGTAAGTTAAAAGAATAAAGAAAAGATTTTGGTTTATCCTTTGAACCTAGAAAACAAACTCACCAAAAAAAAGTCCTTAGTAAGTGCACTGAATGACGACAGGAATGCCACCTGGGGTTTGCTCTGGCAAATATTTATGATGCTTTAACGCCCACCACTAGCACCCTCCCTGGTTTAGGTAGTACAGCCTAGTTTGCTTTAGTGTGCTGGTGTTTGCTAATACAAGTGAGTCCAGAGACGTGGAACATGGCGCACTGGTTTCTGATGCTGCTTTCCTCTGGCTTCAGATGGACTGTTGGGTCCCTCACTGCCCACTCCGGTGGGGATTGCTGCCCAGAACAGTTAAGTCATCCACGTGACCACTGACGAGGGCTCAGCCAGTAAGTTCAGGTTATGATACCAGAGGCGATTTAACAGGGACAGATAGAGTTTGATGACGTGATTTCCCTGGACAGTTTTCATTACTGGACAAGGGAGTTCTGAAATATGTGAATTACTGAACAGCTTAAAGTGCAAAAGGGAAGCACGAGTCATTTGATGTAATAAACTGATGAAGGGCAAACACATTTACATTGCACAGAAGCAAACACACGCAGTCTTAATTCTGTAATTAGTAAATGGCTTGATACTTGCAACTTGTTATACAAGAAGCAAAAGAACATTCTTAGTTTAAGAATAATTTATATGGCCAATCAACATTTAAAATCTTGGTCCTGTCAAGGCAGATAGTGATGTTTCTTTATTTTTATTTTTTAAATATAAATTTATTTAGTTTAATTGGAGGTTAATTACTTTACAATATTGTATTGGTTTTGCCATACATCAACATGAATCTGCCACAGATATACACGTGTTCCCCATCCTGAACCCCCCTTCCTCCTCCCTCCCTCTACCATCCAACTGGGTCATCTCAGTGCATCAGCCCCAAGCATCCAGTATAGTGATAGATAGTGATATTTAAATCTAAGTATTCATTACCATCTATAATTTGTAGTGACTATTTAATATGCATACAGAAGAAACAAGATTATGAAATTGAAATGGTTTGATCAAAATATTAAGAATACTTTCCGAAATATAATGAGTACAAACCACATGCTAAATCTATGAATGAGCATTTTTGGTTTGAATATATGAGTTTGTTGTCTTTTTAAGAATTTTATTTTATTGACGTATGGATTTACAATATTGTGCTAATTTGCACTGTATGGCAACGTGATTCATGTCATACATGTATGTATACATAGAACATTTTTCATATATTTTCCATTATGTTTTATCACAGGACATTGAATATAGTTCTCTGTGCTATAGAGTACGACCTTGATTTTTATCCATTCTATATGTAATAATTTGCATCTGCTAACCCAAAACTCCCACTCCATTGCTGCCCGCAGCCTGACAATTCCAAGTCTGTTCTCTGGGTCTGTGAGTCTATTTCTTTTGTAGATGAGTACCTTTTGTTGTATTTCAGATTCCACATATAAATGATATCAGATGGTATGTGTCTCTTTCTGACTTACTCCACTTATTGTAATAATCTCTACGTCCAGGCGCGTTTCTGAAGATGGCATTCTTTCGTTCTTTCTGAGGTTGAGTAGTATTCCATTGCACACGTGTATCACATCTTTATCCACTCCTCTCCCAATGAACATTTAGGTTGGTTCCATGTCTTGTCTATTGTAAACAGTGCTGCTATGGACCTGGTGCATGAATATTTTTGAATTTTACTTTGTTCAGATACACGCCCAGAAGTGAGATTGCTGATCACTGGATAACTCTCTTTTTAGTTTTGTGAGAACCCTCATGCTGCTTTCCATAGTGGCTGCACCAATTTTTTTTTTTTAAAGAGTACTGCACAATATACCACGAATTCCATGACATACACTTACTTAACTACATTCATATAATATCTGATTTTTCATCAGAATCTAAAATTAACTTCCAGCTTGAGGAGATGTGTTGAGTATTATGTAAATGTTCTTTAAAAGGTTTCTGTGATAAAACAGTAAGTTCATACATGAAACCGTTTATAAAATGTGAAATGGCAGAGTTTTTCTAGGTCAAGCTTACCCCAGAGTTCTTAGGAAAATTTTTTGAGGAAGGTACAGACTTTTACAGATCACCTTATGTCTTCCACTAAACCTTTGATTTGCATGTATGTAATAGTAGCGATTCATGGGGTCACAGAGAGTCGGACACGACTGAGCAACTGAACTGAACTGAACTGAATAGTTGCAAATAGGTGATAATTTGAGGATTTTGCTTTTGCGTAGTGTGTATGTGTGTGCGTGTGGTGTTTGTTGTGTGTCTCCTGTTGGTCGTGTGTGTTGAGTAGAGTGTGTATGGCATGTGTGAGGGGTGTATTTAGTAAACTGGGGCCCCAGGAACAGCCATGAGGTGTCAGTGAGAAGGGAGCTGTGAATCAATGAAAGGTCTTGGTTTTTCGGAGTCACTTGCCGGCATAGTTCCTTGAGAGCTGCTTCCATTGCATGCCCTTTATCAACCACTCTTCCCATTTCCTGAGCAAAGACACACCTTTCTCTGAACCTGGCCATCACTTTGCAGTTGGGAAACTGAAAGGGGACTGGATACCTGACTTCTCAGCCAGGTGTCTACTTGTGTGTAGCACATACACCTGCAGAGACATGGCGAGGACAATGAAGCTCCTCATATCTGGGCTCCTCCTCGGTGTCTGATAGCGAGGGACCCTCCACACACAGCACCCTAGCTTTGCATGCCCAGCACATGGCATCAAGGCTGTCACACAGAGGCCACTGGATAAACATTTATGGGAGCATTTGAAGAGGTAGTGTGGTACTGATTTCTCATTCAAGAAAGAAATCTTAACCATAACACTGTCAGGTTTTGTGCCAGACACTAATGAGCACAGACACTGACGTGAAGTGGGCCAGGTCCTCACATCTCCCCTTCCAAGCCTCCTATTCCCTCTTAAAAAAATTAAAAAATAGTGATACTGATTCAGAAAGTTATCTTTTTTAGAGCTGGATCATAAAGAAGGTTGAGCACCAAAGACGTGATGCTTTTGAACTGTGCTTCTGGGGAAGACTCTTGAGAGCTCCTTGGACAGCAAGGAGATCAAACCAGCCCATCCTAAAGGAAATAAGTCCTGAATATTCACTGGAAGGACTGATGCTAAAGCTGAAACGACAACACTTTGACTACCTGATGCGATGAACTGACTCATTGGAAAAGACCCTGATGCTGGGAAAGATTGAAGACGGGAAGAGAAGGGCACAAAAGAGGATGAGATGGTTGGATAGCACCACTGACTCAAGGGACATGAATGTGAGCAAACTCCAAGAGATACCAAAGAACAGAGGAGCTTTGTGTGCAGCAGTCCATGGGGTTACAAAGAGTCGGACCTGACTTAGCCACAACAAATTTTTAACAATATTGTAAAGTAATTAACCTCCAATTAAAATAAATAAATTTATATTTAAAAAATAGCTTCTTGAAACAAGTTTTAGAAAAACTTGGGTTAAGGACTTCCCTCATGACACAATGGATAAGAATCCACCTACCAACGCAGGACTTCAGTCCCATCCCTGGTCCGGGAAGATTTCACATGCTGTAGAGCAACTAAACTCATGTGTCACGACTACAGAGCCTGCACATTAGAGCCTGCGAGCTGCAACTGCTGAAGCCCCCACACCCCAGAGCCTGTGCTCTGCAGCAAGAGAAGCCACTGCAATGAGAAGCCCAAGCACTCCAAAGAAGAGCAGCCCTCACTCGGTGCCAGTAGAGAAAAACCACACAAAAGCAGGGAAGACCCAGCACAGCCAAAAATAAAAATGAAATTTAAAAAAACAGAAAGGAAAACTGAGGCTAAGCTTTGTTTAAAAAGTATAATCTCAGGTTCTCCTCTGGATGAAAGTGAAAGTCACTCAGTCGTGTCCAACTCTTTGTGACCCCATGGGCTATACAGTCCATGGAATTCTGCAGGCCAGAATACTGGAGTGGGTAGCCTTTCCCTTCTCCAGGGGATCTTCCCAACCCAGGAATTGAATCCAGGTCTCACACATTGCCAGCAGATTCTTTACCAGCTGAGCCACAAGGGAAGCCTGAGAATACTGGAGTGGGTAGTCTATCCCTTCTCCAGCAGATCTTCCCAACCCAGGAATCGAACTGGGGTCTCCTGCATTCCAGGCAGATTCCTTACCAACTGAGCTATCAGGGAAGCCTCTGGATGAAGAACCCCATAAAAGCCCATCAAGACTCAGTAGCTGGCACTGTTCCCCAAATCTGGAAGGCCTCCAGGCTGTCTGACTGGACTATGAATTTTATGTTAGTTACATCCTATTAGAACTAGCCATTTTAAGAACCACTTTCTAACAAAGCCTTGAATGAATCATCTTGCTAAAATAACCTTGAGGGAGATGACATCTTGGAGACCAGATTAGAGCAATCCAAATAGTCTCATTTGCTCAAAATATTTTTAATAACATGGAAAATAAAAATATTTGCCACTATAAAAATCACAAGACATTCATAACTATGAGTCATGTGATAGATTTTGTATGAGAACATAATGTCCACTGCAAAATAAACCTCATTAGTAGTCAATGAGAAATTGAGGATCACAAATAAGGGTTTCTGAGAAACATCTTTAATAACCACTAATGCAACCATGTTCTTTTCGCTAACCATGAAAAAGTCTTTAATGTAGCATTTCTTGTTTATTCCAAGCAATGAAAGAAAGACCATCATAGCCAGGAAAGAAAAAAAAAAAAAAGGTAGGAAGCAGGCTGAATAATAACTCAGGGATTCAACATGTTCCCTTTTCTTTAGTACTTTACTGATGATAGTATTAAAACAAATGTATCATTGTCATATGAAAGTACCTTGCAAGCTGACTATGCATTTTTATCATAGATTGTATAGCTTTTTCATTTCATCATAGATTGCATATTTAAAAAAATATTGTAAAATGAGAAATTTACCCTAAAGATCTCAAAATGGGCTTTTAAAAATATATTTCCCTAGGTAAGAAAATTATGTGAAATTCTAGGGGGAAATTTGGTGATAATTTTAATTTCTAATTGTCACATTTTATTATTATGTGAATTACTGTATACAACTTATAGTTTGCATTTGAGTGATATGTCATATTACATATCAATTAGAGGCAAAAATCTGGCAGGAAAAATAAGGGTGTATACATCCATAGAAAGAAGTTCAAATTTTCTTTGCACAACTCAGTGTCCGATGCTCTTGAGTCTTCATTGTTGATACGGTGGTGAAGGATGTGGAAATAATAGTGCATGGTGTGTACATCAGAATCATCTGTCAAATTTTTCAAATACATCTTTTCCATACCCCCTTCTGCACTCCTCGATTGACAGGAGAAGTAATGACGTTACCAAAATTATTTTCATTCACCTATAATTCATTATTTTGATTCTGCATGAATATCCTATCTTACAACAAAATATGAAGAATTGTAACTACTTAATATGTGTATTTCATTAAGGGTATTAAAATGAATATCTCTTTAAAAATTAATTGAAAAACTAATTAGAGGTGGAGTATAATCACACAGCAACAATACATTTTTTTATATTCAGGAAATATGTCAGTCCTTTCACACTAGGAATTGCTAGGTATTTCAAGATAAGAAAATCCTAAAGACAAATAGCAGTTAACTTAGATTTCTCACGGCCATAATAATCACACACACACACAACAAAAGTCAGAATGACTTTAGCCAAATTCAGTGAATACAAACACAAGGTGCTATTAGGTGAAGAAGAGATTTGATTCTTTGACTGGACCATCAAGCCCTAATCTCTAGTATCTTCTTCCAGAACCCATAGAACATTTATAATCTACCCACTCATCTCAATTTGTTGGTAAGAGCCTCACAAGGTCATTTAAGCACTTCTCACTATTCCTCCAAGAAAAAAAGAATGAAATTTTGCCGTTTGCAACAACATAGATGGATCTGGAAAGTATTATACTGAGTGATGTAAGTCAGAGAAAGACAAACGCCACATGATATCACTTATATGTGCAATCTAAAAAACACACGCAAGAAACAGTGAATACAAATAAAACAAAAGCAAAACAAAACAAGAAAACAGACTCACAGATATAGAGAACAAATGAGGGGTTACCAGCGGGGAGAAGAAATAGGGGAAGGGCAATACAGGTGTAGGGGCTTAAAAGGTATGAGTTAGTATGTATAAAATAAGTTACACAGAAAGATTGTGCAACACAGGAATACAGGCAATACTTTATAATAACTATAAATGGACTATCACCTTTAATTTGTGAATTAATATGTTATATACCTGCAACTTATATAATAGTGAACATCAACTGCATCTCAATAAAAATGCTAAAAAAATAAATAAATAAATACTTCCTACTTGTAATCTCTGTGTTTCCTCCAGGCATATCTGGAAGAGAGAAAGTTTTACAAATGTAATAGTCAATTCAACACCTAGTGTTTACTGTATTCAGTAAGTGAACAACGAACACTTATTGAATGAATTAACACATTTCTGAATATGCCCTCCATATTCCACATAAAGTTTCACACCTCATAACTGTATACACCAATGTTTGCTGGGAATAGATTATAGCACTTCTTATAATCAAACAGTATCCTTTTTTCACTTATTTATTTGCAATTTGGTGTTTGGGACAGACTGGGATTTCAAAACACATGTGCTTGAATGAAATGCAATTTTAGAAAGTTGAATTTTTGTAGTACTTCTTCTTTGTTTCTAATTTAATGTTTCAGTGTGATTCTATAGACACCCTGACTGCTATTAATTATAGAGCACTGTTAACTTGACATCACTACATTGATCAATTCTCAATTTTCTAACTCTGTACATTTCTTCTTTAGTCATCCTATTTCCTACTGGTCATTTAAAGAAAACACATTTTTCCAAAGTTCGTTTTATTTACTTAGTAGAGTATCTGTCCTCTGAAAGTTTGGGATGTGTGTGTGTTGTGGAAAAAGGGGCAGGTCTAAGGTTAGCAGGTCTAAGTTGGGGAGATGGTCATATGACTCTCTACATCAATCAGACTTGACACCATGTAGCACAGGGATGTCTCTATTCAAGTAGGAAAGAAAATTATTTAATTTTATCTTAATAAAGACTCAGATGGTAAACAATTTGCCTGTAACGTGGAAGATCCCGATTCAATCCCTGGGTTGGGAAGATTCCCTGGAGGAGGAAATGGCAACCCATTCCAGTATTCTTGCTTGAGAAATTCCATGGACAGAGGAGCCTGCCCAGCTACAGTCCATGGCGTCATGAAGAGTCAGATATGACCAAGAGACTAACACACACAAAGGCTGACTAAACTTAGTTAGCCTTAAGTCTCTTGACAATAATACGTGGTTCTATATTCCAGGTCCTGGCTCTTCTTTCTGTTTCCAAGGATGCCTCACATTCTTTCTGAGTAGTTCTTCAACACGTGTCACGTTAATCTATTCTGTTAATGAAACCATTTTGACATCACAAACACAAGTCTGGATACACCACTAGACCTGATCCATTTTTTAGAACTCAACCAAAGACTCCACATGTTGTAATGCTCTGCTCTGTTTCCAGTGTCTCTGATGTGGTCTTGAATTGGTAATTACAACCCTGCATACATCTCTCCAGCTGAAATAACGAGCAACATGGTGGAACAACCATGCATCTTTTCAAATAACCAGCATCGAACACAGTATCTTAAACCTGGAAACTAACATTCATGTCAATAATTTTAAATTATTATAACTTCATATTTTAAAACATTTTTCTTCATAAAAATCTTGTTTTGCTTTCTAAATTTTCTCAACTACTATCATGAATGATTCTTTTCTTGATGAAGAATCACTTCTAGTTACTTCTCCCTGGATTGGCTGAAAGGCACAGCAGATATAACAGATGACTTGGAGTTTCAGAAGCTGACGGGGCATAGGTACCATATTCTAAAGACAGACCCCATGGACCAAATTCTAGCACCATGTGAGGATGGAATACAGAGAGATCTCCAGCAGGTTTTGGTTAAAAGTATTAACATTGGATTGTAGTAAAAAGCCAACAGACACTTTACATTTGCTCTGGTTGCTTAGAAAGGATATGTCCTTAAGAGAGAAAGCACATCAGGTCTGACCTAAGTAATGTTGTGCTGAGTATAATCAACTGACTTCAGAACTGGAGGAATAATAAATGCTTCTGATCAATTTTTCAGATAACTCTGTCCATGAAATTATAAATTAGTCCATTAAAACTAGTAATTCAAAATACAATTAAAAATGAGGATGCTTAATTATATTTAAATTAAAGAATGCTTAGTCTTGTGGGAATCCTTTTTGTAGATGAGTTGCATCAGGATCGCCTGGGTGCACTTACATTACATAAGCACCCTCTGACTCCATTCTTGGGACATCATCCTGGTTAGGTCCAGGGTGGCACCTCCTGCTCAACACATAAATCCCTTTAATGAACCTCTGCATAGTGCTTAGGGGACCCCTGTGAAATATAATCTCTGCAGGGAGAAGGCAACACACGTCTGGGTATCATCTGCACAGTGATAACAGTTTGGAAGTTCCACAATATACTTGAGCTAAATGTCTCTCTCTCTTTTTTTTATTCTCTATCAATAAAGAATAAGAAGCAAATCAAATCCTTTTCCATATGGTGACCTTTTAAATTCTTGCATTCCATACTGAATGGACTGAACTGTAAACAAATAATGCTTAAGCCAACATCCATTAGGTCACCTTATGCCACATTCAAATCACTTTAAATATTTACAAAGCCTCTGGTCCATAAAAAAACAACACAACAACATGTTAAGAGTGAAGAAATAAAGATAAATCATCCCTCATCACTGCACTGGCAGAAGCAGATAGAGACATGAGCATCTGAAAACAAGAGAAGAGACACGGAGAGGAGTCCTGGTTCAGAGGCACCAGGAAGAGTTAGGGGAAGGTGATGCAGTGAGTTGTCATTGAAATAAACACAATCAACTGTACCGACCACGTGGAGAAGAGCCTTATAAACAGAAAAGGCAGCCCAGTGAAAGTATTAACTTAAAGGAAAGTCATAAAAGCTTCTAATTTCATGAAGTGAAACTATTCACTTCTGTTCAACTGAAGCTTGGCAGAGGTTGGGGTTAGCGTGACAGAAACTGAATTGCTAAGAACCTTTCTCTTGATTTTTGAGGAATGTCATCAACAGGACTTATTAAGTGACTTAACATGATCAGATGTGAGATTTAGGGCGATCACACCAGCAGTTCTGGGGAAAGTAAACTGGAAGAACAACCAGGAAGTTATGACAGTGATAAGGGTAAAAATAAAAATAAAATAGCAGCTTCCCCTTTTAAGGGAAGGATTGAAAATCTGGGGTCAAGATCAGAGGCTCCTGTGGGAAGAGGAGTCTGGGCTGTAGACCTGAATGGATGCAGCCAATCGGAGTCAAGGTCCTTCCATAAATTGCTGAGTCCCTTAAAGCAGTCCTGGTGGCTCAGACGGTTAAGCGTCTGTCTACAATGCAGGAGACCGGGGTTTGATCCCTGGGTTGGGAAGATCCTCTGGAGAAGGAAATTGGCAATCCACTCCAGGATTATTGCCTGGAAACTCCCATGGACAGAGGAGCCTGGTAGGCTACAGTCCATGGGGTCGCAAAGAGTCGGACACGACCGAGCGATTTCGTTGTCACTTTCACTTTTAGAGCAGCCCCAGCTTCCAAACAGGAACCAGGGCGTCATCCATGGGATGAGGGAACTAGAGGCAAGGACATTCCAGCCTTCCTCCAGTGCGGATGAACGTGAGCATTCACAAGAGAGACGGGAGCCCTGGGGTGCTGCCAAGGACGAGTGAGAAACCCGAGCAAACCACACAGTAGTACCTGATTTGGAGAAGGCAATGGCACCCCACTCCAGTACTCTTGCCTGGAAACTCCCACGGACGGAGGAGCCTGGTGGGCTTCAGTCCATGGGGTCGCGAAGGGTCAGACACGGCTGAACCACTTCACTTTCACTTTTCACTTTCATGCATTGGAGAAGGAAATGGCACCCCACTCCAGCGTTCTTGCCGGGAGAATCCCAAGGAAGGAGGAGCCTGGTAGGCTGCCGTCTACGGGTCGTACAGAGTCGGGACACGACTGAAGCGACTTAACAGTATCTGATTGCAGGGGCCACAGGCAAAATGTACGTAGGAAAACTGGCCAGAAACCCATGGATGCCCTGCGAAGAGAAATGTCCTACCTACTCCAGAGATAGTCCCCAGCCTAAGGGACACGGAAAACGCACAGCCCAGAGCCCTATGTGTGGGAGGTCCCAGTGGGTGAATCTTGATCCTCTGCAAGAGAAACCTCCAGCAGGGAGAGACAGCAGATGGGAAATAAGGATGGTGTTCACACAGGCCCCAAACTGAATACTGATAGACATAACAACAGCAACAGCATCTAAATAAAAATTCAGAATAAGTATACACTTCCCATGACCTAAGCCAGAAAAGACTGGAAACCATAAGACGAAATGGGGCCTTCTGAGAAAATACCAGGTCATTTTAGGAATGTTAGTACTAAACACAGAGTTAACTAAATAAAGATATCACTGGGTATTTTGATTAGGCAACTAAGCTGACTTGAAAAATAGTGATTTGGAAAATTTGAGAAGAGAGCAAAACACAGCCCAGGAAGATCATAAGATAGAACATATTTTTAAAAGATAGGTTAAGAGGTATAGAGGCTAAAGGAAAAATTCAAAAGTACAGGTAGTAAGTGTGCCAGGGTAAATTCGAGGTGATAAAATAGTTGCATATAAAATGACTAAAAATAGTTTATAGCTAGAAACCAGCCCATGTTCATGTTTTGAGGGGCCATACTAGGTACTGAGGTCACTGAGTGTGTGCTGGATGTATGTACACTTGAGTGATATCAGTGATGGATAAATGTGTCTCAGGCATGCAGGTTAGCAAACCACCGATGAAAAGAAAATTGAAAAAAAAAAAGATGATATGAGGTTTCAGAAGCCAATTTTATTTATGTATTAATAACAAATGCTTATAGGAAAAGTCTTTGCAAAATGTATGAAACTCTGAACAATTTTTGCAAAAATGGCCTTTTTGCAAATGGCACTACCAAATGAAACTGCCAGAATAATTAGACTTAGGAAACACCATTCATCTGAGTCATTTTCTGTTTATCCTTCAAACTGAAGACCAGAATAAACCTTTGTTTCAACTATAATTGAGGAATCTGGCTCAGATTTTCAGGCAATTAAGTGGCCTTGTTTTAGTATCAGTTATCCTTAGATAACAGGTTCTTTCCCATCACTTACATTTTCAAACAAAGATATGAACAGTGCCTGTTATTTTTGTAAAGCAAAATTGACTTCCAGAGAAACTATTTTTGGAACAACTATCCTATAAAAGGTATAATAGAAAATTTTGACCATTTTTCAACAAAGGACAGAGGAAAATGAAAAAAAAATATCGGTACTAAATTTGAAATACCACTTAACAGAAAATATTGTCACAATAGGAAAGACCATTAATACTTGTAGGACTGTGGTAGGTAGAGGGTTTTTCTCCTTTCTTTTTTCTTATCCCTCCATCTTTTTTTAAACTCTGATAAAGACTTTGAGCCTAAAAGCAACTTCAAAAGAATTCTTATGGAATTCTCTTCAAAAGTTTCCCCACCTTCCCCTTTGAGGACAGGATTCAAACATCTAAGAAAGCACCCTGACCAATGAATTTTGGTTCTATGGCAGCAATTATTATTGACAACAAGACGACAATGTTACAAATAACAAGTGGCTTTGTTAAGTGCCTACTATGGGAAAACTCTAGACTTGGGTACTTGGCATGTTCATCCCATGGGAGGTAATTTTTCATCCTGAGTCAGTGATTTAAAATATGTGACCTGGCTGATTCATGTTGATATATGGCAGAAACCAACTCAATATTTTAAAGCAGTTATCCTCCAATTAAAAATAAATACATTTATATTTTAAAATAACCATACAAAAAGAAAAAAAAAAAGTGACCTAGCGAAAATGTTACAGAGTACATTTACTCATGAGAAATCCTAGGAAACACATGTTAAGAGCTGTGAAGAGGAAGTGACTGACTCCCTTGAAATGCTATGAGGCTGTCCACCACTGAAGCTGGGGTCCCAGATCACTGCATCTCCTCTATTTCATTTACTTGGGCTCGACTATCTACGAACCCACTAGTCCTTGACTTCCACTCATGATTTTCAGGACAAAACCATTATTTTCAGTTAGCTGAAGGTGCCACTGGGCACGAGTGCACTTGAGTATAGGCTAGGTCATTTTCTATTCGGCATTCCCAACTCCCTTTTTTGAATATTTAAAAGCTTCAAATAGCATGTGACACAATGGAAATTGTCTAATAATCCCCAAGTTAGAAACATAAAAAAAAGACACCTAAAGCAAAGGCAACAAGATAAGTAGGGCCACATCTAACTAGAAAGCTTCTGCACAGCAGAGAAAGCTGTTGACAAAATAGAAAGGCAGCCTACTGAATGGCAGAAATTTGACAACAATATATTATGATAAGGGGTAAATATTCAAAAAATATTCAACATGTATAAAACGTTATAACCAAAAAACTCACTAATTTGACGAAAAAGTGAACAGAGAATCTAAATAAGTATTTTTGTCTGAAGAAGATATCGTCAATAGGTACATGACATGTATACTCAACATTACTGATTATGAGGGAAATGCAAATCAAAACCACAATGGGAGAGCACCTCACACGTCCACATGGCCATCATCCAAAAGACAACAAATAACAAATGCTGCTGAGGATGTGGGGAAAAGAGAACACTCACGCACTGGCGGGGGGAAGGTGTATATTGGTGCAGCCGCTGCAGAAACAGCAAGGCGTCTCCTCAAAATATTAAAAAGAGAATTACCATATGATCCAGCAAGACCACTTTGGGGTTCTTAATCCAAGAAAACCAAAACATTACCTGGGTAAGATACACATGCCCTTCTCTTCAGCAGCATTATCTACACTCAGTAAAATGTGGAAACATCCTAGGTGTTCCGTGATAAATGAACATATGATACCCACATACAATGGAATGTTACTCAGCCATAAAAATGTATGAAATCTTGCCATCTGAGATAACGTTGGATGGACTTTGAGTGCCTTATGCTAAAGGAATAGACAAATACCACATGATCTCACTCATATGTGAAATCTGAACAAACAAAGCTCATAGAGAGGAGAGATTGGCAATTATTTGTTGCCAGAGGCAGGGGGTAGAATGGGGGCAAAATGGGTGAAGACTATAAAAGTTACAAACTTCTAGTCATAAAATAAGTCATAGGGTTACAACAAGGTGACTATAGTTGATAACACTGTATTGAATATCTGAAAGTTGCTAAGAGACTCGGTCTTAAAAGTTCTCATCATAAAAAAAAAAATCTGTAATGTATGTGGTAACAAATATCAACTAGACTTCTTACAGTGGTCATTTAACAATATATGCACATATTGACTCATTATGTTTTACTTCTAAAACTGATATAATATTATATGTCAATTATATCTCAACTAACAAAAGGGAAAAACAAATTCAATTCTAACTTTGAACTGCTTTTTTGTGTGTGTGTCCCATATCAATGCAGAAGTGGCCAGTTGGGTGCAGGGACATTTACCTGGTGTGAATGAGGAAGATAAGTGAATGAAAAATAAAGAGGCTTTGGAATACTAACATAAAATGATAGTCATTTATTTCTGATGAGAAGATTTGCAGGCTTTTCTCCATTCACTAATGAGTAAACAGTTCATGTATGGATAACAAGGACTACAGTTTCATTTTTCTCTGTTAACTGGGGATGCTAAGTATACTTTGTTTCCTTCTTTCTCTTGGGACTGTTGACTTTTTAAAATTTTTTGTACCTTGCTGAGTACATTTATGACTATAATGTCTAAAGTTTTACTTCAGAGAGGTCTGATCTTGACATATATTAGGAAACATTGGTATAGATGGATGAGAGAATACAGTTCTCAAAACTTGTGCTTGACTTGCATGAGAGGCTCACACAAACCATAAAATTTCCTACCAGGATGAGCCAGCAGGCATTAGTGGTGGTGATATCCAGCTGCCTGGATGGCATGGTGTGATTACAGGGATACTGAAAAGGTTCCTCTTCCAAAAATTGGTCCCCACTGCACCTCAAATACCCACCATTAAAGTCATTCATTTGAGTTAAGAAAACTGCCAGGAAGACCTCTATTAAAATGCAAATGCATTCCCTGGGTGGGGAAATACATTAAATCATTATCAGCCATTAACACTTTAGACCAAATTAGTTTCAGATTTATTAGCCAATTATTCAAAGTACAGAAGGAATGGTTGTGCAGGAGAGGTTAGAACAAGCTGGTGTGGACAAAAAGGAGAGCTGGAAAGAACCATCATTCTGTGATGTCTTGCAATGATGTCCCATCTTTCTATTTTTCAGTCATGCTTTTAAAAATGAAATCATGTATAAAATTCTCACTTAAAAATATTAAAAAGTGAAATTCTCTTGACAAAAGGTCAGGGCCAGGGGCCTTAACTCTTTCCTCCCTCTCACCCCCTACTCCCCAAACTCCAACAGGTTCCTAAGGCAAAGAATCCAGAGTCCTGAGAAAGCAGAGTTTGAAAACCATACCAGGAGGTATTTATTCTCCTCTCTATGCTTTCTCTGTCCCCTTTTTGTGATACTCTGTGGTAGACCAGAAGCCAAATGTACAGATGCAGGTAGGATTTGGAAAGCTGGTTCTTAAAGACACTCTGTATTCTACAGCAATCACCAAGTTCTGTGTCCATCACAGTGAAGGGATGCGATGTCATCTCATTACACCCTGAGACACAGGATGCTCATCCCAAATGAATATAGGCCACCTCTTTTCTCTTCAAGACCATCCTTGGCATTCATCACAAGGCTAACCAAATGAATAAGGTGACGTTTCTGAATGCTTCAAATCTCACACTCAGTGTCCCCAGCATGTCCTAGAAACCATTCAAAGGACAAAGGGGAAATGAAAAGAAGCTTCAAGTGGACCCTTGAGTAAGTCACTCTTGACTTTGACTCTTGCCAACGTCTCTGTTACTCAGTGGACTCATATGCGATTCAGATCCTTGTGCAACAGAGACTGTGATTTTCAGAAACAAGCAGAATCATCCTACTATAAATTGGGATGCCAACCAATGTTTGATTAAGTTCTGTATTGAAAGGATCTTTGAAAAGAAAATCTAGATCATTCTTACATTGCTAAAGTCTGAGGATGGGTGAGAGGAAGCAAGCAAGCAATTAAGTACTATACACATGTACATCCATGTGTTAGAGCGCCCCTGATAGCTCAGTTGGTAAAGAATCCGTCTCCAGTGCAGGACACCCCAGTTTGATTCCTGGGTCAGGAAGATACCCTGCATAAGGGATAGGCTACCCACTCCAGTATTCTGACCTGGAGAATTCCATGGACTATATAGTCAGTCCACGGGGTCACAAAGAGTTGGACAGGACTGAGTGACTTTCACTTTCACTTTTCACTTCCCATGTGTAAGAAAATAGGATGCCCACAGAATAAAAGTGAAAAAGAAATCAATCAAAACAAGAGAAGTAGGAAATTTTAAGTCAAAGCACTTAGGTGCTTTCGTACACGTCTTTGTATAATTTCACCCCATAAAATTTAAACAAAATCTTAATAAAAAAATTTAAAAACTAACCAAAATTAATTAAAATCTTTAAGCATAATTCTTATGTTATGCAGGGAACTATTAATTGAATAAGTCTAGCTAAGAAATCTCGGAGAAGGCAATGGCAACCCACATCAGTACTCTTGCCTGGGAAATCCCATGGATGGAGGAGCCTGGTGGGCTGCAGTCCATGAGGTCGAAGAGTCGGACATGCCTGAGCGAATTCACTTTCACTTTTCACTTTCATACATTGGAGAGGGAAATGGCAACCCACTCCAGTGTTCTTGCCTGGAGAATCCCAGGGACAGAAGCCTGGTGGGCTGTTGTCTATGGGGTCGTACAGAGTCGGACACAACTGACATGAGTTAGCAGCAGCAGCTAAGTGATCTAAAGTTACCAATCTTCAATGATTTACATTCAGTTACAAAACCTAATAAGACAAATATATGCTTTAGTGACTTTATTATTTTCTAGGAAAAAAAAAAGAAAATGTGATATACATCTAAATGTTTCCATGGATTTGTGTTTAGAAGCTAAACTCGGTTAGTTGTGACAAAACTGATGAGCTAATTAAAGCTGACTTGACACTATCCATGCTTCGTTTACACAAAATAACTTACAAATTCACACAATAATGACTAATTGAAAAGCAGTGCTAGAAACCAAACATAAAAATTTAAAACAAATGCTTTTGTTACCCTCTCTTTCCTATTTACTCATATTTTCTTGACAATTTCACTGGTTTTATGGCTTTAAATACAACATATGAAATGATGAGCACCAGATTTATTTCTCCAGCCTAGACTGCTCTCTTTAATTGGTGGCTCATAGAGTTGAAATCTCCTCTGTGTTTCCATGCAGATGCCTCACGGGCACTGCAAACTTAACAAGTACACAAATGAGCTCTTATTTTATTTATTTGTTTATTTATTTTTCTTTTCAAAGTCACTGTTTTCCCCCAGACTTCTCTTAGTTATTCTTCTGGGTACTCAATTCCACTACCATGGTATCAGCCGTCTCATCCATTCGGTTCCTCTCACCCATATCCACTTTGTCAGCAAATTCTCCTCATTCTACCTTCAAAAGGAACACTCTAACCTGCTCCCTGGTGAAGCAACCAAGAATATAGCAGCAGCTTCCTAAGCAGTGCCCTTGTGTTCGCCCTTGTTCCTGTTCCTGAGACTTTTCTTGACACAATAGCTAAAGTCGTCCTGTAAATCTTTCTTCTAAAATATAAATCAGACCATGGACTCCTCTGCTTAAATATCATCAGAGACCCCAAGGGCAGGCAGAGACTGGAGTATAAAAGCCAACAAACAAATGGAGGGACCAGCAGAGAAACCATTGTGGGGAGCACAGACTTGGGTGAGTGTTTATCTGGGAGAACCCTGAGTTCTGAGATAAACTATACTAGGAGTCACAGATATGTATATATTTTTTTCATATGATACCCCAGAGCAGAAAACTATTAAGCAGATGAGAGCCAGTCTAGAAAAGAAAGTGTCCCAAGAATCTTTACATCCTCATACTACCCTCACAACAAGAAACACAGTAAGCTGGCATGTGTCTCCCTCTGCAGCTGGTCCCATCACTTTATGGCAAATAGATGGGGAAACAATGGACACAGTGAAAGACTTTATTTCCTTGGGCTCCAAAGTCAGTGCAGATGGTGACTGCAGCCATGAAACTGAAAGACGCTTGCTCTTTGGAAGAAAAGCTATGACCAACCTAGACAGCATATTAAAAAGCAGAGACATTGCTTTGCTAAAAAAAGTCCATATATTCAAAGCTACAGTTTTTCCAGTAGTCAAGTATGGATGTGAGAGCTGGACCATAAAGAAAGCTGAGGGCTGAAGAATTGATGCCTTAAACGGTGGTGTTGAAGAAGACTCTTGAGGGTCCCTTGGACTGCAAGGAGAGCAAAGCAGTCAACCGTAAAGGGAGTCAGTCCTGAATATTCATTGGAAGGATTGATGCTCAAGCTGAAGCTCCAATACTCTGACTATCTGATGCGAAGAGCTGACCCATTGGAAAAGACCCTGATGTTAGGAAAGATTGAGGGCAGGAGGAGAAGGGTATGACAGAGGATGAGATGGTTGGATGGCATCACTGACTCGAAGGATGTGAGTGTGAGCAAGCTCCAGGAATTGGTGATGGACAGGGAGGCCTGGCGAGCTGTAGTCCATGGATTCGCAAAGACTCAGACACAACTGAGTGACAGAACTGAACTGATCTCCCTCTGCACCCAGAGTAAACTAGGAGGGAAGGCATCTGACTGAATGAGTAAGGATTTTTTTAAGAGAAAAAAAAAAAATCATTTTAGTTTTACGTGATTAGTCATGGAAATAGATGATATTTAAATTGTTTAACATATTTTAAAATATGTATATAATTATTATTTTATCATGTATAAGAAGTTATACATATAGATGGAAGACAACATGAGCTATATTAAAAAATATAAATTGCATTTTTCATATTTATCTGTGATTAAATGTAATTACATTGGCACCCCACTCCAGTACTCTTGCCTGGAAAATCTTATGGGTGGAGGAGCCTGGTGGGCTGCAGTCTAGAGTTGGACACGACTGGGTGATTTCACTTTAACTTTTCACTTTCATGCATTGGAGAAGGATATGGCAACCCACTCCAGTGTTTTTGCCTGGAGAATCCCAGGGACGGGGGAGCCTGGTGGGCTGCCATCTATGGGGTCACACAGAGTTGGACACGACTGAAGCGACTTAGCAGCAGCAACATATCATTAAATACCCAGCATAATGTCCAGTTGATCAATGAAACTTAATACTTTTGTCTTCCCTTCACTCAGTGTTTTACTAATGTCAAGAATCTAATGATATAAAAATGAAAGTAATATAAATACCAATTAAATTTAAAAAGCAGAAGTTTGGAAAATGTACACATGAAACACATATAAAATATGATATATATGACAGATATGTGTGTTTTATGTATATATATTATTTTTGTAATTATGCACATTATATAGTTAGCAGTTAAAACTCTGATGGTTTGGGTCAGGTCAATATAGTCTAGGAAATTAAATAAGAACATTTAAAATTAGCACTATTTGAGAGGAAAAAATAATATGTAAAAACTCAGAAATTTTGAAAGGTAATTTAAATTAGTATTATGTTTCCAATTAAAAAATCTCCATAGAAAATAGTTTCTTTCAATTGACTGTGGTTTAAAAAAATGAGTGATACAATCATGAAATAACAGAAGTTCCAGTGTGGATTTACAGAATTATTATGCCAACACATTTAAGACAACAAATTATGTAAAGTATACTATAAATGCTGCTGCTGCTGCTGCTAAGTCACTTCAGTCGTGTCCAACTCTGTGTGACCCCATAGATGGCAGCCCACCAGGCTCCTCCATCCGTGGGATTCTCCAAGCAAGAACACTGGAGTGGGTTGCCATTTCCTTCTCCAATGCATGAAAGTGAAAATTGAAAGTGAAGTCACTCAGTCCTGTCCAACTCCTAGCGACCCCATGGACTGCAGCCCACCAGGCTCCTCCATCCATGGGATTTTCCAGGCAAGAGTACTGGACTAGGGTGCCATTGCCTTCTCCAATACTATAAATAGATCTATGCAAAGCATATTTATCACTTACTAGAACTTAATATAACTTAATGCTAGAAGTTACTTAATTATACTAATACTCAGTATTACTTAGCATTAAAAGAATTAATGTCTAAAGTTGACACAAAGGTTAATATTCACTCTGTAGTTTTTCTTTCAAAAGTTCTTTTATTTAGCTTTTTATACGGGACTACTTGTCATTTATCTATAATTTTTTCCACTGAATGGTATACCTCTTACATAATAGAGTCTCACACAAATTAAAACAAATCAAAAAAAGAAAACAAAGACAAATCCTTTAGATGGATCAGGTCAATGGTTCTCAGAATTTGAAAAAAAATAAATAAATAACTTCTTTAAGTACCAATTTAGCAAGCCTATAATTATTTGTATCAATTTTGAAAAGTTTAAATAAATAGCTGATAGTGAACATTAGTGAACACTGAAACTCCAATACTTTGGCCACCTGATGCGAAGAGCTGACTCATTTGAAAAGACCCTGATGCTGGGAAAGATTGAGGACAGGAGGAGAAGGGGATGACAGAGGATGAGATGGTTGGATGGCATCACCAACACAATGGACATGGATTTGGGTGGACTCCAGGAGTTGGTGATGGACAGGGAGGACTGGCGTGCTGCGGTTCATGGGGTAGCAAAGAGTCGGACATGACTGAGCAACTGAACTGAACTGAATTGAAGTGAACATTAGAGCTGTCCACCTCTGATTCCACATAAACATCCCTCTCCCTCTCAAACCTGCTCCTGTCAGGAGCTGGTCACAGCTCTGGGGTGCCATTTCATCAAGCCAGAATGAATTTTCCTTAATTGGACCACTCCATGTAAGCAGCAAATCTACCCAGTCTTCTCTGCTCTTCTTGCCTTATTTTGCACTTCTTATGTCTTTCATTCCTTTTTCACAAATGTGACAGCACCCCTTGCAACAGATTGAATGCTTATATGTCTTGCCTCTTCCAAAATCCATCCTGTTGAATCTGATCCCTCGGGTGATCCACTGTTTGGAGGTGCGGGCTCTGGAAGGTGATTGCATCACGAGGGTGGAGCCCTCATGGAAGGAGTTAGTGTCCTCAAAAAGGAGACCCCATACTGTTCTTTTGTCTCTTCTTTAATGTAAACACACAGAAAGAAGACAGAGCCCATGAACCAGGAAGAAAGCTTTCATTCAACAACTGTCAGAGTTTAATCTTGGACTTATTAGCTCCCAGAACAATGAGATGGTTATGTTGATTGTAAGCCACCTATTCTATGGTACTTTTGTTAACAACAGCCAGAACTGAATAAGACACCACCCCCCATTACTTTGGGATTCTTTTGCCCACGTGGTGCTTCCCTTAACCCTCTTAGGATCAACTTCAACAAGTCATTGGAGGAAACATGGGCACAAAGTCCTCAGCACATAATAACCAATAATATTAGTTGCAACTGTTGCTAGTAGCCCATCCACTGCACATGAGCCCACTGACACATTACGTAAATACATCTTGTCCTTTTTTCAAATTCCTAAATATCTCATCCTCTGCCAAATATTCAGATTCACTAATGTCGAAAGTGGAGAAGAGAATGGCTGTCCACTCCAGTATTCTTGTCTGGCAAATCCCATGGACAGAGAAGCCTGGTGGACTGCAGTCCTTGAGGTCACAAAAGAGTCAGATATGATTGAGTGACTAAACAACAATGCTGAAAGAGAAGATGGCTTGTCAGAGCCACATGGAATAATCATATTAATAAGGAGAAAAAAGACATAAACTGAGACTTCTGGTATATAAGCATGGTTGTCAGGGACGGATTTTTTTTTTTTCCTGTTTAGTCCTAAAATTGGAGAAGGAAATGGCAACCCACTCCAGTATTCTTGCCTGGAAAATCCCATGGATGGAGGAGTCTGTTAGGCTACAGTCCACGGGGTCACAAAGAATCGGACACAATTGAGCAAATAATCAGTAAGGAAGAAAAATCTCATCCCTTCCCTCTCTCCTTCAAAGTGAAATTTTCATATAAACATGGAGATATATTCTCCACAGGGAGAATATGTTTAAAATGAGATATTTGGGAGTCACAGATGAGGAATTGAAGAGAAGAACACAGGGCATAGAGAGCTTCCAGGAGGGGCAAGTCTAAGGTGTGAGCAAAATGTACGCACAACTCATATACAAGGGAGGCTCAGGGGCCATATAGCTGGGTTTCAGTGATGGTGAAGGAACCTAGATAAGTGGGGAGGTTGATTACAGAACTTCCTTTGATTCAGAAGAGGATGGGGGATCCCAAGAACTACCTGAGAAGCCACACTACCTGGAAACAGTATCCATGAGTGAGAAAACAATCTTCAGATTGTGAAAACCCATAAAACTTGGACAATGGTTGGGCCATTCCAGGTCCCACTCCACACCAGAAATCTAGTGTGGAGTGAGAGCCTAGTAGGTTCACAGACACGCAACACTGTTTTATTGATAATAATGAAGCTTGCTAAAGTATTGATGCAACATACTCTAAAGTGAAGGGTGGAAAGCACAGTCAAGTTTATAAAATTGAGTGAATTCACGAAAGAAGTATATGTTTGCTTTTTTATTATGAAAATCCCATAAACGTTTTTGCTAAAATTAATCTGAATATTCCTAAATTTATATTTAACATGATAAAAGAAATCTCACTTACTTCTCTATTTAATCACATGCTTAATAGTGACACCCTAGTAGCATTGCTTCTAAAAATAGGAACTACATAAGGACTGTTACAACATGACTTAATATCTTACAGGAATTACTAGCCAAGCCAATTAAAAATAAAATTTATAAACCATAAAAGAGAGGAGGATAAACATGTATCAGTATTTGCTTAAAATTTAATTGCATGCCAAAAATCTAAATAAAAAACGCTAATACAAAGTATGAAAACATTTAATAAGATAACGAGAATTAAATTATTATAAAGGAAGTATTAGCTTTCACATAAAAAATGTTAGAAAATTTCATAGAACAGCATCTATTTACTAAAACAACAAAAACTTAAGATGGGAGGGGATAAACTAAACAAGAAATATCCATGACCAAATTTAGGAAAACTTTAAAACACTTCTGACAGACATAAATGAATGAATAAACCTATTTTTGGAAACAATGCAACTTTGTAAAAGAATGAGAAGGTTCACTACATTAAGTACTTTTGAGACACATTCTGATAATAAAGTAGTAGAGAAGAAATGTATACTGTGTTATAATTTATGGGAAAAAAGGGAGAGTTAGAATATTTAGAAAGTAAAAACAGTTTGTTTCTGCTCAAAGAAGATCTGAAAGATGAACAAATCTGGGAGAGACATCTGTGTAGTTTAAGAAGATTCTAAACAACACACAATTTAAAATTCTATCTCTTGTATTCTGTGCATGTTACCTCCACAATAAAACAAGCAAACAAATAAATTTTGATAAGGAATGGTGACATTCTGATCCCTCTCTCTCTTGCTCTCTTTTTCTCTCTCTCCTCTATGATTTTTCATTTCAGTACTGTATTCTTATTAGGTTCTGACATTTATTGCTTCATTACTCCTGAAACTGAGTCTTTTATTCCCTTCAACTGTTTGTAAGTACACCTGTCTTTAAAAGAAAAATCTAAAGATCAAATTCCTGAAAGATTTTCAAGAATCATTGAAACATTTCCAAGATATTATAGGACTCTGTGAGCATACTTTCAGACAGGTAAGGTAAATAAAAACTTGGCTCCTTTTCCTATTTTATTCAAAAGCTAAATTTCCATTTATGTTGTACTCCCAGATGAAAGTAATTTGATTTATGAATTTCAGTAAAAGCAAGAGAGCTTTAAATTACTTACAGCATTGCATTCCCAATATGCATCTGTGATCTTGAAAGGATAGATTACTATTTCCCTTGGAGACCTTGAACTGTTGCCTTTCACTTATGTAAATAAAATTTTATCTCATTAATGTAGTATAAAACACTGAGAAAGATGCCTTATATACATCTCACATATATATATTTTACTTCAGTTTGACTGATTTTACCAATTTTTGATAGCAACTAACACCTCCACTTTAAATTTTCCCTTCTATACTTTACCTGCAAACTAATAAGCCATTCTTATTGAATTTAAGTACTTACTTATAGATCATTAAACCTTTTAAAGAAAGGATTCCTGTGGTGATCCTTGTTACAAAATGAAACACTTTTCAAAATGTGAAATACCACCTTTTAGTTTATGGTTGTGGACTTCTGTATTTTTGGTTCTCAAAGCCAGGAACCCACATATATATTTAAAAGGGAAAATTGACCCCTTGCTGTGTTTTAGTAATTAATATGTGAATGGAATGAAATATTTTTGGAAAATCTAAAGAGTTTTCACAAATATCATAGAAAGAAGACCTGTGGAATCATTTCTTCTCAAAACAAAATCTATCTTACCAGAATAATATGCAATATGGTGTCTTAAAGAAAATAGGAGAATCACAATTAAATTGAAAACTAGAAGCTGTTACTTCTCATTTACAGTACTGTATTAAGATAATTATCTTGATTTGAGTATTTAAAAACTAAACGTTTTCAACAGATCATTGTGGCCAATATTTTGTGACTTAGAATCCCAGTAAAAATTAACAAGGGGCATTATGACATGGCAGATGGATGCTTAGTGCAAACAGAAAACCAACGTTTCAATGCCATTCGTGGCACTAACATATTCAGTGACCTTGATCGAATGTCTGAATTTCCATAAACCCATGAGTCACCATCTCTGAAGCCTGCCCTGCCCACTCACCAGGAAGACCGTTTTTATTTGAACTGAACTGACATGTAGAGCTAATCTCTGGGTTTATAGGCTCACCTATAAAACCATGATATATTAAACTCTCAAGATGAACACGGGGTTAAATGTGGGAGCAAGACAAAAACTGAAAACTCACAAACACAAGTCAACACCAAAACTCTTGCAGTACAAGTCTCACCAAGGGGTAGTGTTGAAACCTAGGTAATTTGCCCCGTGAACATCTTAGGTACTGAGATCGAGTTCTCCTAACCCTTGCATCCTTCTGCCTAGTGTCCTGTTCCACCTGTTGACTCAAGAAATAAATGTGGTTTCATTTAGCTTTTATCTGTGGCTTTGTTTGTTTGCGCATTTATTTTTGACTCTGCTGGTCTTCATTGCTGTGTGGGCTGTTCTCTAGTTGTGGCAAGTGGGTGATACTCTCCAGTGCAGTGAGCAGGCCTCTCATTGTGGAAGTTCTCCTTGTGGCCCACAGGTGCTAGAGCACAGGCTCAGTAGTTGCAGCGCATGGGCTTAGCTGCTCTGAGGCATGTGGGATCTTCTTGGACCAGGGATTGAACCCATGTCTCCTGCACTGGCAGGCAGATTCTTTTACCACTGAGCCACCGGGAAAATCTTGGTTTCATTGTTAATGCAACAAAGAGCCTAGGTGGTTTAACAGAAACATCTCATTCTTATTCTACTACTTAGGGAGGGATAGGGATATTAAAGGAATCAAGGACTGTCCAACGGAAACAAATACGTCTCTGACTTGGGATTCACATCAATGTTGAACCGTTTTGAAATATACAAGTTATTTTGAAGAAAATAAGATGGTATAATATACTTAATATATGTAAAAAATTTAATTTCATCTAAAGCGAAGTAGCCAAATATAATTGATACTCCTAATGCTGCAACCATGAAATTAAAATAGAATTGTTCCTTAGAAGAAAAGTTATAACAAATCTAGACAGCATATTAAAAAGCAAAGACATCACTTTGCTGACAAAGGTCATACAGTCAAAGCTATGGGTTTTCTAGCAGTCCTGTACGGATGTGAGAGACCATAAAGAAGACAGTGCAGGGAGAATCAATGCTTTTCAACTGTGGTGTTGGAAAAGACTCTTGAGAGTCTCTCGGACTTCAAGGAGATCAAACCAGTTAATCCTAAAGGAAATCAACCCCAAATATTCATTGAAAAGACTGATGCTGAAGCTGGAGCTCCAATACTTTGGCCACCTGATGCAAAAAAAGCCAACTCCTTGGGAAAGACCCTGATACTGGGAAAGATTGAGGGCATGAGGAAAAGGGGATGACAGAGGACAAGATGGTTGGATGGCATCACCGACTAAATGGACAAAAATTTGCACAAAGTCCAGGAGATGGTGGAGGACAGGGAAGCCTGACATGCTTCAGTTCATGGGGCCCCAAAGAGTCTGACAAAACTGAGCAACTGAACAATGCTGTACACTCCTGGACTGAGTTAAAACTTATGCCACCTCCTTCAAATGCAGAGAAGATGTATTTTATACTGCAGTCCAGAGTCGCTGTGTGGTGCAATGGTAAAGAACCTGCCTGCCAATGCAGAAATGGAAGAGACATGAGTCTGATCCCTGGGTTGGGAAGATCCCCTGAAGGAGGAAACGGCTAGCCACTCCAGTATTCTTGTCTGGAAAATCCCACGGATAGCGGAGTCTGGTGGGTACAGTCCGTGGGTTCGCAAAGAGTTGGACATGACTGAGCACTCAAGTGGGCTCCCTCAGCTCAGTGGGTGAAGAATCTGCCTGCGATGCAGGAGAAAGTGAAAGTGAAGTCGCTCAGTTGTATCTGACTGTTCGCGACCCCATGGTGTAGCCTATCAGACTCCTCCGTCCATGGGATTTTCCAGGCAGGAGTGCTGGAGTGGGTTGCCATTTCCTTCTCCAGGGGATCTTCCCAACCCAGGAATTGAACCTGGGTCTCCCACATTGCAGGCAGATGCTTTACCGTCTGAACCACCAGACCTGGGTTCAATTCCTGGATTGGGAAGATCCCCTGGAGAAGGAAATGGCAATCCACTCCAGTATTCTTGCCTGGAAAATCCCATGGACAGAGGAGCCTGGTGGGCTACAGTCCATGGGGTCGCGAGAGTCGGACACGACTGAGCGACTAGAGTCATGATACTGTCTTCCTATAGGTGGTATCATTGAGTCTTAAGGATTACATTATGAATGGGGTGGGATTTTTCATACCACATCTAATACTGATAAATGTCCTCCTTTCTGAAAGAATCCTGGACCACATGGTGTATAAGACCAAACAGAATAATCTCCACATCTCATTGCTAATCTTGATGGAAAAAATATTTTATTTGAATATGATGAATTGGCTCATTTTCACAGAACAACAACAGCAAGTCGATAGCCCTCTGTCAGGAAAATGACATGAGCTTGAACTTAACTATTTGAATATTTCAGGAACACTTATTTTCTTCAACCTCTTAGTCAATTCATAAAGACAACTAGCAAGGCATCACTTTAGAAATCTCAGCAAAGGAAATGTCCTTTGTTAAACACAATGACCTGCTATTTTTCATTTTGTATACCTAGCTGATTTTTTCAGATCTAAACACAGTGGGCTGTAAGGTTAGAGGGCTAAAGGATCATTTCTCTTACTTTTAGCATTTCAAGAAAGATATAGTCTGGGAGTACCTAACGCAATATCGATCTACTTTCAACAATGTGCAGAGGTCAGCTTTCTATCTGGACACTTGGATATCTGACTCATATCCCTGAAACCATTAGAACCTATTTGAGTGCATTAGTGGAAACAGAATCCATTCTATTGCCTCATGGGAAACCCACAGGAGAGTAACAGAGTATTATGTAGATAGCTACTTTTAAAGACATTTCAGGCAATTTTCATGCCATGCCTGAACCTCATTCTCACTGGTGAACTGGGGCTAATCCAATTACAATATCTAGGATAACAGGATTGAGAGCCAGAGCTGGGAGAGGTCTCTTCCAAAGAGGGAGACTGGTTAAGCTCATGAAAGCTTGTCACCATTTCTGAAAACATTTAATACCACAGAACAGGGCAGTCTGTGAAATACAATCCAAGTCACAAAAAGAGGCTACTTCACAGTCCATCTCTTTTGTGTTCGTAGAATGTATGCCCTTAAGGAATGGGACATATTAAGTCTAAAAATAAATACTTCATATTATAAAGTTTATGACAAAAAGGAAGAATATATAAAAACAAATAATGATTGATTAAGTGGTTTGCTTAGCTAATGGGCAAAAACCTTGTCCATTTTTACATATTTTTGTAATTCTAATCAAAATGCCCAACAAGTATATGTATTTAACAATCATAAAAAATTGAGAATTCCTAGAAAAATCTATGGGCTTCCCTAGATGTTGGCTTAGACGGTAAAGTATCCATTTGTCAATGCAGGAGATGTGGGTTCAGTCCCTGACTTATGAAGATCCGCTGGAGAAGGGGAAGGCAACCTACTCCAGGATTCTTGCCTGGAGAATCCCACAGACGGAGGAGCCTGGTAGGCTACAATCGGTGGAGCTGCAAAGACTTGGACATGACTGAGTGACTAACATTTGTCATTTTCTCACTTTTTCATAAAAATCTAGAATCTGAATACTACATATGCCTTAGTATTTAAAAAAAAAGGAAGAAACACAGTATCCGCCACTCTGCTGACATTGCAAAACTTTTTTCTTGCCTTCCCAGGACAAAGTTGCATGGGTAATGAGATTATTTCTGTTTATACACTTATCTTGGGCTTCCCTGGTGCCTCAGATGGTAAAGAATTGGCCTGTAATGCGGGAGACCTGGATTCAATCCCTGGGTTGGGAAGATCCCCTGAAGAAGGGAGGGCTACCGACTCCAGGATTCTTGCCTGGAGAATCCCATGGACAGAGGAGCCTGGAGGGCTATCGTCCATGGGGTCGCAGAGGGTAGGACACACCTGAGAGACTAGCACACACGTGCATGTATCTAAAGGAAAGCTTCCAGTATTTGCCTAGGGAAGTACACTGAATCCTGCTGCTGAGAGAATTTGAAGGTCATTCTTTCTACACTATATACTATCATGTCAGATCTATTAAACAGGAATCAGTGAATCATTTTTGTAGCTCTGAAGATGGTAAAAAAAAAAATCTATTTGCACTTAAGTGAGACTCCATACTTTGGTGTTTTCCTATAACAGCTCATCTTGGGAAAAATAAAAGAAAACATGCATGCTTCAGAAACATTTTCATGATTTGTTGATAATCATCATTATCTCAGAGCAAAATATTTGATCTTGCAGTCATAAGAACAGGAATTTCAGGTTGAAATGTGAATACTGACATGTAAGTCATTTTTTAAAAAGCCTATCCAAATTATGTGGAAGCAACCTATATGCAGGTCAGGAAGCAACAGTTAGAACTGGACATGGAACAACAGACTGGTTCCAAACAGGAAAAGGAGTATGTCAAGGCTGTATATTGTCACCCTGCTTATTTAACTTATATGCAGAGTACATCATGAGAAATGCTGGGCTGGAAGAAGCACAAGCTGGAATCAAGATTGCCGGGAGAAATATCAATAACCTCAGATATGCAGATGACACCACCCTTATACCAGAAAGTGAGGAGGAACTAAAAAGCCTCTTGAGGAAAGTGAAAGAGGAGTGTGAAAATGCTGGCTTAAAGCTCAACATTCAGAAAATGAAGATCATGGCATCTGGTCCCATCACTTCATGGGAAATAGATGGGGAAACAATGGAAACAGTAGCAGACTTTATTTTTGGGGGGCTCCAAAATCACTGCAGATGGTGACTGCAGCCATGAAATTAAAAGATGCTTACTCCTTGGAAGAAAAGTTATGACCAACCTAGATAGCATATTGAAAAGCAGAGATATTACTTTGCCGACTAAGGTCCGTCTAGTCAAGGCTATGGTTTTTCCTGTAGTCATGTACGGATGTGAGAGTTGGACTGTGAAGAAAGCTGAGCAGTGTGTTGGAGAAGACTTTTGAGAGTCCCTTGGACTGTAGGGAGATCCAACCAGTCCATTCTGAAGGAGACCAGTCCTGGGTGTTCATTGGAAGGACTGATGCTGAAGCTGAAACTCCAATACTTTGGCCACCTCATGCGAAGAGTTGACTCATTGGAAAAGACTCTGATGCTGGGAGGGATTGGGGGCAGGAGGAGAAGGGGACGACAGAGGATGAGATGGCTGGATGGCATCACCAACTCGATGGACTTGAGTCTGAGTGAACTCTGGGAACTGGTGATGGACAGGGAGGCCTGGTGTGCTGCGATTCATGGGGTTGCAAAGAGTCTGACACGACTGAGCGACTCAACTGACCTGAACTGATAGTTATGACAAAGATCAAGACAACTGCTAATTATTGAAAAAGCTAATAATGTTCATTAAAGTGTAATAATGCATTTTAATCTTCTTATACCACATTAGGTATACTTCAAAGTAAAATAGATCTTGAATATATAAACATGAGATTCAAATATAATATTCATGCAATCTATAAGTAAATATGTTTTACACAGACTTAAGTTGTATTTTTAGTTATTATTGAACACTATTGTAAAACAAGATGTGGATAAAATTAATAATCAGGTTTCACATTCTTAGCACATTTTAAAAGTTGAGATACAGTGTATAGTCTTACAGAATGAATCAAGTTCACATGTTCAATTACATACACATTGCAAGTTGTATAAAGATTGAATATGTAACTTCAAAATTAGACAATAGTTTACATTTTTGTTAAAACTCTATTATGATATAATGGAAAACTAATTGTGCAAATTAAAAAAAATAAGAAGATAATGGCTATAGAAATGATTAGAGTCTACACCTTAAGTCTATAAAATTTTGGATGAAAGAACATATGTTTAAATATCTGCATTTGTTATTTTAAGCATAAAAAAGGAAAACTGTGGGCTTGGCTTCTTGCGATTCTGACTTCAAACTAATGTAGATCTGCAAACTGCTCTTCATTTGACAAAGCTAGCATCACAACCAAAAAGAATGAAAGCAATAACCAAAGAAATAATACCAAAAGTTTAATTTTAAGAATTGTTACAAGCTGCTTAGTGTCATGAGTAAGCTTTTACTGCACAGTTCCATGAGTGACCAAGATTCATTTATCTAAGTTTCCTTTTTGCCATTTCTCCCTATTAGAATTGCCAGAGTCAAGTTATAGAAAATCCAACAGAAACTGATACTGATGATGATGATGATGTTGATGATATTTTTGGCATGAAACTATCATATAAGCCAGGTACAGTATTTATTGTTAGGCTCTCCATTAAAAAAAAAGATCAGAAAAACACAGCTATGTGAGCTGATAGGGGCACATTGTGAGCAGAGAGTTCCATTTTATGGTTCTCCTTTTCAATATGTTCCTAGCAATAGCTAATGAACCAAAACCCTGAAATTTCAGCAGCAACTTAATGTACTTCTGAGATTTCAACTTTTCTAAATAAACCTCCTGAAATGGATGCAGATGGGCCTTTCAACTTTTATAATCTCATAGAAATTCCAACCTTGCTTTTGGCATCTGAGAAGAAAATCTCCATGCATCCGAGAAGAAAATCTCCATTTATCCAAAATATTAGAGCAACCATTTGCCCTGTATTATTTAATATTTGGAAAAAAATATTGTATAGACTTTTGCATTGCATTTTATTCTAGGTAGCTGACTGGAACTGAGTATAATTTTAAAGATGTTGCTAAGAGGGCTCCCAGTCCGACCTCCATCCCAACAGTCTCTACATTCTGGTTGTAGAACTGGGTACATGTTCTAGAAGGGTGTTTTTGTGTTTTTTTTTTTTTTTTTTTTTTAACATCTGCTAGTAGACTAAATGGAATAGGAAATGGCAACCCACTCCAGTATTCTTGCCTGGAAAATTCCATGAACAGAAGAGCCTGGCAGGTTACAGTCCATAGGGTCACAAAGCTCTAGACACGACTGAACACACACATGGATAGTAGACTAAAACGATGGGCAACATCTTTTACTGAGAAGAATAATGATCGAGCATGAACCCTGACATCGCTAACAAGTTGCAGGGGCTTCCTTGCAACAGACATTTCTGGCATGTGAGCCAGCGACGACGCCCCAGGTCAGCACCAGTTCAAGGCATTGACAAACGGTTCACAAAGCACAGAGTGCCTCCATGATACACAGGAAGAATCAAGATGAGAATATGCGGCAGACAACCAGGACGTCATCTGCGCTGGCCATTTGCCTCCAGGTGGATAAACGCAGAAGGTGGTTCTGTAGGAACGCTGAGGTCGCCAGCAGTAGCTTCATCACTCATGTCGGATTCAAGAAGAGCTCTTTTGTGTGTCTGCTGATTTTTCCCGCTTCTTTGATCCTTTGTAGAGAAAGAGACTAAGTGGCTAGTGTGCCCTTAAAAAAAAATAGCTTTCCCTATTTCTTGAAGATGGTTATTAGTAGGACCAAAAGCTTTCTCTTCTGACAACTAAAAATAGAGCACTCTGTCCTTCTGCTGCAGCACAGAGCTCATTCTCAATCTCCAGAGTTTTGTGTTCCTCAAGCCCTCTTCATAGTCTTTGCTTCCCTTTTCAAGTGAGACCCCAGTGGACAAGACCTTAGAAGGAATCTAACTGATGCTGGCCGGTGAAAGTCACTCAGTCGTGTCTGTGACCCCATGGATTATACAGTCCGTGGAATTCTCCAGGCCAGACTACTGGAGTGGGTAGCCTTTCCCTTCTCCAGGGGGTCTGCCCAACACAGGGATCAAACCCAGATCTTCCACATTTCAGGCAGATTCTTTACCAGCTGAGCCACCAGGGATGTCAGAGGGCAGGGTTATCTCCATCTCTAGACTTCTGGGGCATCTCATCAACTTTCACCTGGAGCAGAAACTGGGACCTACTTCCAGGAGCTTCAGCATCTTCTCTACTGCTCTGCTGTCACCATGCCTCAGCTTTTCTAATTTGCTTCTTCCTCCTCCTTCTGGAACTTTCCCTTCACCACAGGATGGAGTGTGAACACATTGCCTTTCATCAGTCCTGCTGTTTATTAAGAATCAGGACAGCACTAGGGTTGATCTGGAGATGCCAGTGAATAAGACGCCCTGTGATACTGTTGAGTTTCAAGCCATTGGTGGACATATGAAGACCTGGAACTAATCACTTTTTTGTGAGTTTCGACTGGGAAGTGTACAGATGTCTTCAGAAGAAATACTGACTACATTGAGGAGATAACTGACATGGAAAATGAGACCCTATGAGGCATACTGGAATAACAACAGGAGGTTAATACTGGCAGACCTCAGTGATACTGCAGGCTCACTGCAGACCGCCACACTAAAGCGAACATTGCAACATTGTGCATCACACAGATATTTTTGGTTTCCTAGTGTACTGGAGCTTTCCCGGGGGCTCAGCTGGTAAAGAAACCGCCTTCAAAGCAGGAGACCCGGGTTTGATCCCTGGGTGGGGAAGACCCTCTAAGATGGAAACAGTAACCCACTCCAACATTCTTGCCTGGGAAATCCCATGGACGGAGGAACCTGGAAGGCTACAGTCCATGGGATCACAAAGAGTCAGACATGACTTAGCGATTAAACCAGCACCACTACCGCCAACCACTACCACAGGACATACAGAAGTTATGTATACACTATACAGTTGCAGCAGCAGCAGTGTTATGCCTGAAAAATAATGCATACAGCTTAATTTAAATATACTCTTTGTGCCAAAAGTGCTGAGCTTTCAGCAAGTTAAGATTTTTGCCGGTGGAGGGTCTTGTTTCCATGTTGATGGCTGCTGACTGATCAGAGTGGTGGTTGCTAAAAATCACGGTGGCTGTGGCAATTTTTAAAAATAAGACAACAATAAAGTTTTCCCCACAGATTGACTCTTTCTTTCATGAATGATTTCTCTGTAGCCTGTAATGCTATCTGGTAGCATTTACCCACAGTAGAACTTCTTTAAAAATTAGAGTCAGTCTTCTCAAACTCTGCCACTACTTTATCAACCAAGTTTATATAATATTCTAAATTCTTTGTTGCCATTTCAACAATGCTCACAGCATCTTCATCAGGCATACTTTTCATCTCAAGAAGCCACTTTCTTTGCTCATCCATAAGAAAACTCCTCAATCATTCAATTTTTTATCATGAGATTTCAGCATTTCAGTCACATCTTCAGGCCTGACTTCTAATCCCAGTTGTCCTGCTACTTCTACCACACCTTCAGTTATTTCCTTCACTGAAGTCTTGAACCCCTCAAAATCATCCGTGAGGATTGGAATCAACCTCTTCCAAACCCCTATCAGTGTTGACACTTTGACCTCTTCCCATGAATCATGAATTTCTAATGGCATCTATAATAGTGAATCCTTTCCAGAAGATTTTCAGTTTATGTGGCTTAGATCCATCAAAGGAATCATTATCTCTGGAAGCCATAGCCTTACAAAATGCATTTCTTAAATAATATGAGTTGAAAGTCAAAATTACTCCATCCACGGACTGCAAAATGGATGTTGTGTTAGCAGTCATGATAACAACATTCACCTCATTGTACATCTCCATCAGAGTTCTTGGGCAACCAGGTATATTGTCAATAAGCAATAATATTTCAAAGGGAACCTTTTTTTTTTTTCTAAGCAGTAGATCTCAACAGTGGGCTTAAAATATTCAGTAAAGCATGTTGTAAACAGATGTGTTATCACGCTGGGCTCTGTTGTTTCATTTATAGAGCACAGGCAGAGTAGATTTAGCATAATTCTAGAGGGTCCTAGGATTTTTGGAATGGTAAATGAACACTGGATTTAACTCCAGGTCACCAGCTGCATTAGCTCCTAACAAGAATGCTGGCCTCTCCTTTAGACCCATGAAGGCAGGCACTGATATCTTCCCTCAGCTATAAAATTCCTAGGTAGCATTCTTCTTCCAATAAAAGGCTGCTTCATCTGCACTGATCATCTGCTGTTTAGTGTAGCCAGTTTCATTAGCTATCTTAGTGAGACCTTCTGGATAACTTGCTGTGGCTTCTGCATCAGCACTTGACGCTTCCCTTTGCATTTTGATATTATAGAAACAGCTTAACCAATCCAATGCAGGGGCAAAAATGATTTTATCACCAACTGAATTAACAGTACGCAGGACAGAAGTGGCCTATAGTATGAACTCAGAAAATAATTAGTAACTGAATGAATGAATGACTCTCAATTTTTATCTTAGAGCAGCTCTTTATCCAGTTTATTGATTTCCGCCATGTAACATAGGCCCTCCCAACTCCAAGTCACAGTTCAAAGACACATCTATTTTAGAACATCTTCACTAGTTAATGCTGCCTAAAGAGGAAAACTTCTGTGCAGGTGGTTTGCCTGGTTCTATTTGTGAGATTATTTAAATAGGTGCTCAGCTGAAATTTCCAAATTAACTGGATGTCTGCTGGCTACTAAAAAAATCTGATTACTTTAGTTCAAACTACCTGAAAGCAAAGAGGTGGCATTTATTGAGATTAATAGAGGAAGAGGGGATATCCTGGCGGTAGAATGCAGGGATGTGGCATGGAGCATGTTGAGTTTGAGATAAATACTAGACATGACTGACCTCCATATGGAGGTTCAAATGGGCAGCTTGATTGTCAAGGGGAGGCAGGTTTGAGACAAACGTTTGGAAGTTGTCAGGGTAAGGATGGAGCTAGGTGAACATCACCTATGAAGTGATGATAGAGAAGAGGTGAACACTCACAACTAAATCATTCCAGCATTTGGAAGGACAGAGTGGAAGAGCCAGCATGGAAAACTCAGAGTGGCTGATGAGGTAGAACCAGGGGACTCAGAAAACAAATTAAAAAAAAAAAAAGATGGTGGGGTGGGAGGTAGGTCCAAGAAGGAAGGGATATATGTACATATATGTCTGATCTTTTTCCTTATACAGCAGAAACTAACACAACATTGTAAGGTAACTGTATGCTGATATAAAAAGTGAGAAAACAGCATTGCTCACATTCAATGGGTATACCATTACACTCTTTGCATTAGTATCATAAATGACAATACTTACATTATTAAATTTTGAATATATTATGAAAAAAGAGTAGGCTTGGAAGATAATGAAAGGGAATTTAAAAAGGGGAAAAGCAAATATTGACATATTCTAGGAGAATTATGGCAGAGGAGAGTAGGGAAATGGGCAGTAGTTGAAGGGAGATTGTGGGTCTAAGGGATTTTTTAAGATGGAATAAAAATCACACAACATGATTTTACACTATTGAGAATGATCAATTAGGCAAATTTTGTTAATGCTAGAGAGAGAGAAAAAAAATCAAATATCTTAATCCCCAAGTCATTGAGAAAAGGTAATATAAACTTTGCACTCATATACATTTTAACACAGAAGATTAACCAGTGATTTTAGATTATCAATGGCTTTTTAAAAGTTATGCTCACACCTGTGCTTCTGAAAAGATTGTGTTTCATGATAATGTATACACAGAATATATATATATATATATAACAGCTAATAAAATTAAAATTTTTCCAAGTAATTCCAGTGAAAATGAAGATACTCTTAAGTACTAATCTTCTTCCAAAAAGAACTTTTAACATGGCATTGGCCTCACCATCTGGAATGTAAGCAAGAGTTTTGATACTCAGTATTTTCGTAAGTTGCATTGAGCCATGTATTACAGGGTGAACGCATGACAAGCAAGTGTAATATCCAGATTCTGAACCACATGCTTAAGAACAGAGTGGCTACCATGTTCATGTTGTAACTACTCTCAGATGACCAGAGAATAGAAGAAATCAGACAATGTCTTTTTCATCCCTTTTATTCTCCTCATTTCAAAGTACGTGAAAGTACTTGGACAGATTCCCAGAACACTGAGAATAGCCACAGTGAAGAAGAAAGAGCTAACAAAAGAGAGACAGAAGAAGGGAATTTTACTTGCAGCAAACTCGGAACAACTTTGGAGACATTTCATTAATCCAAAGCGAATTAGGTCCAGTAGAAATATTGAAGCTATAGAAAAAGGCCTTGGAATATAAAATTTTATTAAAAATAAATTATAAACTTGAGAATAAGAACTGTTTGTTTGATGGAGTCACTCAAAGAAAATCAGAATTAAGAATAAAGGAAGTGAGTAGTTGGGGAATTGCTGATTTTCACCATTTCTGCCCCAAACTCTGCATCTAAAGAAGAAAGAGCAGAGATGGAAACTGAATACCCCAAGCCTTTCTGAGCTGACTTAGCTTTGATTTCAGGCATCTCTGAGGGAAGCAGGGCTAATGTTCCCACCTGTTGTCATGATTAGATTTCACTAATTCAGGAAAGCTTTGAAGTTTGATTTCTTGGTTTTAAACCCTGGGCTCAAGACTTTAATGGAAGAAGACTATGGCAGCTCTGCCACTGTGGTGATCCATGCATGTTCTTCACCTGCAGTAAGGGGCTCTTGTTCACTCAGGTTTTCTATTTGGTTTCAGGAGGAAGCATTCTAAGGCTTAGAGTGGGGCTAGAGCTTAGAAAATACAGCTAAAAACTAAATGCAATTTCTGCCTTAGCTTTGAAGTTATAATGAGTCCTTCCTGACTTGGTCTCCCCACAAGCAAGGCCCAGGGCATCTCACTTATGTTGGATTAGGGCCACCATCAGGCTCCTCTCTTGGGAACGACATCCCTTCCTCCTCTCACCATAGGACAGAGTCAAGGACTGGAACAGGATTCTTATACTCACATTCCTGTGCCTGTTGTCCCTTGTGTGTGTGCGTGTGTGTGTGTATGTGTGTGTGTTTCACAGCACAGTGTATTTTCATCGTTTCTAAAGTTTACAAGTTCACTTGGAGTAGCTTGTCTTGGAAAGAAGCAAATATCCTTTACATCATATCATTACATTTATCTATCAATTCCTTTGTTTAGTAATGCACTCAATACAGTTTAATCGAATATTGTGACAGTCATGTAGAATGAAACAGTGAACAAAAACCAACGCAGTTCTGCTCCCAAGGAGCTTACTAGCCCACTGCTCTACTGCTATTGAGGAGTGAGACAGGTGTCTTTGAGTGTTCTGGGTGTTTGGAGGGGTTTTCCTGATGAGGGAAACTGTACCCATCATCTTGTCCCAGGGGACTTCTCCACTGCATTTTTCCTGAATTTTTCTTCTACTTTTTAAAATGCCTCAATAAAATGGTGTCTGATGCTGGAATGATTGGGGATAAGAAGAGAAAGGGGCAACAGAGGATGAGGTGGTTGGACAATATCACTGACTCAATGGACATGAGCTTGAGCAAACTCCAGGAGATAGTGAAGGACAGGGAAGCCTGGTGTGCTGCAGTCCATGGGGTCGCAAAGGGCTGGACATGACTGAGCCACTGAACAACAACAATAGTTATCACAATACTGACAACTCAGAGGAAGGTGAGAAGAAGAAGGGAACATGTGAGAAGGGAGGAAAACATCACTGCATGCCAACTGCACATCTGAAGTGTGACTTCTCTCTCACCAGCCCTTACAACAATCCCACGTTCTTATCTTCATCTCAGTGGCCACAGGACTGGAAAAGGTCGGTTTTCATTCCAATCCCAAAGAAAGGCAATGCCAAAGAATGCTCAAACTGCACTACAATTATATTCATCTTACGCATTAGAAAAGTAATGCTCAAAATGCTCCAAGCTAGGCTTCAACAGTACATGAACCAAGAACTTCCAGATGTTTAAGCTGAATTTAGAAAGGGCAGAAGAAGCAGAGATCAAATTGCCAACATCTGTCAGATCATAAAACAAAATCAGAAAATTCCAGAAAAACATCTACTTCTGCTTCACTGACTACACTAAAGCCTTTTTCTGTGTGGATCACAACAAACTGTGGAAAATGTTTAAAGAGATGGGAATACCAGAGCACCTGACCTCACTCCTGAGAAACCTGTATGCAGGCCAAGAAGCAGTAGTTAGAACCAGACATGGAACAATGGGCTGGTTCCAAACTGGGAAAGGAGTACGTCAAGGCTGAATATTGTCACCTGTTTATTTAACTTATATGCAGGGTACATCATGCAAAATGTTGGGCTGGATGAAGCACAAGCTGGAATCAAGATGGTGTGGACAAATATCGATAACCTCAGATATGCAGATAGCATTACCCTTACGGCAGAAAGAGAAGAGGAACCAAAGATCCTCTTGATGAAGGTGAAAGAAGAGAGTCAAAAAGTTGGGTTAAAATTCAGCATTCAAAAAAGAACTACATGGCATCCTTCATGGCAAATAGATGGGAAAACAATGGAAACAGTGAAAGACTTTATTTTCTTGGGCTCTAAAATCGCTCAGAGTTGGACACGACTGAGTGACTGAACTGAACTGAAAATCACTACAGATGGTAACTGCAGCCCTGAAATTAAAAGATGCTTGCTCCTTGGAAAAAAATCTATGACAAACCATGACAGAACATTAAAAAGCAGAAACACTATTTTTCCAACAAAGGTACATATAGTCAAATCTGTGGTTTTACCAGTAGTCATGGTAAAACTGACTGTGAGAGTTTGGACTGTGAGAGTTGGACCATAAAGAAGGCAGAATGCCAAAGAATTGATGCTTTTGAATGGTGGTGTTGGAGAAGACTCTTGAGAGTCCCTTGGACTGCAAGGAGATCAAATCAGTCCATCCTAAAGGAAATCAACCCTGAATATTCATTGGAAGGGTTTATGCTCAAGCTGAAGCTCCAATACTTTGGCCACCTGATGTGAAGAACTGACTCTTTGGAAAAGACCCTGATGATGGGAAAGATTGAAGGCAAGAGGAGAAGGGGCCGACAGAGGACAAAATGATTGGATGGCATTACTAACTCAATGGACGTGAGTTTGAGCAGGCTCGAGGAGATAGTTGGGGCTTCCCTAGTGGCTCAGATGGTAAAGAATCTGCCTGCAATGCAGGAGACCCACGTTCTATTCCTGGGTGGGGAAGATTCCCTGGAGAAGGAATGGCAACCCACTTCAGTATTCTTGCCTAGAAAACTCCATGGACAGAGGAGTCTGATGGGCTACTGTCCATGGGGTCATAAAATGTCAGCAATGGCTGAGTGACTAACACATATCAGGAGATGGTCAAGGACAGGGAAGCCTAGATGCTGCAATCCATGGGGTCACGAAAAGTTGGATGTGACTGAGCAACTGAACAATAACAAATCTTCATCTCACACACTCTGAGATTCAGAGACTTCTAATCATGAGCCCTGGACCCAGAGGGAAAAAGTGTGAAGTAACAGAAGACAGGACAGAACTCAGATTTATCAGACTCCACAGGGGGGTTGCTTTCTACTTTAGCAAAACACCTCCAGTGAGACTTGAAACCTTTAGGCTAAATTAGAACACCTTAAGAGTTAACGTGACAATTTCTGATGGTTTTCCCCAAGATCCCCACTCTGGGTGTGGAGACACCAAGCCCTCACCCTGCCTCCCTATGCACAAAGGCAAGTATTTACAAGCCCTTCCTTTTTAGGATCTATTAATGTTTGAATTACTTTGCCAAATTCAAGTCCTGTGAAGCTGTTGCATTTTATTTTTACTAATGGAAAGCAACCTGCCAGGACCGCCCAGCTTTCTGAGCAACCCGGGATGAAGGGGTCAGCAAATCGAACTCCCTGGGCATTGATTGCAGTCACGTCCAGGCTGCATTGCCCGGCTGTGTCCTTGCACTCAGCGATCAGCCTCCCTTGCAGTTTCTGTCGTTTTTAGCCCTCGGCGTGATAAAAACTGAGCAGCCATTTAGCAGCTCTAATTGTGTTCAAATCCTCCAGGATTTAGTAACTCCAGGCAGTTAATGTGTTTGAAACTTCTTCTCAGTCTGCTTGATGACCATGCTCATTCATTTTACAATGTTCACAGGGGCCCTAAAACGTACCACACCTGGGGACAGGTGTCACCCTGGGGTGACAAGGATGGAGACCATCACAGAGAGGAGAAGATGCTTCTGTTCTCCAGCCTCTGCATTGACTCTCTTCCTCTTCCAGTGTTTATTGTGTTTCTTTGAAAAATAAAATAAATCATTCCCCAAACAGACAAACAAAATAATTAGAAACAGACTAAGGCTGGTATCCAAACTGTAGATTTTAAGGCAAACCAGAAGAGAAGGCATTCATTCAATATTCCTTCAATACCTCTCAAGTAACAATGCTGGAAAAAGCAAAAAATATCTGATCATTATACATATATACCAGCTTCCTAGGTGGTGCTAGGAGTAAAGAACCTGCCAACCAGTGCAGGAGGCAAGAGACACAAATTTGATCCCTGGGTTGGGAAGATCCCCTGGAGGAGGTCTTGGCACCCCACTCCAGTATTCTTGCCTGGAGAATCCCGTGGACAGAGGATCCAGGCGGGCTATAGTTCATGGGGTTGCAAAAGAGTCAGACACAACTGAAGCAACTTAGCATGCATGCGTGTGTACATATATACACTATTCTGTATAAACTAGATAACTAATGAGAACCTACACAGAGCGCAGGGAGTTCTACTCAATGCTCTGTGGCAACCAAAATGAGAAGGAAATAAAAAAAAGAGGGCATACATGTATATATATATAGTTGATTCACTTCATTGTACAGCAGACCCTAACAACACTGTAAAGAAACTATACTCCAATTTAAAAAAAAAAAAAAAAAGATTTGACCATTATATTCTAAGACAGAGTCATCCAAAAAGTTTAACAAACTCTAGGTTCTTTACCACTAGTGCCACCTCGGAAGCCTTACGTACAGCTGATCATGGTAAATCTTTCCCTGACCCCTAGACTAGCCATTTTTTGGAGGGAAGGAAAGACAGATGGAAGGAAGAGAGGGGAGAAGAGAGGAAGTCAGCATCTGCTAGCTATCAACTAGATGGTCTTCTGGATACCTACTAGGATCTATCATCTCAGTGGACTAAGAAGATATGCAGTGAATTCCCCATTTTTACAGGTGAAGATACAAAAGTTAAGGGATTAAATAATTTACCTTTGGCTTAACCATAGCTCTTTCTAGTATTTCTATCCAATATTTCACATTGCGTTTTTAACGCAGTACACACACATTCTGTTCATTGTCTATCTACTTTTTTCTCCCATCTATGACTAAACAAAATAAGTATGCAACCATCCATGAAAAGAAACAATATAAAGATAAAACCGACACCACTGTAACATTTTTTGCTATTAACACTATATCATAAAAACTTTCTTGGATTACCATGGTCTCTGACCATTTCAGAGTTGTCTGTTTATTTCTGTTTCAGAAATGAGATCGAATCTCAGAGTGACTTGTGAAACTCATCTAGGTAGGTTTTTGAAATTTTGTATGAAAAAAAATAAAGGAGGAAAGGCTTTGCAGGAATTAGCACAAGGCTTCTGAAGTCGGTGTTTAGTGCCTGACACAGGTCTAGTAAATATTACCAATGTGAGGAATCCTCCTTATGACACTATTTTGAAGAATGTTTTCACAGGTCTGTAGAAGCTGAGATTTTTTTTTTTTTTTTGGTCTTTGTTAGTGGTCAGTATCAACATTTTTAATTTATTAACAATGTTATTTTATGTTCACACATCTTTAAACTAGGCTAAAATACAAATAAGTGTTTATATTGGGACTTTAAAATATATTTATTTGAAAAGTCCCCATGCATAATATAAGGATATGTTTTGATTTTCCATCTTTAGAGGAATTTATTAAATCTTTTTCAGAAAATGTGGTAAATTGGGAAGCACTAAGAAAAGCAAATTATTTCTTATAGATGTGAATTTCACAGTATAGCTTATTATACAGAAACCTGCAACTTACTGTGAGTGTTTTAATGCATGCAATTTTTCTTGTGTTTATTTTTAGTGAAAGGAAGATATGAAAAGATAAAATTGGATCCAGGTTTTCCGGCTGGAAGATTTTCCTCTATGGTTAAAACCCTAATGCTATTTTATTTCTAGAAAATAAGAAATATTAAAGATGTGGGGAGGTATGTTGGAAGAGAAGTGTAAATAAAGGTGGGGCATGAAAATATATCTTTATCTAACATAATACAATTAATTTTATGGGGACTTATATTCATGACTTTTAAATATATATACTACATATATTTAATGATCATATATCTATAATGATTCTCAGTGTTTACATAGTTTAGATGAGTGGATTGTCCCAGCAAAAAAGACAGGCAATGTTAGGGCAGAGAAGATAGTAGTTGCTCATTTAATGGACTTCACTAGTGCCACCCCACCCTGATTCCTAAACGTCTCTCAAGCACCTGGATATTTCCAGTTCTGGTTCCAAGGCTAACCTCTCCTTTTGTGAATGCTGTGTCTGTCCGTCTATATGGGCGACCAGCAGCCCTAGCATTTTGCTCACCTAAGAGGTCAGGCTTTAGAAACTACAGGTTACTCCCTGGAATTGTGTGGAAACTTCCACATGGATGAATGCAAAATGGTATCGAGGAGTGCTCAGGATATTTGCAACCACATCAAGACTGATGGAGAATGAGTTGGTTCAGAATAGCAAATTGTTCCTCATTAAAATTTGGAAGAGAACAGGAGCAAAGTTTGCACAAGGCTGAGCAAAGGGATCTTGGGAGCTGGTCTGCATGCCCTCGGCTCACCCGAGAGGCGGAGGCTGCTCCTCAGGGTGAGGGACAGCCTCCTCCCTTTCAGAACCTTTATTGCCGCCCCCGAGTGACAGAGGAGCCTTCAGACATCATAGCACTGAAAAATGCGAAGGCCTAGCAATCTCATCCAATTGACTTTTTAAATTGCTTCTCAAATGCCAGCCACTGAGTTACCGAGCCAGGACGCAGCCTAGATTCTGTGTTGCCAGGGCAATTGTCTTTCCATCGTCAATTTATCAGCTCCCAATAAACTCCTCTCTTCCATGAAAAGAGTACATATTAGGCAGACCTGCAGGTTTTGTTGCAAGATAGATTTTCTTTGACATGTCAAACTTTCTGCAGTGCTTTAATCCAACTTAGTAAAGGGCAGGAGACTGTTCACTCTTTAAAAAATGTCTATTTTCAAAGACACAGAAAACAAACTGATGTTTACCAAAGGGGAAAGCAGGGGGAGGGGGGATGTGGGAGTGGGGGAGAGAGAAATTGGGAGTTTGGGATTAAAATATACATACTGCTACATATAAAAGAATTGGAAAACCAACAAGGACAGGGAACTGTACTCAATATCTTATAATAACCTATAATGGAAAATAATTTTATATATATATATATATATCTGTGTAAAGGAAATGGCAACTCTAATCCACTCCAGTAATCTTGTCTGGCAAATCCCATGGATGGAGGAGCCTGGCAGGCTACAGTCCATGGAGTCACTAGAGTTGGACATGACTGAGTGACTAAATAGCCGCAGTGCATACATATGTGTATATATACATCTATGACTGAATAGCTTTGTTGTACACCTGAAGTTAACACAACATTGTAACTCAATTATATTTCAATAAAAAATTTAAAAACCATAGACTGGCGATTCGATTCTTACATGATATTATACACGTTTCAATGCCATTCTCCCAAATCATCTCACCCTCTCCCTCTCCCTCTGAGTCCAAAAGTCCGCTATACACATCTGTGTCTTTTTTGCTGTCCTGCATACAGGGTCATCATTGCCATCTTTCTAAATTCCATATATATGGGGAGGAGGGTGGGAGGGGGGTTCATGTTTGGGAACGCATGTGCACCCGTGGTGGATTCATGTCAATGTATGGCAAAACCAATACAGAATTGTAAAGTAAAATAAAAAATTAATTAATTAATTAAAAAAATTTTAAAAAACAAAAAAATAAGACAAAGTTTTTAATGTCTCTTCCCTCAGATTCCACATATTGCCAAGAAAAGAGGTGAACAAGTCTTAAGTAAATGTTGATATAACATTAACGGCAATGACTCAGCAGTGACGAGGATAAGACGGACAGCAATGACCTGCGCTGTGACCCACCCTGTGCCAGGCACTGGATCAAACACCTCACAGCTTCTCTCATCCTCTTGGGGCCCTAGAAGGCGGGTACTGCAGGCTTCCCCATTCTGCAGCTGTGGATTTCAACTTCAGAGTTATGAGTCCCAAGGTCACATAGCTCCCGGGCGGTGCTAGCATTAGAACCCGGGTCTTTCTGATTCCAGGGCTCACCACTGAACACTTCTGCTTTATTCAGTATTTAATGATGAACAGGTAATAAATAGCCACATTTTCAGGCATAAACCTGTTATCCCACTTAATGTTTTCCCGAATAGATGTTGTAACTTGATTTTCTAATATTACAGAGTGACTGGAGGCACTCAGGTTATCTGTAGACATTTTTATTACTCCACATCAGCTTTCTGGGAGATCTACTTGTTGTTGGAAAACTTTGCTTCCCATCAGCTGTCAGGTGTTTTTCTAGAACACATTCTGTTGGCCTGAGTTTTCAGTTCTGGACTCCTGGCCTCACTCAGATCTCTGTGCCATTGGGACTGAGCAATGTCAATTTTTAAAGGCTGTGAAAAACAAAGGAAAGAAAGCAAAATATATAAAACCTTTCACAGCTATATATATATTTTTCTCCTTTAGTTCTGAATACACTATGATTTGCATCCAGGAAGATAGGGGTGATGTTTCTTAGAGATATTCAGGTGATGAAGAGGTCACTATGATCACAGTGACCCAGAAAAGGTTTTAGGATGAGCAGAGCATTGGTTTAGAAATTGTGGAAGGCATCTGCCTGAAGAGAGAGAATGTGCAGGGCCCTCAGGGGGGGAAAGATGAGAAAACCTGACGTCAGAAGTCAGAGCTTCAGAGGCATTAGTGAATCAGCCACAAGAGCTGCAGAAAGACATCAGGGAGCGTGGACCTGCAGCTAGAAGCCTCAGAAGTAGGCTTGTGAACACTGTACTGCGACTGTAGACAGACCGAACTCTGAAGGGAAATAATCAGTGAATCTGAGAAGATAAACCGCACTATCACAGGGAAGTTTTATGGGGAAAAATGTGCCTCAACAGAATAGTGCCCACCCTGGAAGCTGCTTCTGTGTATGCATATGGCTCTAAATTTTTTCTCCAGTTGGGCAAGTTCTTTAACGTCTCTGCCTCACTCTATTTCTTGGTCTCCCTACTCTGTAGATGGGGCTTCCCAGGTGGCTCCAGGGGTTTAAAAAAAATAAAATCTCGCCTGCCACTGCAGGAGGCATAAGAGGTGTAGGCTCGATCCCTGGGTGGGGAAGACTCCCCTGGAGAAAGAAATGGCAATACACTCCAGTATTCTTGCCTGGGAAATTCCATGGACAGAGGAGGCTGGCGGGATGCAGTCCAGGGGGTTGCAAAGAATGGGACACGACTGAAATGACTTAGCATGCACACATGCCCACCCTGTAGATGAGAATTTCAAGTTCAGGGTTCTTTGTCCAAGGTCACATAGCTCCTAAGGGGTGGTGCCAGAAGAGCAAACAGGTCCTGCGGTAGATGTCACAAAGGCTTCATGCAGAGCTGGCCCAGGAGCGGTCAGCAGATGCTTCCTGCTGTCTCCAATCCAGCCCTGAGTCACAGGACTGCACCACATCTTCATTCTCTCATGGTTGCCCTATTATCCTGATGCTCACATTTAACATACAGCATCGTCAAGAAGGCAACTATTTCCCTCAAAAACGCTGAGTGCTCTGAAAGTACAGACGTGTCTCGCCTTCCTTGTTGCACCAGTTTCAGACTTGACCCATCAAGTGTTTTCTACATATTTGATAATTGAATAACTTCACAGAAAATGGATTAGGGAGAAAGACAAAGAGAGCAGTTGGAAGGGATGCATGAATACCCTGGTTAACTGGGCTCTGGAGGATCTAACCGGTAGTGTCAGTGCTTGAACTAACTCAGCATGAGAAGAAGTCGAAATGAGTCTCTTTTAGAAATTATCATTCGTGATGGACTGCCTGAAGTAGATATGGAGGGAGAAATCAAACATTACCCCCTCCTATAAAAAGATGTTAATCCTGTATGACTAAGAGATTGACAGCAAAACTGCTTTTAGGAAAAGGTGAGGAATTAAATTTTGCCATTTTGGTTTTTAATTGACAGACTGATATTGGAGCAATCTAATGATGGCACAGACTTTCTCCGTCGTGTGATTCGGGGAAGGATAAAAGGCACAGGAGTTGATAACGGTGGAGAGAGCTCAGGTCACATATCGACTTGAGGCAAATTCTGTATGCAAACAGTGAAGTTACACAAAGCTCTGCATCCCACTGTCTCAAGTACAGACTTTAAAAATATTCAAAGAAGTTTAAATCTCATTGTTTGAAGTAATTCCTTTAGTCAACAAAATAGATCACCTAACCACCTCCCCACCATGGCAAATTGAATTTAAAAATATAATTGTTAATAGAAAGTTCGGTCTAGGTGCAAAACTAGTTATTGTTAAAGTCATGTAATTTTTTATATTGTCAAATTTGGGAAGATTTCTAACAGACTATTTTCATTCATGATCAGTTATGTGAAATGATTAATAATAAGTGCTCTTTGCATTGACACTTATTACCCACATTTTGGTTAATAGCTAGATTTTTGTGCTGTATTTTGTCTTATGTTATTATTATTGATGCAATTTATTTAACTGATGTTTTGTTAAATCAACAAGTGCAAATATTTTTAAAAATATTTAATTTCCTTTTCTTCATTAATTGGTTTATCAAACAATACAAAGCCTAATTCAAAATATATCTTTTTATCTTAAGGAGTAACTGAGTTGGTCTGATTTAACTTTTTTATTAATATTTGCTTCACTTTGCCAACATAATTCTCAACACTAATCTTCATCATGCTTGATTCTATCTGATTTTTCTGTATTTAATAAATATATTTAATTTTAAAGATGAGACGAGTGGAACCTCTCTTAAATACCCATATCAAGAAATTCTTATTTCTTTTAATGAATTGTTCTAAATCCTTTTCTCAAATTGAAGATTAAATTTGAGTTTTGTCACTTTCACCATGATTCATATTGGAGAGCTACCACAAAGGCCATTATAAACAAATAGGAAAAAAAAGTTCTCTCCATGCCAGGATACACTATACATAATCAGTGTTAGTTGCTCAGTCCTGTCTGACTCTTTGCGAACCCATGAACTGTAGCCCTCCAAGCTTCTCTATCCATGGGATTCTCCAGGCAAGAATACTGGAGTGGACTGCCATTCCCTTCTCCAGGGGATCTTCCCAATCCAGGGATTGAAGCCAGGTCTCCTGCATTGCAAGCAGATTCTTTACCGCCTGAGCTACAGGGAAGATCCATGAATAATCAAGTCCATTTCTGACAGTGTAGGTTGGTGTCAACAAGAAATTTACATTCCATTTATCACTTTGCAAGTCTTATGATCAGAACCATTTCCCATAGACCGGATTCTGGCTCTGCACACAGCAGTCCTTATTTTTCTCCACTCATGTGCTACAGGTGCCGGGTATCCGACGACCTCTTCACATCATGATACAATCTCGTCTCTGTTCATTCATCTCATGGCACTGAGTACCAACGTTCCTAAAAGCCACTTCTAAACAGGACAAGTATCAGAATCTTCATTATGCACCATATACCTGGGAATCCCATAAATATCTCTCACTGAAGACAAGTTAATATACCTCCAGTTGAATATCTCCTTAGCGGTGACCTCAAAATGCTCTTGGGCCGTTCACCATGAGACGAATGGTGGTAGGGAAGTCAAAGTGGAAAGAGACAGTGGTCTTAACCATTTGCACTTTTAGTATCTAACATTTATAAGAATATTTGATGAGATGGACACACTAGAAATAGGGTACTGAAAATAAAGGGCCTGAAATTTGATGGTAAATCCATCTCTGAGAAGACTAACCATATATTTCATCCACTAGAAACAAAGGACAAATCTAGAGCTCAAGTTCAGGAATAAGACAGTTGGATTGTCAAAAGCCTTCAAAACTCCACTTCCTGTCATATTTAAGGAAAACACCACAAGCTATTTCAAATATTCAGAAATAGAACATTAACTGTATGTTTTAGGTTGTTAGAAAGATGGTACAACTATGTAATTGTTCCTTATTCTCTAAACTCAAGGAAGGAACGCTATTGGTTTTCTTAGAGTTACAGGCCTTATACCATTTAATTGTTCTTAGATACTTTAACAAAAAATTTAATTTTATCCACCAAAATGAAGGAAACCACTCAATAACCAAATTTCTTATCTTTAAATCATACTGCATATTTTAAAGTACAGGGTGCTGATTTATTTTATGTGAGTGAAAATCTAAGTGGAGTTTAGCCTTGAATGACTCAGTGTATTGTATTATTGAAATATAAGCATTGTTTCATTGGTGGGAGAATCAAATTTCAATGACAACATTTCCTTGCTAGCATGAGAGCAGTTTTATAGAAGGGGAAAAAGGGGATTACAAATGTGCTTAGGAGGAAATACCTGAATCTCCGCTGCCAATTTTTTTACTAAGTTAAGGCAATAGACTCAAGTTCACAAGAAGAGTAAGTGTAACTGTTTCTGTAGTTCAGTTTACAGCCTTGCCCTCAAAGAAAAACATGACTCATATCAACTAAACCAGTATACAAGCACAAGGTGGCTTCAAACTCAGTTGGCAAAAGATGTAGGGTTTTTAATTAAAACATGAAACAAAGTTACTGTGAACCAACCTTGGGAGGCAGCTAACAGAAAAAGCTATTTGCATCCAAGGCTTTATTGTAGAAATGGGATTAGAGTGGAGAATTAGCAGCCTCACTGGGTCATACATTGACAATAACCCAGTCATGGTTATTCTATTTCTGCAGCACTGAGGGGAGCCCTGAGATGCAGATGTCGTGGAAGGAGTTCAGAGGAAGGCAGGAATGGTGGACGAGTGAGAGGTACTTTCCGTCTCCAAACATGTGCAAGAGTATTTCAGGAAAAAGATATTTGGACTGTTTTATTAAATTATCATCTCAGCAGAACACACAGCAAATGATGGAAGGTAGGGGAGATATAGCTGTGGTGAATATGAAGAGCTCTCCAGCTGTTCAAAGAGGGATCAAGAGTCTAGTCAAGAATCACACCTCTCCTCTTGATGTGTGTTCAAGGCACAGGTGTGGGCCCTGCACTAGGGGTTTGGGGGCCCCCTGCACTAAAGGAGCTTTAAATACCTTCCCACCTGCAAACCAGGCTTTTCTGGTTTGTTTCAGATAGCTAAAGCTCCTCACTTTAAATATAAAAACTTTAAATATCAAAATATAAAAACTTTGAAACACACATAATAAAAATCTTAATATGTATTAAGTAAACCCTATTTATTATTATTAGAATTTAAAATAATGAATCATAAAAATACTGAAAATAATTTCATAGAACCCAGTAACCAACCGTGTACCTTAAACAATGTTGTTGTTAATACTTATGATTTAAGGAATGAAAACACTGTGTTCCTGTCAGATTTCACCCTATTGTTTCCTCTTTTTCCCAGAGACATCTTACTGTCCTGTTGTGCATACAGTTTTTCTTCTAAAGCACTAGACGTTTAATTGTCAGAAGGCAATGGTTAATAGAAGGCACTAGTGCTATACACATAATTCATTAATCTTCCATTAATGAGGCTGACAGATAAGCATCATTGTTAAATTTCATTAACTCATGCTATCATAATGATATTCACTATTGCATTTAAAAACTGTGGAATTTCTCTCTCAGACTGTACTATTTCCATGCTACTCTATTTTGATATTTTGTTGTAAACAAATGACCACTTGTGCCACACAATTACTTAAATAATCAATTAGCAGGAGATAAAGGGGATCTGTCATTATTAAATGAGAACATGTTAAAATATATGTAATATTTTATATCTATCATAGACACAAAATATGTGTTAGAAGGCTTTGTCAGTGTGATCAAGCTAGCATGTAAACATACATGCCTTAAATAACAATAAGAATGCATTTAAAGTTTTAGATCATAGCATTCGTCCTGAGAACCGGATGTAAACATCTTCAAGGAACAGTATGAGAAGAACATGTACTAAGTTACTTAGGGAAATAAGACCCATTTAGTAAATCACATCTTCTATATCTTTGTTACTCAGCAGGGTCTCACATTTTACGCATCAGTTGGAAACTTGCTAGAAATTCAGAATCTCAGCACCACCAGCCCCGCCTACAGGATTAGATCTGTTTCTTAATAATCCTCAGTGATCCACATACACCTCAAGCTGTGAACAGCACAGCTCTGTGTCAGCACTTGTGTTATAATGAACGTAAGATTGTGCTTAGGTCTGAATGTCTGTGGTCCCCCAAAATTCACATGTTGAAATCTAAGCCCCATAGCCACGGGGTCAGGAGGCACGGCCTTAGGAGGTAATGAGTTCATGAGGATGGAGCCCCTATGGATGGGACGGGTGCCCTTGTGAAATATGCCGCAGAGAGCTCTCTCCCCTGCACACTGTGAGGAGGACACAGGCAGATGAAAGAGTCTTCGAGCCAAAGTGAGCTCTCACCACATAGTTAATCTGGGGGTGCCCTGAGCCTGGACTCCCCAGCTTCCAGAACTGTGAGGAACAAATGTCTACTGTTCCTAAGGCAGTCTGTGCTGCTTCTCATGATTAAGATGACAAGCATTTAGATAAACAAGGACCTACTGTGTAGCACCTATAGGTAATAACCTATACTAAGTGATAACCATTAGAGATTATTACCTATATTCCTAAAATGAGAAAGAATCTGAAAAAAGAATATAGATATAGATGGACATCTGAACAAAACACATTGTAAATCAACCATACTTCAATTTTTAAAAAACTAGCATTAAAAAAGATGACATATTTAACATTCACATTTAGTCACAAATATATATATATATAAAGAGAATCTAGAGTGTGTTTTGCATATATATATATAAATGGTTTGTTTTATTTAATCATTATTTGCAAGTTGAAATTCTTATGTTAATGTTTCTACTATTGTAAGAATCAAAGTAAAACCAATATAATATTTAAATGGATGTGCCTTAGAGTTGATAATCAGGTTAGTTTTAGCAAAATTTCAACGGAGAAATGGCATGTGGCAGAAAGAAAAACACTTGTATGATCCATTAAATGACATCTCACAAATGCCAAATTATGTGAATTGTAGAAAATGTTCCTGTAGAACATTTTGATACAAAAAATTTCAGTTATTCTAATTTGTCTTGCTTTTTATAAAGGGATGAGTGTCTATCAGAAGTACATAAGTAAATCTGAAAATAAGTTATAAAATTTATACATTATACCAGAAACTACATTCTCTAGAACTACAGGAGAAAGACTGACTCATTTTATCAAGCACAAGCTTCCCCATGTTGCAGATACACACCCATTTTCTGATTGTTCAATCTTTTATTGCATTAATTATTACATTAACAGAAACTTGTGATTTAGTATATGGTATCTCTAAAGTCAAAAGCTAGCATGAATATCTGAGAGTAAATATGCCAATAATAATAATAATAGTAATTGAACTCATAATAGAGATTACACTCTGATAGAAGAAAGATATCATTATTGTTTAGTTGCTAAGTATATCTGACTCTTTGGGACCCCATGGACTGTAGCCTACTAGATTCCTCTGTCCATGGGGTTTCCCAGTCAAGAATACTGGAGTGGGTTGTCATTTCCTTCTCCAGGGAATCTTCCCGACCCAGGGACTGAACCCACATCTCCGGCATTAGCAGGAGGATTCTTTACCACTGAATCACCAGATAAGCCCCAGAAGAAATATATACAATACTTTTAAAAGTATGTGTGGAATTTGATCAAGACTCAAATTCCAGTAAAAAAATCCTTATGTCAAGTCACTTCTATCACAATGCTGACAACTAAACAAGGAACAAAGGCAAACAAACAAAAAAGTTCGCAGAAATGAAAATAATGCTCATGAAACAAGAAAATGACATCCCCACAGCAAGAAGAGGTGTGTGCCCCGTAAGCACGGCAGAGTAGAGAGTGCTGACCCATTGAGAACGGAAGTATCAGGAACTCACAACCGACCTAGCAGACCCAACTATGCTTAACTACAAAGATGAACTGATCATTGGGCCACTCCCAGGGATGTGGGATATGCTATTAGAATTTTAGAAATTGTCGTACTGATTTGTGAGTTTACTTAATATGAGTGGAAGCTTTCCCTTGCCCTAACCACCTCTTGATAGATGAATGGACTTTTCTCTGCACTCTGGCAAAGACCTTGAAGAGTCAGGTGCTACACACAAATGAAATGCAGTGGATATTCTTTGATGCCTCAAGTAGCCACTGTATCTCAAAGAAAAAGCTGCAGGGCCACAGACCTCTCTGTCCACCTCCACCTGTGTTCTCTCCACTCAAACACTCTGTTTGCTTCTCCCTACAGATGGTGAGCGGTCCCTAAATCACATATTGTTTTCCCTCTTCCCATCCTTACAGAGTGATTTCACAGAAGGATGTGCTGGAAAACACATATGCTGGTGCAAGGCTTTGGGGCCTCCATCCACCAGCATGGACCATCAAGACCCGTTTTGCTGATGGGGCTTGCACGGTGATTGAATGAAATAGCTACAGGTCTCAGGATGGCTTCACTGACTCAATGGACATGAGTTTGAGCAAACTCCAGGAGATAACGAAGGTCAGGGAAGCCTGGAGTGCTGCAGTCCATGGCGTGCTGCAAAGAGTTGGACACAACTTAGTGACTGAACAACAGCAACCCAGCAACTAAAAGAACACTTTGGGAAGACCCTGAAGGAAGGCAGTCTCTGACTTGTGAAGAGAACACTTCAGACCAGGTCCAGGCTGAGGCTCACCGGGAGAATGCTGCGGGGTTATCTAGCTGGCCCCCACGCAGAGAGCACGCCCCAGGCTTTCTACTCACCTCTCTACTGAAACGTTATCTCCGTAGTTTTTCTTGTTTGCTTTACTACAAGTAATTTACTCCCACTTAAATTTTACTACCATTTCACAGTACAGATGGTCCTGATTTACGACGGTTCAAACCTAAAGAGTTTTCCACTTTACGATGGTGTGAATGCAACACTCAGAAACCATCCTTGGAATTCTGAATTGCGACCTTTTTCAGGGCCAGTGATGCTGGGCGGTGGCAGACGCAGCTTCCAGGCAGCCCCGAGATCACCAGCGTGAACAAACAACACAGTCGCGACCGCTCAGGACCCAGAAAGCTGTGCTCTTTTCCACGTTCAGGACAGAGGTCAACAAATGTCAGAATGCACTGGTTTCAAACAGACTCTGTGTTAGATGGTTTTGCCCAGCTATAGGTAGATGTGAGCTCGGAGCATGTTGACAGAAGCCAGGGTGAACGATGCTAGGCAGAGCCGGCACACTAACTGTACTTTTTACTTAAGGTACTTTCAATTTACTCTGAGTTTATCAGAATGTAACCCCATTGTTTATCATTGCAACCCTGGTGGCTCAGATGGTAAAGAACCTGTCTGCAACGCAGGAGACCCAGGAAACCCTGGGTCAGGAAGATCCCCTGGAGGGGGAAATGGCAACCCACTCCAGTATTCTTGCCTGGAGAATCCCATGGACACAGGAGCCTGGTGGGCGACAGTCCATGGGATCACAGAGTCGAACACAACTGAGTGACTAACACACAACCCCATCGTAAGGTGAGGAAGAACTACTTTTCAAGTTGTCTCACCTCAATACAGTTCAGTTCAGTTCTAAACTACGCCAAGCACAGCTTCTCTGTTCTGTGCCTCTTCTGTGACACACAAACGCTCTATGAGTGAGGGACTGTATACGGGGACTCCTGTTCAGGAGGGAGCCTCTGTGTAGATGTTCTTTGTGGTAATAATATATAAATTGACTATCTATATTCAGAGTATCTGGCTCAGTGATTCACAATATATATTAAAAAAAAAAACTAATATGAACACCCATAATTGACAGCAGTGAAAACACACCACTTTTGACTTGAGCACTTCAGACAATATTATTCTTCTCAGTTTTTAACCCAAATATCTGTGTCAGACATTATTACATGTAACAGGTTTCTCAGTCACATTTGACAAATAATCATTATGTTAATCTGTATATGAATATGGATTCTTGTTCACCAAACTCTTGTAGAATTTCTTTATTATCATAATTTTTAAAAAGTAGGACACATCTGTCTGAAAATATATTTTCTTAATATTCTTAGACATCAAAGTTGGAGTCAGATTATTGAATATAACCTTAGTGATTCAGCATATAGAATTCAAATGTAAATTGGAAAGAAAAAGAAACTGTCCTTCAATCATTTCAAAAAAAAATAAGATATGTTTAAAGGCATATGGTAATTTTGAACATCAGCCTTCCATAATGAACTACTGGTAAATTGACTAAATACACCAATAACTTTCTTTTAATGGCAAACAGAACTTATTTTTGGTAAATAAAATCTTTAGAAAGGCATAAAAACTCCACACCAAATGTCCACTCAAATTTATGCACTTAAAATCAGGTTTAACGTTACAGGTAACTTGTAATCAATAAAGTTTTTATTTACTATGCATACAAATATCATAGATATCTCATTTCCTTAGTAATTTTTTTCTCCTAGACAAAAGTCACTTTTTTTCTTGGTCTGGGAAGAAAATTAGGCTTTTTCTTAAATAAAGTTATTGTAGCCTAATGTATTTTATTCTGTTTTAATTTATAAAAAGTAGAAATACAATGCAATTATGTTCAAAATAAATTAGTAATCAGGATGTAAGCTTTAATAAGTATTAAATATGAACATTAGCTCTCATAGTTTTCAAGTTTTGCTTGAAAGCTGTTAGATACTATTTATCGCTGTGGTACATATTCCTTCATGACTGCCTTCACATTAAGAGCCTGTTCATGCTTTCTTGTGCTTATTTGACTATTTATTCACTTATTTAAATGAAGTATGCATTTCTTAGGTGCTAGGAATACAAGAAGAAAGACAGGAAAGAAAGAAAATATACAATGTATGCCTTTACAATCTTAGCTACTGAGGACTGAAGTTGTTTTAATGCATTTTCAAGGAATTAACATTCTCCAAAGAAAATGGCTGCCCCCTCCACTATTTTTGTCTGGAGAATCCCATGAACAGAGGAACGTGGTGCTCTACAGTCCATGCAGTTGCAAAACACTGGACATGACTGAGCGACTAACATACAACACATTTAAATGAATAGAAAAATGAATTTTTGAACTCCTACTATGAGTAGAGATACTAGATATGAAGAGCTTGGTGAAGATACAAAGAAAATTGAAAATTTCCTCTGTGGGTTTCAACCAGCTTCCAGGGTGATAAATGCATGCTCAGCTCCTCTCTTCCTTGGGATCATCAAATCAGTCTACCATCTTTGAATGACAGTTTCATCTGTAGAATGGTAACAATAGTAAAATCTCAACTGTTCACCCAGAATTACTAAGGACCAAGATGAAGTTTATTTATACAATGAAGTATTGTAAAAAAGGGTCATTATCATTAGTAGAATTTGTTACTATCAACACATCCCACCAGTAACCTAGTAAACATCACTGTTCTTTTTCTACTATTAAATTTAAAACCTAAAAACAGAAATACCATATGATCCAGCAACCCTACTCCTAGGCATATATCTGAAGAAAAAAATCTAATTTGAAAAGACACATGTACCCCAATGTTCAGTGCAGCACTGTTTATGATAGCCAAAACATGGAAGCCACCTGAATGTCCATCAACAGATGAATGGATAGAGATGGGGTACATGTATATAATGCAAGACTACTCAGCCTTACAAATAATGAAAAAATGCCATTTGTAGGAATATGCATGGGCCAAAAAATTATCATCTTAAGTGAAGTAAGTCATATAGAAGAAGACAAATACAGGTATCACTCATAAGTGGAAACTAAAAAAATGATATAAATGAACTTATTTACAAAACAGAAATAGAGACACAGATGTAGAAATCAAACATGGTTACCAGGAAGGAAGAGGGAAGAGGAATAAACTGAGAGATTGGGATTGATATATACACATTATAATATATAAAATAAATAACTAATAAAGAGCTACTGTATAGCACAGAGAACTCTACTCAATACTCTGTAATAACCTATATGGGAAAAGAAGGAGCTTCCCAAGTGGTGCTAGTGGTAAAGAAACCACCTTTCAATGCAGGAGACTTAAGAGATGTGGGTTCTATCCCTGGGTGGGAAGGATCTTCTGGAGGAGGAAATGGCAACCCACTCCAGTATTCTTGCCTGGAGAACCCCATGGACAGAGAAGCCTGGCAGGCTACAGTCTATCGGGTCAGAAAGAGTCACACATGACTAAAGCAAATTAGCACACATGCAGGCATATAGGAAAAGAAACGACAAAAGAATCTATCTAACCATCTATCTAAGTGAGTAATGGTGTACACCTGAACCTAACACAATGACTACACCAAGCCCTTGACTGTGTGGATCACAATCAACTGTGGGAGATTCTGGAAGAGACGGGAATGCCAGACCACCTGACCTGCCTCTTGAGAAACCTGTATGCAGGTCAGGAAGCAACAGTTAGAACTGGACACGGAACAACAGACTGGTTCCAAATAGGAAAAGGAGGACGTCAAGGCTGTATATTGTCACCCTGCTGATTTAACTTCTATGCAGAGTACATCGTGAGAAACGCTGGGCTGGAAGAAGCACAAGCTGGAATCAAGATTGCCAGGAGAAATATCAATCACCTCAGATATGCAGATGACACCACCCTTATGGCAGAAAGTGAAGAGGAACTAAAAAGCCTCTTGAGGAAAGTGAAAGAGGAGAGTGAAAAAGTTGGCTTAAAGCTCATCATTCAGAAAACGAAGATCATGGCATCTGGTCCCATCACTTCATGGGAAATAGATGGGGAAACAGTGGAAACAGTGTCAGACTTTATTTTGGGGGGCTCCAAAATCACTGCAGATGGTGACTGCAGCCATGAAATTAAAAGACACTTACTCCTTGGAAGGAAAGTTATGACCAACCTAGACAGCATATTCAAAAGCAGAGACATTACTTTGCCAACAAAGGTCCATCTAGTCAAGGCTATGGTTTTTCCAGTGATCATGTATGGATGTGAGAGCTGGACTGTGAAGAAGGCTGAGCGCCAAAGAATTGATGCTTTTGAACTGTGGTGTTGGAGAAGACTCTTGAGAGTCCCTTGGACTGCAAGGAGATCCAACCAGTCCATTCTAAAGGAGATCAGTCCTGGGTGTTCTTTGGAAGGACTGATGCTGAAGCTGAAACTCCAATACTTTGGCCACTTCATCGAAGAGATGACTCATTGGAAAAGACTCTGATGCTGGGAGGGATTGGGGGCAGGAGGAGAAGGGGTCGACAGAGGATGAGATGGCTGGATGGCATCACTGACTCGATGGACATGAGTCTGGATAAACTCCAAGAGCTGGTGATGGACAGGGAGGCCTGGCGTGCTGCAATTCATGGGGTCACAAAGAGTCGGACACGACTGAGAGGCTGAACTGAACTGATATTCCAATAAATGCTTTAAAAAAATTAACTCCTCTTTGAGCCCAGTTTTCCAGATTATACATTTTCTTATCCAAAGCAGGATGGAACCCAGACAGAGGCCTCAGGTTACTTCTCAGCTGAACCGTCTGAGAGGAGTGACTGCCATACTCCAGTGGGAGTAGATTTCATTCAAGTGTCACAGTTACAGTCGGCCTTGGGCACTGCTGCCTTTTCAGAAAGAATTGGCGAAGAATAGAAGCTGCAGACACTTTGGCAGAACTCAAGGGTTTTATTTTTAAGTGATAAGGTCTTTCATTATCCCTCAAGTCTCACTTTAAGGTGAAGACAGCATTTCTTCTTCTGAATCAGACAAGACTTGCTCACCACAGCGTTAGGCTTCTTCAAGAATGACTGGTTTGTTTTTTTCTCATCAGAGATGGGGACATTTAAGAGACATAATTTTCTTATCAATGAAGGTGAAAGCCTTGTCAAGTGAGAATGAGGTAATGAGATATACTGCAGCACTCAAGCATTTCATCCATGACACACTTGCTGTTATAATCATTAGATCTACCCAGAGCATCACAGAACCATGATTGGAGTTATTGTTTCTGTTTTTTTTTTTTTTTTAATCTGTTATAGAGCACACCCTAAAAGTTTGGGGAGGGGAGTGAATATATATTCCCTCTTTGAGGGGCTGAGAGAGAATAATTGCAGGAGATACTGATTTCAGGAGTTCATTGTTTCATGTGTTACAACATCAAAGGGTGACTATCTATCAGAATCGTCTATTAGGAAGGAGAGTGACCATGGTTTGTGAGCAGTTCTAGTGCAATGAAGCTGATGGCTCAAGCATTGGTCCAAATTAGAGAGAGCAGCTGTCCTAACCTCTCAAACAGGAAGCTGGTGAGATGCCATCACTTGGAAGCAGCTGACCTGGGTCTCCACCCCAGACCTGACCTGCACCTGTCTGGGACAAGAGACTCCTCTTCTCGCCAAATGGAATCCTGTCCAGAGAGAAGCACGTGGCTCTGTCTGCTGCTCTGAAAACTGGAGGAGCTGCAGCCCACCTTTTCTCAAAGGGAGGGAGGCACAAAGACCCTGTGTTTCTCCTTCTTAGAGGACAGTTCAGTTCAGTTCAGTCACTCAGTCGTGTCCGACTCTTTGTGACCCCATAGACTGCAGCACGCCAGGCCTCCCTGTCCATCACCAACTCCCAGAGTTTACTCAGACTCATGTCCATTGAGTCGGTGATGCCATCCATCCATCTCACCCTCTGTCATCACCTTCTCCTCTTGCTTTCAATCTTTCCCAGCATCAGGGTCTTTTCAAATGAGGCAGCTCTTCACATCAGGTAGCCAGAGTGTTGGAGTTTCAGCTACAACATCAGTCCTTCCAATGAATATTCTTAGAGGACATCTACCTCTAACAAAGTGTTACATGAGGGCATGTCCTCTTCATAAACAGTACTGAAAAACCATGAAAATAAGCCCTGTTCTTCTTCAAGTACATGACATGTTCTATTCAGTCACTCATTCATGCATTCAATTCATGAACATTTACTAAGTGCCTTGCACACACTAGTTAATGTTCAAGGATAAAATCTTTATGGGGTAGACAGAAAACTCCCAAGATAAACAGGAAAAATGTACAGTATGTTAAGTGATAAGATGGAGGCTGGAGAAAAAGGAAGAAGGGGAGAAGAGGAAAGAATGCCCTCCTAGGTGGAGAAATACCTTCTGACTCAAAGCAGATCCCTTCAGATTTGCATATGTTTTACTTTTTGAGTCTACTATGGTGCCTAGTTTCTTTATCTTTGGCCAAATATTCTGAATGTTGCGTATTTTTATGAGCGACTCAATGGACCTGAATTTTAGCAAACTCCTGGAGATAGTGAAGGACAGGGAAGCCTGGCGGGCTGCAGTCCGTGGGGCCGAAAAGAGTCAGACACAACTTAGCAACTGAACAACAAACAATGAGCTACTTCTCTCAGAGGAGGCATCATTCCTGTCCTTTGCCTCTACACTCAGCTATTTATTTTGTACACATTGTGACACACCAGGCTTTTCACCCAGTCATCTCGGCCTTCAGATGAATGAGATGCCAGGGTTCTGTGGTCCAAGCACAGTGAATGTTATTTAAAAGGCTAGACAAAGGCTAATAAATAGCATTCAAACCCAGCCAGAGCATCATTTGTAAATGTCTCCATTCATTGAGTGTTCAGGTTTATCCCGTCATAATACACACCAGGATATTTGTTGCTGCTCTGAGAAAGGCATAATCAATGACAAACAAGCAATTTCTTGCTGAACCCACCATATGGTCGGCTTTCTACTTGCCATGACATTTACTGTCTCAGCTGATACATCTTTTTCACTGTTATCCATCTTCCAGCCGTTAAGTTGTACATGCCTGAGTAACCACACAGGGTCCACTGTGTCCATTCCCTTTGGTGGCAGAATCCTAGTGGATGCTCTCCTCCATGGTACCCAGGAAATGGGCTGCAGTTACAGAGCATCACCATCACCTTGTTTTGCTAAGAGTCACCTTCTCACATGAATAAGATGTTTAAATCACTTTCTTTTTAGTGGAAACAAGAAAAAAATAGCTCAACCAATCAACAAAACAATTGAAAAGCAGAGAACCAGGAAGCCTCTTAGAGAAGGTAGAGCTCCTCATGTTAAATGGAAATGTATGTGTATGGAAAGTAGTATGCTCAGATGAGAACATACCAAGGTGGCTCACTATACCTTATGAAGAATCTCAGGTGAGTTGAAGCATGCAAAGCAGATTAAGCTATCTGTTAACCTGTGAGTTAACTGTTATAAATGCCACAGGCAGCGCATAGGTACTGCAGAACTACCTGATAGGGAGAGGCCTCCTTTTCTCGTTCCTTTCTAGTTTTAGAATCTGAATCTAAGGAAGTAGCATTTTAATGGCTGCTAAAACACAGTATCATGACCCAGAGAAGTACAAAAATGTGGAGTATGGTCAGGTGTTGCATCCATCACTCCTTCTGATGATCTCTCTTAGTTATCGTTAATAATGATGTATCCGGTGGCTCAGACGGTAAAGCGTCTGTCTACAATGCGGGAGACCCTGGTTCAATCCCTGGGTTGGGAAGATCCCCTGGAGAAGGAAATGGCAATCCACTCCAGTACTATTGCCTGGAAAATACCATGGATAGAGGAGCCTGGTAGGCTACAGTCCAAGGGGTCGCAAAGAGTATGACACGACTGAGCAACTTCACTTCACTTCTTCATCCATCCCTCAGAAGACTCCTAGTATGATTAGTTTATGGATCTGGGAGAGCTTAGTGGGGAAACCATAGTGTCCATACCCAAATTATTTGTTAGTTGGCATGTCTCAGGAATTTAATATTCCTATTTAGCCTAATATTCAAGTGTGTCCAACCTGCATATTCAGTACCTGAATCAGATATATTCAAAATAATGTTAATAGAATATAAAATGTACTGTTTACAAAAAATAATTGTATTTTTGCTGACTTACTGAAAAGCCTGAGACTGACATCTCATTCTCACCATGGTAAACACGTAGAAACACACATATCCCTTTAGGACAATTATTCAAGAATGTTCTGATACTGTTACTTTGAAGGCATCTCCCACTGACACTGGGATGTAATTCACCTTCCTCAAGTCAGTACAACTCTTCTAACAAGTAACAGGCTACTGACATCAATCTGTATTTTGTCTTTGCAACACATCATAAGTTTTGATCCTAAACCTGGGTGAGTGTAAACAGATTTGACTAGTTTTGCTTCCCACATTTATGTCGCTGTAGGTTATAACAAAAAAGACAATCTATTAATTGCTATGGATGAGAAGAATATTAATAAATCTGAAAACTCTTCCATTAATTAAGGTAAGGGGCTGAATATCATGTATCTTTGAAGGGAATGTCCTACAATATTTTACAAATTTCACCATGTAATTTTTCTAGGGTTATTCTTAGTTCAACAACAAAGTATACTAGAATCTGGGGTTAACGTAAAAGCCTTTTAAATTCTCAGCAAGTTACCAAATAGTCTTTGGTAAAGAAAATGATTCATACATTCAGGTGTTTAGAAGATACAAGAATCATTAGTAACTGATGATCTGTGGTTGGCACTCTGATTATTCAAGTTTTCTTTAATCTAGACTTCTAAAATTAAGGTTTTTTAGGGGTGTGTCAATGAGCTCATACATAGGAAAAAGTTAGGTATTCTTGGAATTTATCAGTATTGTTTTACTTCAACAATTACAAATTTAATAATTTTAATATACTTGTTTACCAACTAAATTTCAATGAAAAATTTTGTTTTAATAAAGAAACTAATGAGCAGTAAAAAATCAAGAAGTATCAATATCTGTGAGTCTCTACTTATATGTTATATCCTTTTCAGCCATAAGATGGTATGCTAGTTATTTGCATACACATGCTATGGACTTCCCAGGTGGCTCAGTGTGTAAAAAAAATCTGCCTGAAATGCCAGAGATGCAGGAAATTCAAGTTCCATCCCTGAGTCTAGAAGATCCCCTAGAGGAGAGCGTGGCAACCCACAACCAGTATTCTTATTCTTGACTGGAGAATTCCATGGACAGAGGAGCCTGGAAGGCTACAATCCATGGGGTCACAAAGAGTCAGACATGACTGAAGCAACTGAGCACGCAGGCATGCAGGCATGCATCTACATGTGTTTTGTGATCTGTCTACTCAATATGGATCGTCTTTAGTCCCTTACAGTGTCTCGGAGCAAGAAACAGAGAACAATTACATACTTTACTACTTTTAAAAAATTTAAAAAAACAGAATTGTCATTTTGTGCAATTTTTCAAGTTCAGAGAATCAACTTGTGACTTCAGAATCTTAGTTCACTGTACTTTTTTTAAATGTATTTATTTATTTTTTATTTTACTTTACAATTCTGTATTGGTTTTGCCATACATTGACATGAATCCACCACGGGTGTACTTTTTACTATACGATAAACAACTTTATTAGATCTTAAATATTTTTTTCATCTCTGTATATTACTCTGAATTTGTCTAAACTGGACAATTTCATTTATGACCATTTAAAATAACCTCTTTTCACTTTGCTTGATATTGCCTTATGCATTTCTCTGTTCATCACCAATTTACTCTCTTGAAAAACAGGTAAAACAAAAGCTGTGTATTTCTGTAAGTTCACAGGTATTGACTGAAGGTGTGACTGATTGTTTCATAAAATTTCATATGCTACCTTAGGTAATGAAGGTGATCTTCACTTGTGGCTTTGAGTATGAGGATGGAAATGTGAATATGTATTTGCAACTCAAAGTATAATGTCCCCTTGCCCAGATGCACACAGTGAAACCAAAGTATATTAAATGCATGAGTGGAATTCTAGAAACGAGAAAGGGAGAGAGTGAGAGAGGAAAACATTGATTTGCTATATTTTCTTTTGAAGAGATAAACTCTGATGGAAAAATGGAATTGCCCTGCACAGGGATAAGTTTTACCTGCAAGCCTTGAAAAAAATGTGCCTCTTTGGTTTCCTCCTTGGAAGCACAGAGGTGATACACTTCAGGCTATATAGGAGAGAGGGCATCAGGGCAGAGAGGAGGGTCACTAAGGTGAAGACCTGTGAACATGGCTTGAGGACACAGTGAAGATACCGATGCCTCATGTCCACCCTCAAGTCCCTGGCCTGAGTCTCTGAGTGAGACTGGCACAGACATTGCTGGTAGGGTAAAGATGCTGAAGGCACAACTAAAGAATTGGTTTTTACATACAGTGATGACTGGTTCAGTATGTTAACCATTAGTCATCAAACGTGTAATGAGAGGCAAGATGGATCTCTTTATCTCATTCAGTCCTCACAACATCCTTAAAACATAGGCGCTAATCTTGTAACCATGTTATGGAGGACAGAGGGAAGCTCAGGGAGGTGAAGCGGCCTGCCCCAGATCTCTCGTCATGGCTCCTTGTCACTGTCAACAGTTAAAAACACTCATGGCCCGTCATCCTCACTCCCTCTAAGCCTGTGCTTCTCACCAGACAGTCCAGGTCTTTCACATATAACCCAAGTGACCCACAATCACCGTCCTTACATTACTTCTCATCACTGGCACCAGAGACTTCACATCCTAACAGTATTGTTCTCCAAGTACAACACAGCCTTTTACACTACTGTATTCGTAAGTTTTCCCCACATCTCTGTTGATCTTCTGCTCCTTTAATAGTTAACTTCGCCTCTAAGACATAGCCCAGATGTAACTGTGACTTCCTTTCTGGTGGTGAAATTCTATCCCCTCCACAATGTGTCCTCCTGTGATCCAGAGTACTTTATTCTTCCCATAGATTTTTGGCATTATAATCACTGAATGACATTCCTTTATCTCTTTTAAGCTAGATGGTGGTGGGGATTTATTGTCCTGCTTATCTGACCCTAGCACATGGGATATGCCTAATATACGTTTTCAAATTCAAATTCTTAATTTAAAAAAATGCAAAGGATGGACTTCTCTGCTAGTCTAGTGGTGGGACTCTGTGTTCCCAATGCAAGGGGGCCCAGGCTCGATCCCTGCTCAGGGAACTAGACCCCACATGCCACAACAAAGATTGAAGATCCCACATGCCATGGCAAAGATCCAACACAGACAAATAAATAAATAACTTGTCTTCTAAAAATAAATTGCACTCATCTCACATGCTAGTAAAGGAATTCTCAAAATTCTCCAAGCCAGGCTTCAGCAATATGTGAACCGTGAACTTCCTGATGTTCAAGCTGGTTTTAGAAAAGGCAGAGGAACCAGAGATCAAATTGACAACATCTGCTGGATCATGGAAAAAGCAAGAGAGTTCCAGAAAACATCTACTGCTGCTTTATCGACTATGCCAAAGCCTTTGACTATGTGGATCACAATAAACTGTGGAAAATTCAGAAAGAGATGGGAATAACAGACCACCTGACCTGCCTCTTGAGAAATCTGTATGCAGGTCAGGAAGCAACAGTTAGAACTGGACATGGAACAACAGACTGGTTCCAAATAGGAAAAGGAGGACGTCAAGGCTGTATATTGTCACCCTGCTTATGTAACTTATATGCAGAGTACATCATGAGAAACGCTGGTCTGGAAGGAGCACAAGCTGGAATCAAGATTGTTGGGAGAAATATCAATAACCTCAGATATGCAGATGACACCACCCTTATACCAGAAAGTGAAGAGGAACTAAAAAGCCTCTTGATGAAAGTGAAAAAGGAGAGTGAAAACGTTGGCTTAAAGCTCAAAATTCAGAAAACGAAGATCATGGCATCTGGTCCCATCACTTCATGGGAAATAGATGGGGAAACAGTGGAAACAGTGTCAGACTTTATTTTGTGGGGGGCTCCAAAATCACTGCAGATGGTGATTGCAGCCATGAAATTAAAAGACACTTACTCCTTGGAAGAAAAGTTATGACCAACCTAGATAGCATATTCAAAAGCAGAGACATTACTTGGCCAACAAAGGTCCATCTAGTTAAAGCTATGTTTTTTCCAGTAGCCATGTATGGATGTGAGAGTTGGACTGTGAAGAAGCCTGAGTGCTGAAGAATTGATGCTTTTGAACTGTGGTGTTGGAGAAGACTCTTGAGAGTCCCTTGGACTGCAAGGAGATCCAACCAGTCCATTCTAAAGGAGATCAGCCCTGGGATTTCTTTGGAAGGACTGATGCTAAAGCTGAAACTCCAATACTTTGGCCGCCTTATGCGAAGAGCTGACTCATTGGAAAAGACTCTGATGCTAGGAGGGACTGGGGGCAGGAGGGGAAGGGGTCGACAGAGGATGAAATGGCTGGATGGCACCACTGACTCGATGGACGTGAGTCTGAGTGAACCCTGGGAGTTGGTGATGGACAGGGAGGCCTGGCGTGCTGCGATTCATGGGGTTGCAAAGAGTCAGACATGACTGAGCAACTGAACTGAACTGAACTGAAAAATAAAAGCAAAGGAATTTATTCAGTCTCAAGCAGAGTAAAATACTTTGTCCAGCTGAAGAGTTGCTTTGAAAGTGGCTAACTTTGACATAGGAGAAGCAACAGATATACAGCTAGTCATATTTAGAAATATGAAAAACAAATACCATCCTGCATTAAAAGTCCATGCCAACTGGTAGCAATAAAATGGTCATTTTTGACTGAGCACAATCTAGAACCAATTGCTGCATTCACATAACTCATCATCAAGACTCTGAAAGGCTGGCCTCTCGTTTTCATGTTTAGAGAAGGAAAAGGACTTTGGCAAGGAAAAGAAATTGCTAGAAGCTTCACAGCTGCATAATGGAGAGCACAGAATAGGACCAAGTTCCAACGTCAAACTCTGTGCACCTCTTACAATGCTCCACACCCCATGTGGCCATGCAGTCTCCTTGGGTGTCATATCCTGACTGGTAACATACAGGTAAGTAGTCACCTAAATGCAGACACAGAAATAAAATCCCTATAGTACACACACGGAGAAGGCAATAGCAGCCCACTCCAGTACTCTTGCCTGGAGAACTCCATGGACGGAGGAGCCTGGTAGGCTACAGTCCATGGGGTCACTGAGTCGGACACGACTGACCGACTTCACTTTCACTTTTCACTTTCATGCAATGGAGAAGGAAATGGCAACCCACTTCAGTATTCTTGCCTGGAGAATCCCAGGGACAGAGGAGCCTGTTGGGCTGCCGTCTATTGGGGTCACACAGAGTCGGACACGACTGACACGACTTAGCAGCAGCAGCAGTAGTACACACAGATGTTAAAATGAAAACAAAAATCAAAACCACTGAACCAATCTTCTCTAGCAACTGTAATTTGTTAATACAGTATTTTCTGAGGCTGGAAAACAAATGAAACTGTAAGAATTAAAGCTCATTAATTTCCCAGTAAATAAAAATGTTTCAAATGTAACCATGATTTAGCTATGTTTTATACGGGGGTTCCCTGGTGGCTCAAACAGTAAGGAATCTGCCTGCAGTGCAGGAGACCTGGCTTTGATCCTTGGATCAGGAAGATCCCCCAGAGAAGGAACTGGCTACCCACCCCAGTGTTCTTGCCTGGAGAATCCCATGGACAGAGGAGCCTGGTAGGCTACAGCCCACAGGGTGCAAAGCATCAGATACAATGTAGCAACTAACATTTTCACTTTCATATTGTATATATATATATAAGTTCAGTTCAATAACTCAGTCTTATCCACCTCTTTGCGACCCCATGGACTGTAGCACACCAGGCTTCCCTGTCCATCACCAATTAGCAGAGCCTACTCAAACTCATGTCCATTGTGTCCATGATGCCATCCAACCAACCCAGTAGTTTAAAATACCAACCAACCCAGTAGTTTAAAATACAGACATAAGCTACCTCATTGATGTATGATTGACATGTAAAAAGAGGTAACTATTTAATATATATAACTCAATAAGTTTGGAGATAAGTGTATATCTAACATTCAAACCATTATCACCATCAAGGCCATAGACATATCCATCATCTCCCAAAATTCTGTCCCACCCTTAGCCATGTAGGAATGATAAGCAGGAATTAAATTCTTATTTTTAGAACTATCTCTATGGTTTTTCCAGTGGTCATGTATGATGTGAGAGTTGGACTGTGAAGAAAGCTGAGCACCAAAGAACTGATGCTTTTGAACTGCGGTGCTGGAGAAGACTCTTGAGAGTCCCTTAGGCTGCAAGGAGATCTAACCAGTCCATCCTAAAGGAGACAAGTCCTGGGTGTTCATTGGAAAGACTGATGATGAGGCTGAAACTCCAATACTTTGGCCACCTCATGCAAAGAGTTAACTCATTGGAAAAGACCCTGATGCTGGGAGGGATTAGGGGCAGGAGGAGAAGGGGACGAAAGAGGATGAGATGGTTGGATGGCATCACCTACTCAATGGACATGAGTTTGAGTGAACTCCGGGAGTTGGTGATGGACAGGGAGGCCTGGCATGCTATGATTCATGGGGTTGCAAATAGTCGGACAGGACTGAGTGACTGAACTGAACTGAACTGAACATATGGAAAAGCAGAAAAAATGGATGGAAAATATACCAAAATATTTTATAAATATCTTGGTATAAGAGTGACATTTTGTTTGCTTCTTGTTTGTCCCTATTTTTTCATGTAAACTCTCATATAGCGCATACTCTGCAATGAAAATGACTCAACCTGGGGAAAGCATGTGGACAAACCAAGTTATGGAAGAAGTATTAAATTAAGATCTGTCACATTAGCGAGGTGTGATCACGGACAAACTGCATTATTCCTATTATATACAGTTCAAGTCATCTTCTAGGAAACATGCGGGAAGACGCTAACAGTGAAATATTTATCTTATGCTTGTTGATAAATGTATCAACTTATCTAAGACTGATTTTGTGATATTAGTGTCAATTCTCAGTTTCTTTACTGGTTTTTAACTGATAGGGAAATATCTGGAATGCACACAGCAAGCATTACACTCAGAGCAGAAAGCACATTACCTCTCAAAGCCGGAGGTGAGTGGTCCAAGAAATATGTGTTTGTTAGTTAGACTGAGAGTCAGTAGATGCAGTGAATCCCTGGAGCTGATTTCCACACACTAAAATAAGTTAGAAATAGTCACAGCAGAAATGAAACTTGAGATAAGTTGGATCTGGGCTGTCCATCTCAGGAGCTAAAAAGTCACCTGAAGTCAAGACCACTGGGGTGGGATTCTCAGAACCTGGAGACCTGGGTTTAGTCCCTGGATCAGGAAGATGCCCTGGAGAAAGGAATTACTACCCATTCCAGTCTTCTTGCCTGGAGAATCCCATGGACAGAGGAGCCTGGGGGACTACAGTCCATGGGGTTATAAAGAGTCAAGACGACTGAGCAACTGACATTTTCACTTCACTGTCTTCTGAAAGGTGGGACATGAGAAGTGTAAAGTTCATGACAGATTTTGACAGATTACCCCAAAATAACATGCAGTATTTTATTCGTCATTTTGTATCAACTATTTGTTGACATAATAGTATTTAGAATACGCTGCATTAAACAAAATATACTCTTAAACCTCACCTGTTTCTTTTACCTTTCAATATGGATAAAACTTTAAATTGCATATGCAGTTTGCATTATATTTCTATCAGACACCCCCAAAGCAAAGTCTGAAATTTCTGATGTGAATGTGACTGAAAAGGTCACCTCTTAATATAAACTACTTATCTTTTAGGATTTGCAAGCCATACCATTAAAATTCAGAAGTATGTAAATTTATTTTATTAAAATAATTACATATTTTGCTGAATCAAGTGATCCCCAAATTATTTACTCTGAAATAATGAATTAGGTCAGTTTTATCTCCAATTTTGGAGTACATGGTTTGTTCTGTACTTTTTTGTTTTAACATTTTGAATAATTCTGCTAATAAATGAAATAGCAAAATAGTACATGAAAATTTATACTGGAAGATTCTCAGTGGAAAAGGAACCCAAATTAACATAAGAAACTCAATTACAACTTTTAAATAATATATCATCTACTGACTCTCAATCAGTACTCAGGGTACTGATTAAGACCAAAGAAGTCTCAAATGATACAAACACAGAAGTTTGCAGTTTAAATTCAATTTCCCCTTTAAAATAACATAACAGTGACATAAATCTAAAAAGTGTAATGTCACCACCTAGCCTAAAAGAAAAATATCTCACATACTCATTCTTATGTATTGCATTGACATCTTTTTGTATGGTGCCAGCTTTAGCTATTTTAGAATCAGAACTCATGAGCTGACTTGGTTTTCTGGGTTTGTAGTTTCCTTAAAGGGAAACAACAAATGCATGTGTGTGTGTGCTGTGCTTAGTCGCTCAGTCATGTGCAACTGTTTGTGACCCCGTGGACTGTAGCCTGCCAGGATCCTCTGTCCATGGGGATTCTCCAGGCAAGAATACTGGAGTGGGGTGCCATTTCCTTCTCCAATAACAAATGTATAACTGCTTTTAAATGTATACCATACTTGAATAAAGTCAATTCCACTTGGATTGTGGGATATTAAATGTGATCATAGTATACCAAACATTTGCCTTTCTTAAGTGTCTCAGTAACTAAATTGCTTTAACTTGATGTGGTCTTAATTTACATACATAAACATATACATTTGCAAAAAAGAAGATTCAAAAATGTGATTGACCTACATTTCAAAAATGCATCCCCCATGAACACAGGGAAGTACGTGAAGGTGTTGGACTCTGAGTGATCCCCTTACACTCACTGGAGGACACTGATGCTCATCTCTGCTCAAGTACATCATTCTCCATCAGTTAGACCATCATCCAGGCACAGAGGCATCTCTAGAGGTGTCTGTCCTGCATCCTCCACCTCAGGTCATCCCCTGCAGTCAGTCTTCTCTAAACTCTTTGAAATGAGGCCAAAAGATGTATCAAATTTATACCATTTACTAACGCTAAGAAAATACCTTTTGCTGATATATATATATATATATATATATATATACATATACCAAAGTTTCATAACAATTATTAGGCATCTCATTTACAATCCTTGCCAGAGTAATGTTGTAGTTAATGTTATAGTTTGAAAAGTCTAGACCAGTTTGTATTTCTCAATATCTGGCTGCTTTAGGAGAAAGAGACAAAAGAGGAAGCTGTTTGCAAAGACAGACTCTCATTTTATGGAACAGGCTCAAGGACGAGCATGTCTGTAACATCCTGTGTCTAAGACTGTTGGGTGAACAGACATGATAACCAAATTCGGCACCAACTTTCAAAGACAGAGGGACTCACAGAGGTAACAAAACAAAAATTGTAAGACATAAATTTAATGACTCAAGGATTATTAGGTAAAACAGCATTGAAAACTCATATTGTTATTTTCTTTTTGAAAACTATCTTGGAAAATGGGGGAAGAAATTCCACAGCAACTTTAATGTGTTTTGTACACATAGAATAACTCTGCTTTCCCTAATTCCCTAAGGGCTAATTCATCCCTTATCATCACCCCACGGTCCCTTTTCCATCCAGAATCCTTGGTGTTGTGGGTTTCTGTATGATGAATTCAGTCTGTGCTGAGAGTAGAATGTAGGTCAGTCTTATGGAAAACTGCATTATTTATAACAGTGATAGAATCATAGATCCATAATCTTTCAATTATTTATTGGTAATTACCATACTATGCCAATCATTTGTCTATGGGGTAAGGCACCATACAAAAAGAAGACACATTCTTTTACCAACTGTTTATTTTCTGAATAATGGATCCTGCTAAGTTTGGACTCCTCTTTTACCAACTATATTTAAAGGAGTAACAGTCCCAGAGATGTGAATAATAATGCATGTTGCAAGCAAGTTCTGATTTAAATATATTACTGATTAAATAGATAGCATGCAATTCAAGAGTTCTGGAATACCACTTCAAGAATCATGTGCAAATAGTTTCTTAATATCTGCTGATTTATCTGAAATACTTGAATTAATATTATTAAATGATTACAGTTCAATTTCCACTTGAGATAGTTTCCTGAGGGAAAACAAGAATAAATAAAATACAAGATTGAGCCATCACTACATAACCCTGAAGTCTTTAAAATATTAAGTCTGGCCAGTCATAATGTCTCTCATGCCACTCACAACATGTCAAAATATTAGACCTTGACAGGAAATCAACATGTAGTCTTAAATTTAAATTGAATAAGAAGCACTAATTGCCAGTGAATTAGGTTACCAGCAGACAGCATTCTGTGTGCAATGTCAGCCCAATCTCCATCTCCACATAAGTAATAAAGATCTGATACTCTTCTAGCTTGCTGTATGAAACATCCACTATGGTAATCAAGAAAAGATTGGCAATGTTTTTTTCAGAGGTATGTAGAATTTAGCAATTTGACTGTGTTTTACAGAGACTAAGAAATACTTTCTTTATTATGGGAATTGGACATGAGACTATTTTTTGCAACACATACAGTAGACCAAAATACACAGATTTAGAAATCTAGAGATGATCATTGATACGTAAAGAAGTAAACATGAGATTAAGAATTTTCTGACCCACTGCCTTTTTACAATTTGATCGTTTGGACCCAAGTAAATGGAAGATAATTTTATGTTACCCTCTGTATTCTTAAGAGTATGAAATTGAAAAGACAATTAGCATTCCAGGGAGTAGAAATTTTTCAAATTAAGTGTTCTGTCAAAATTGGAAGCCAGCCAAGCTGTTCTCTAAAAATATCAACTTAAACTACTGTTTTCTACAAGTGTGGAAAGAAGATTTTTGTCTACTGCATTTAGCTAATTCTCACGTTCGTAACCTATGTTTCATATTTGAGCTAATACAGGTGTAACAATAGTGAGATGCTGATGTCATCAGTCATTTTCTGCATCTTTTGTTTTCCTGCTTTTTTAAGCTCTTCAAGTTCTTGCTGAGGGCAGTGAATATACTCTGTACCTTGGACAACACACTAGGGTGTTTTCACAGAATGCTCCTCTGAGAATGTTACCATCAACAATATTATGTTATTGCTAGCTTGGTGTAATTTTAATGCTGAAACCATTGCACTCCCCTTGCACATACTTTCTTTAAAAATCCAACTTTTCTGAGTGAACATTACTATTGTGGTTTTGGTCTTATTTCTATGAGTGAGGCAGCCTGGCAGGGGCAGTTTGTCACTGTAAGCATAAGTAATCCTTGTTTGTTGGGAAGGTCCCAGTCTAAGGCTTTTTATAAAACAATGCCCTAGAGAGCAAAACTGTGATAGTATGTACATTTTTTTCAAAAATCAAATTTCAGAGTTACCACTGAATATCACTGCAATAAGTAACACAGTAGAAATACAGATAAAAGTACAAGCCATGGACTATACTTTGTAACATTGTCTACCTGTACACTGCAGAAAATAATGAAAAAACTTTGTTTCACCCTATTGATTTGAAACTGAATATTATCACATCTCTTCTTACTTACCTAGGAAAATGATTATCAAATTTTATGTTTACCAGATTTTATTTTATTTTTTTTCTTTTTTTATTTTATTTATGATTTTAATAATAATATGTTTTCATTATAAACAAAAAATTCAGAAAAAATGAAATGAAAATCACTTATAATTTATACTGACAACTGAGATATCTACTCAAAGGTTTGCATAGTATATTTTCTTTCTTTTTTTAATTTTAATTTTTACTTTATTTTACTTTACAATACTGTATTGGTTTTGCCATACATTGACATGAATCCACCACGAGTGTACATGAGTTCCCAAACATGAAACCCCCTCCCACCCCATATCATCTCTCTGGATCATCCCCATGCACCAGCCCCAAGCATCCTGTATCCTGCATCAAACATAGACTGGCGATTAGTTTCTTACATGATAGTATACATGTTTCAATGCCATTCTCCCAATTTTAAATGGCAAGTCAGTTTGGGTTAATTGCATGTAAAAGCGCATGGCCAATCAAGTATGTCTCTTACCTTCTTCTGCCTATGGCTTTCAAACCCCATGAACTGCCTCAGGGTAACCACCCAAGTCATTGAAAACCTCCTCTTCCCACACTAGAGTTGAGCTTCTGAAGCCCTGCTGAAGCTCCAACATTCTCCTTTCCCAACCATGTTTCTAATTTTGTTTATAGTAGAAACACAACAGAAAATGGTATTTTTCCAGATTACTGATGAGCAGATAGGTGGGAACAAGAAGGATACAAGCCAAGGGAAGAACTTACTCAACATGCATCCAAGTAACTACAAAAGAAGGAGGTTCCCAGTGAGACGGGCATCAAGGGATGGAGCTCTAGCTGAGTTTTGAATAATCTGTGCAGCCTATCAGGTTCCTCCGTCCATTGGAATTTTCCAGGCAAGAGTACTGGAGTGGGTTGCCATTGCCTTCTCTAATAATAGACACAGAGTCCAGTATTGACTGAAAGGTAGTTAGATGCAGAGGTAACCACAAAAGTTATACTGGGAGCTTAGAATATGGGCTGTTTGTTCTTGGGCTCAAAATTAAATTGATAGAACACAGGGTAGCAGTTATACATAAATGTGTGTGTGTTAGTCACAACCGTGTCTGACTCTTTGTGACCCCATGGACTGTAGCCCATGGGGTAACAGAGATTCATAAAAAAATAACCTGTCAATGTTTTTGCTGATTTAAAAGCATATATCCCATTAAATACAAAGATAATTTAAAGAATCAAAGTTAGAGAATCCATTTCTGGAAATACTGTTATGTCCTTTTTTACAATAAAATATTTCATATATATTTTAATGAATGCTACAATGTAAAATATTTATAAAAATATTTATCAATATATATAAATATACACACACACATACACACACATAGTGCTATTCTGAAACTCTGAAAAAGACTTTGAAAAAATGCATTTCCCCAATAGCAATTACATTAATATTTTGCAACCTAATATAGTTTTTCTTTAAAATATATAATGATTGTGTTTTCTTCTTAGAGACTTGATGCAGTATCCACTCTGTGGTTGCCTAGCAACAAAGAGTGTGTTGGCAACAACCAGAATGAACATAAGGAGTTGCACAGTATCTTATCCAGAATATCTTACCTGCTAGTTATCTTTTTTATTCTTATTGATACTCTATGAAAATTTCCATAATGGTATGTCATTTTAGTAAGATCACTGTACCCTCTTCCAAAACTACATAGACTTCAGGCATAAAACTCGCCTAATTTTTCATTGGACCTTCTGAATAGTTATCAATTCAGTGGAATAAAAGTAGTAGCCACCAATATTTTCAAAAGAATAAGCATCTAATGGAAAATCACAATGGCACCAAAACTGGAGAAATCAGCTCCGTTTCTGGTATTTTATCAGTTATCTGGTGGAAAATTATTTCAAAGTAAAAAGTCCTTGAGAATTCTTGAGTGCTTTATGTTACACAGACATGCCTCTATTGTTTTTATTTTACCATACCTAAAATTGTCATCTATTATATTAATAAACATAGTCTCTGTATATCATCTACTGATTAAATAGTTCTACTTTTATAAAGTAGAACTTCATAGGCGAGTACTGAAAAAAAAGTCTTACTCATTCCATTACTATTAATTCAGAAAATCTCTATGAGTCAACTCTGTGTAAATACTCATAAGGGAAGTAAGTCAGATGGATAAATATAAGTATCATATGATATCACTTATATGTGGAATCTACAATAGTGATACAAATGAACACATTTACAAAACAGAAGTAGACTCATAGACGTAGAAAACAAATTTATATTACCAAAAGTGAAAGGTGGAGAAGGAGATATAATTTAGGAGGTCTGGATTACATACACACACAACTATGTATAACACAGATCATTAGCAAGGACCTACTGTTTAGCACAGGTAACTCTACTCAGTATTGTTATAATCTATATGAGAAAAGAATCTGGAAAAGAATAGGTATACATACATGTATAACAAGGTTTCCCTGGTGGCCCAGATGGTAAAGGATCTGCCTGTCGTACAGGAGACCCGGGTTTGATCCCTGGGTCTGGAAAATCCCCTGGAGAATGGAATGGCTACCCACTCCAGTATTCTTGCCTGGAGAATTCCATGAACAGAGGAGCCTTGCAGGGGTCTCAAAAAGTCGGACACAACTGAGAGAAACACACACACACACGCACACACACATACTTATGCATAACTGAATCACTTCCCTATACACCTGAAACTAACACAACCTCATAAATAAACTATATTCCAAAACACAATAAAGATTTAAAAATAAAAAATAAAATACAGGTAAAGATAAAAACTTAGCTATTGAGTATATATGGTGCATAGAAGTAATTCTTATTCTACAAATGAGCAATATGGAATCAGAGTAAATTATCGGAACCGGTCCAAGTTTACATAGCTTAGATTTTAAGAGAGTTTATCTCATGTCATTTTTATATGAATGATCATGGGATGACCGAGGATGAGATGGCTGGATGGCATCACGGACTCGATGGACGTGAGTCTGAGTGAACTCCGGGAGATGGTGATGGACAGGGAGGCCTGGCGTGCTGTGATTCATGGGGTCGCAAAGAGTCGGACACAACTGAGCGACTGAACTGAACTGAACTGATCATGTACAAGAGTGTAAATGCATGCATAAATGGCTAAGAAATATGCCGAATGTCTCCAATTGTGCAACAAGAAGACAGACCAACCGACTGCTTTGTGAAGAACAAGGGCCCTGGGCAAGGATGGTAAAACACAGAAAGAAAGAGGGCTTGTAGATGGAAGAGATGAGTCTTCCAAGGCAGTGAAACAGAGCTCCGTTTCAATTCCAGACCGCTGAGAAGGCTCAAGTGCCACAAAGAGAAGGAGGGCTCTGACAATCAGCAAGAATGGAACTTCTTTGTGATATAAAAGTCATTACAACCCACTGCTAAGATGGTTAAGGAGTGTGCCCCCATGTCATCTGTTCATCTCCTACAGCCTTGCCTCACATGTACTAAGGTGTTCATTGCTTGCTTATGAAATAAGTAAACCAGAACACAAGTCAATGATGACTAACGAAGGCATCGCCTGGGGTTCTATGCGACTGCTAAGGGGTGAACCCAGACTCTGGTTTCCAGTCTGAGAAGGCTGCCCCTGCTCCCCTGTTCCCTCTTTCCAATTATTAATGGAGGTTTATACCCACCATGAAAATAAATATTCTATAAAGTTGACATCAGCATATATTACATTGATTTAAAGATTTACATACAAATGTATATATTAATTTCTTATATTGATTTACTTGAATTAATATAAGAAATTAGACCCCCTTTACACTATATAAGAAAATATTTTGAGAAGGTTAGAGAATGCGCTGAGGAAATCGTTCCTTAATTAGTGACTTCTTAGGAAAGTGTAGTACGGATACTGATCAACAAACGCTTTTAGGAAACAGTGCTTTAAAATGATAAGTTAGAACTATAAACCCTCACACCTTTTTTATGTGTAGAGAAAACGGGCTGGGAGTAGTTGTGTGGCACAAAATTAATAGACACAGAAAACTCCTTAGCTTCCGAGGGCCACATTCTCAGATGTTCACTGATGTGCCCCACATGGATGAGATGGAGAGTAAAATCCACATTTTAAATATCACTTTAAAACTACTTTTGGCTGTCTCTGTGGCTGAAAGCAGATGTTTATCTTCAAATACAGAGATCTATGAACACAATCACCTCTTGCTGCAGTGAGAGTCAGTCCCTTTCTTTTCACCCTGGCACCTGTGTTTCCCCCACCCCACATGCATGCTCCCACCCCAGCCCCACCCCCACACCACTATGTCCATGCCCGTGCCCCCAACCCAGCGTTCACACCCCTTTCTCAAATCTACCACCACTGTCCTTCCAAGCACCTACATCCTTCCTCTTCCTTCAGCTTCTTTGTATTTTTCTACTTTTCATCCAGCCACACTTAGTTATCTTCTTACAAGGGAATTCCCAAATACCTAGGCTAGAGGACCATGTATTTACTCAAGCTCTATTTTAGAATTTTCTTCCCAATATGGAGTGATTTGCCTCTTTTGTTTCCTCTATACTCAGGGGTCCATGATGTCCTGGGTGATTCTAGCACTGAATTTGGGACATCGCAGATGCGAAAGTCAAGTTCAAGCTTCCTGGCCACAGGCTTTAACTAAGTTAATTTTTCAATGTATTCAACACTTTTCAAAGGTACCTTATGTCTAGCAGATATCCAAAGAATATGTATTCAACCACAATGTGAAAATATCATGAGGAATAGATTTTTTAAACACAAATGATGGGAAAATCAACAAGAATTTGATGGTTGATGTAAAGACACCTGTTAAGTGAGAATGGACCTGTATGGACCCATCCTGAGAGTAGCCCCTAACAAGTAAGGAAGCATATGGTAGAAACCATCACACTAATGACATATATCCATACTTGCATATGATAGTAACCTGCACGGCGAAATGTAGGAAGTTTGTTGTTCAGTCACTTAGTTATGTTCAACTCTTTGTGACCACTTGGACTGCAGCATGCCAGGCTTCCCTGCCCTTCACTATCTCCTGGAGTTTGTTCAAACTCATAGCCACTGAGTCAGTGATACCATCCAACTGCTGGGAGCCAGCATGGGGAATCCTGCCCATGGCAAAGGTCATGAGGAAGGGGGCCTGGCAAAAGGCAAAGGCTGAGATCAGGCCTCAGGGGTACCCCTGGATTTTCCTGAGCATCTACTCCCCAAACCAGAGTCTGCCTGCTTTATTGTACTGTGCTTTCCACTCTTCTGACATAACAGGGGGCTATCCCCGACCACATTTCTCTGGAAAAAGTTAACTTAGAGCTCCAACTGGTCTCCTGCATATGAAAGGAGTATCTCAGCTCAAATCCCTCTGATGGCTCTCTAGCTTGCCTGACAGGTTCCTCCGGACTTTTACAACTTGTGATTGTTTACAGACCCTCAACCACGAGAGGCACGAAGCTTAAAGCATCTTAAAGATATAGAGCCTTTTCTAAAGAGCTAAGAATTATATTGGTGATGGGTTTTCATTGTTGAGTCAATGACTGCTGCCAGGCCTACATATTCTTTATCTTTTAGGCACCTGGAGGATATTAATCAATGTAATTGGGATATAGAAAAAGGAATATAGTAGTTTTGATGTTAGCAACACTAGACTTTCGAGTTAATGAATTTTCTCTTTGTTATAAATCACTGTACTCCTCTTTCTTTGTTATAAATTGTTGTGTCCCTCCTATATAAGAATGTAACCTTAATTAGTGCTTTCTGAGAGTGGCACCAGACTTTGGAAAGAACAACACTATTAAGGCAAATAAGTTTTCTAGTTGACAGACCCTTATCAGAAAGGGCTGTAAAATGTTAATAGGCCTTCTGACCAGAAGATGATGTAAATCACCTAAGACTTGTGTATACAGCTAGGTATGCAGAGAGAAAGCCTGGTCTCGATAAGAGTCAGGGCTGCTGATGCTGCATAATTTTGTATTATCCATTGATCTCTATGTACAACCAAAAGTATAAAAAGCTTTCCCAGACAATAAAGGATAGACCAGTTTCTCAGACCAGCTTCTCGAACTGGTTTCTTGGAAATCTGGCTCCCCCCGTGTTGACTCTCTCTTTCTCCCTCCCCGTCCCTCTCCTTTTCAGGCTGATCCCTTGGAGTGTGGAGGCTTACCACGTCTACTTACTTGCCCTGGCTTCTAAGACCCACGCGAGAGGGAGCCCAAGGCAGGGCACCCTCCACTATGCAAGTGGGCACCGGTGGCCTACGTAGATGGTGCAAACCTCTTGTTTCAAGGTTTTATTGGTTTTCCACGTAAACCAAGGAATACAGCCTCTTTCCTTCTCTAAATTTCCCACTACACTATTCTTTCCTAATCTCTTTATATTTCTAATTAAATAGTCCTTTCCCAGATGCCAACTCCGTCCCCACTTCGAATTCCCTGGATCCACCAGGGCTGGACCCCAGCACAGCCATTTCATCCTTTGTCACTCCCTTATCCTCCTGCCCTCAATCTTTCCCAGCATCAGAGTCTTTTCCAATGAATCAGCTCTTTGCATCAGGTGGCCAAAGTATTAAAGCTTCAGCTTTGGCATCAGTCCTTCCAATGAATATTCAGGGTTAATGGTTGATTTTCTTTAGGATTGACTGGTTTGATATCCTTGCTAGCCAAAGGATTCTCAAGAGTCTTCTCCAGCATCACAATTTGAAAGCATCAATTCTTCAGAGCTCAAAGTCAAAGCTTTGCATTCTTTTCATTCAAAAAAATCTTTACCTGGTGCTGCTGAGTACCAGCAACTCTGTTAGACTTTGGGGAAACCAAGATGCACTGTGTGTGTCCATTCCTTTATGATCTTTGGCACTGAGTTGAGTTATTTACACAGAAGTTCTGAGATAATCTTTTTTTTTTTTTTAGTCACTTGTGCAGAAAATACTTTGCTTTTAGGAACTCAGTGTTCTTCCTGATTTGCTCTGTTTATTTGATCTTCTCTGCATAGAATGGATGTCTACCAGTCAGCAGACCACTCGTGTGAGCAGGAAAGACTTGAAAACCCCAGAACAGTTATTCACCTGAGGCCCTTGAGCACTCCCAGAAGAGTTCTCACTGAAGTGACTGGGCTTGCTCACCACATTAGCATGGGAGGAATTATTAATATGGCAGGAATTAATAAAATGAATAGAAATTATAGGCAGCCCTTACTTCAAACAGAAAAGAGAGGTAGCCTAGAGGCAGCTCCATTTCTTTTTCCACTTGCAATGGCACCCCACTCCAGTACTCTTGCCTGGAAAATCCCATGGATGGAGGAGCCTGGTAGGCTGCAGTCCATGGGGTCGCTAAGAGTCAGACACGACTGAGCAACTTCACTTTCACTTTTCACTCTCATGCACTGGAGAAGGAAATGACAACCCACTCCAGTGTTCTTGCCTTGAGAATCCCACCAGGGGAGCCTAGTGGGCTGCCGTCTATGGGGTCGCACAGAGTCGGACACGACTGAAGTGACTTAGCAGCAGCAGCAGCTTTGTCCATTCCAACTATTTTGATTTATGGTTTTGATTCCTCACCTCTTACCCCCAAATCAGGTAAATAAGTTGATTTGTGCTGACATTGTTATTTCATGGAAAGAAAAGGCCAATGCCTATGACACGGTTATTATACTTGTCTACCAGCAAAGTCATTACAGGTAATGTATTTCAGAGGCAAAATGGTCCACAGCTTGGGTTCTGAAGTCATACAGATTTGGTTCAGAATCCATTTGCTTGATGACCTTGACAATCTCCCTCACCTCTATTGATTTCGGCTTCATTAGGAAGTTGTGGATAATAACATCACACACCTCATGGGTTTATGGACAAGATGAAATGAAATGATTCATTTAAAGGGCTTGGGAAGGTGGCTGGCGCAAAACTTTACCTGCAGGCATTTTTACCACTGTTATTGTTAAGCTACTATCATTATTATTTACTATGCATACTAATAATAATCAGGTATTTTTATTTAATAAGAAAATTATGCATAAGGGACACCAAAACACAAAACACAGGACTTTATTACTCAGAGTCCTGGGTTAAATTGCAATTAAATTACAAGTTTGTGATGCTATTGTCTGAAGATCATTTATAAAACACAGATGTCTATAAATTAACATCTGACAAACTATTAATACTTACAATATTTTCTTTTTAAATAAAAATACTGACCACCCAAGACGTATTTTGTCATTTTCTACTTTTGCAAATTATAAACTATAAATTTATGAGAGTCTTGAGAGGATTTCTAATTTAAATTCTCACTGGTTAAAAGAGAAATCTGGGGCCTGAGAAAGTTAATGGACTCAGTGGATGAGTCAAATCACAAAGTACATTGCACTGAAGACCTGGAAGCAAAGCAAAGTCAAATTTTACTCTGGGGAAATATAGTAGAGTCTGTTGACTCCTAATCTTGTTTCTTAATACTTGAAATTCACAATAATCACAGCCAACATTTTCTATAGTTTAACAAGCACATCTCACTGTGATTTATTATGTCCTCTTAAAGAATAACTCTCTCCCACTCAATTTCTACTCCTTTATTTAAACTGTTTATGTCATTCATCACTTAGTTCTGTCCAACTCTTTGTGACCTTATGAACTGCAGCACGCCCGGCTTCCCTGTCTTTCAGTGTCTCCCGGAGTTTGCTTAAACTCATGTTCATTGAATCAGTGAGGCTATTCAGCTATCCCATCCTCTGTCACCCCCTTCTCCTCTTGCCCTTAATCTTTCCTAGCATCAGAGTTGTTTTTTTCCCAATATGTTGGCTCTTCTCACCAGGTGGCCAAAGTATCAGAGCTTCAGCTTCAGTTCAGCATCAGTCCTTCCAATTATGAATTCTCATCAAGTAAGATTTTTAAAACAACTTTTTACTCCAGAATGCAAAATCTGCACAGAAACTCTCTTTGCACAGAAAGACAGAGTCAAGAGAACTCTCGAGACACTTCCTCTCACCCTCCACACACAAGCATCTCTGTGCTAGTTGATTTTACCCTTTCAAGTTTTCCAGTTCCACTCACCTCAGAACCACACCCAGCCTGACTTCTCAAGTCCAGGCTACCAAATTTCCCACGAAAATACTACACTAACCTTTTCAAAGGTACTTATGGATCACACAGTCCCTTCTTCTATCTCATCCATTCGTTCTTCACAGATCCAGAAAATTTTCCAGAATACAAATATGGCTATGCTACTCCTCTGCTTACAAAGCTTTCTGCATCTTACCATGTGATTTTAAGACATGCCACGGTGCTAACATGACCTATAAGACTTATGCAGACTAATCCTTGTCTGCATCAGCAGATTCCTCTTGGCCCATCTGGTCATGGAACATGAGTTGGGCTGACTTTGGAGAAACCATGTTCCTTTTTCCCACAGTACTATGAGGGTGCCAGTGTTGTCTCTTCTGTGTGCTGTCAGGCCCCACCTTGACCCTTTGACCCAGTTAACAGTCTCCTTTCATGTTTCAGCGCATTATACAGACTCATAGCACCTAGCACAATAATCATGATATGTATGGTGGGTTAATGGCTAAGTCATGTCTGCCTCTTTGCGACCCCACGAACTATAGCCCGTCAGGCTCCTCTGTCCATGTGATTTTCCAGGAAAGAATCCTGGAGTGGGTTGTCATTTCCTTCTCCAGGGCATCTCCTAACCCAGGGATTCCTTATGATCTGAGCCACCAGGGAAGTCAATTATATATGCATCAAATATATATATATATATGTATATATATGTGTGTATATATATGTCTATATATGTGTGTGTGTGTCTATTTATATATGTAGTGAGTGCCTCTCTCACTACATCTTCAGGACCACTGAGATGGACAATGCTCATTTGGCTCATTACAATTTCCATTCTCTGCTCAGTAAAAGCAGGTTAAAGGGATGCTCAGTGGTAGGTTACATAGATACTACTCAGTCCCAATTCACCCTGCAAAAAGGAGGTAGAGGCTGAGAAACAGAAACTGCATTAACTACGATCAAGCAGTTAGCTGCAGGCATGACTAGGATGGAGAGAATGTGTACATAACTGCATATAAATCCACGGTTCTAATACCAATCATCTCTACGGCATCCAGACAGCATTAAGGCATCTAGATAATACATCAAGGGATTAATGTAATACCAGGCTTTGGGCTGTATTCAGGGAAACTTCATTACTATTACAGTTACACTTGGATCTCTTTGTAAATTTTTCAATCAAAATGTTATTTTAAATCCATATCATCAATGAGCAGCTCCATCCTGAGATAACGTAGTTACACATTACTGATTCATTTAGAAGTTATTAGTTTGCTGCTAGTCATTTTCCACTGTAAGGAAAGAAATCTTGAAAAGATTCAGAATATTTAAGGATGGAGTAGCTGAATGCTGAGGCTCACATAAATTCTAGATCGATGCCATATGTTTTATCCAGTTAAATTAAACTACAAGCAGGGTAACACTTCACCTCAGCCTTGCCCCATATATCAGGAGGGCTGAGGGATAATTATGTATGCGAGATAAGGACAGCTTTCATGTTGTATAGAAAATTTTGCTGACTTTCCATTTTTGTATGTTTTCATAGATTGTTTTTGTTTCCTTAAACAGTGAACACCTTGTTACTGAGGTTTTAACAAGAGAGTGAGCTGTGCTCCATGCAGGAGGCATGAAGGCAGATGCTCAGTTCTGTCCCTGGATGGGTCTCTAACACTGTTACAATGACTACCACCACACAGTTCTGTAGGTTAAATGTTCCATATGGGTCTAATCAGATTGCCTTTCTTACTGGAGGCTCTGGGAGAGAATGTGCCCCTGGATTCACCCAGGTCTTCAGCAGAATTCACTTCCTGTGGTTGCTGATCTGAGATGATCCCGGATCCTGGTCAGCTCACGTCCACAAGTCATCTTCTGCTTCTAGAGCCAACTCTGATCTCTCGTCCCATGGCCCATCCCTCCATCCTCAAAGCCAGAAACAGTCCTTCCCACTTTATGGCTCCCTCTAAACTTCCCCATTTTTCCTCTCTGTTCTTGCATCACCCTTTTCTGGCTCCATCTGAAGAAAATTATCTGCCTTTAAGGTAAGGGGACATTGCTCTTGCAAGTGCTATGAAATGGCTTGATATGAAGGGCTTCCCTTGTCACTCAGCTGGTAAAGAATCTGCCTGTAACGCAGGAGACCTGGATTCGATCCCTGGGCTGGGAAGATACCTCTCCAGTATTCCGGCCTGGAGAATTCCATGGACGATATAGACCATGCAGTGGCAGAGTCAGACACGACTGAGCGACTTTCACTTCATTTAATGCAAATGTACATTATGTTTCCCATATTTGTTAAGGCTCTGCACAGAAACAGAAAGTGTCTTTTGTGATTTCCATATCACTGATAAACTTTCTATGAAATGGAAGGAATTCAAACAAACTTAAAATGAGAGAACCAGAAGGATTGTTTGGTGTCTACCTTCCATAATTGAGAGATATGATACTGAGATCCTAAAAGGTTAGAAGTCAAGAATACACAGCTTAAGAATATACAGCATCTGGAAGGTCTCCAAAAATGATATATGGGTGGCCAACAGGCAATGAAAAGATGCTCAACAGCACTAATTATTAGAGAAATGCAAATAAAAACTATAACAAGCTATCACCTCTCACCAGTCAAAATGGCCAACATCAAAAATTCTACAAGTAACAAATGCTGGAGAGGGTGTGGAGCAAAAGGAACCCTCCCACCTGGTTGGTGGAAATGTAATTTGGTGCAGCTATCACGGAGAATACAGAGGTTCCTTAAAATCTACAAGTAGAGTTGACATATGATCCATAGATCAGAAGAAAACTATACTTTGAACAGATTCAAGCACCCCAATGTACACAGCAATACTATTTATAATAGCCAAGATATGGAACCAACCTAAGTGTCCATCAACAAATAAGTGGATAAAGATGATGTGATGCATATATGTGTGTGTGTGTGTGTGTGTGTGTGCATAACACATAATGGAACATTACTCAGCCATAAAAAGAGTGAAATAATGCCATTTGCAGCAACATGGGCAGACCTAGAGATTATACTAAGTCAAGTCAGATAGGGAGAGACAAATACCATATGATGTCTTTTATATGCAAAGTCTAAAATATAGTGCAAATGGACTTATTTACAGAACAAAACCAGACTCACAGACATAGAAAACAAATTTACAATTACTAAAGGGGTAGAGAGATGGTAGGGATAAATTAGAAGTTTAGGATTAATAAATGCATATTACCATACATAAAACAGATAACAAGAATTACATATACAGTCCAGGGAACTATATTCAAGATATTATAAAAATACTATTTGGTAACTAACTGACAGAGTCATTTTGCTGTGTGCCTGAAACTAACCCAGTGTTGTAAATCAACTATACTCAAAAAAAAAAAAAAAACAAACTGGAATAGAACTTTATGTATCTGATTTCCAAACCAGGAGTTTTCAGTAGCACAGGGACTGGGCTAAAGCAATTACCAAAGATACCTCTTAGGGGAGCCCACAGCAATAAGAACAGGGATGCAGTGATGATGGTAATGATGGTGACAAACGTAAACTCAGTTTTCATAAAACCTGAAGACAGAGGTAACAGTGCAAATTTCCATTTTACAGGTGAGTAAAGAAACTCAAGATGCCCAAGGTCACACACATATTTGATGCTTGCAAGCAACAGAATATGTACCTTGCAACCCCAGAGACAATTCTTATCGACAGCTGATCTGTTCACTTGAGAATGAATTCTTATACTGAAGATATAATACATGAATAAATTCCATATACAAAATGGCCTACCTAGAAACAAACTAATATTGTTTTCTTTAAAATTATGTTAGAACAGTATTTTCTTAGATATGTTTTCATTTGCTATTCCCTAGGGCTGCAGTAGTTTTGTTGCTTGGAAATGTCTTTTTCCAATTTGATATTCTAACACTAAATACCAACAGAGATGTTCGACTAACCTTGGGATGATTTGGCTAAGTATGTTACTTTCTAATTATTTAAATTATTTAAACCACACCACCCATATATTGATAGGATAAATTTATATTTAAAATAAATAAATAAAAGGATTGTAAAAGTTAAAAAAAATTAGGATCTTTTCAGCCTTCAAGCTTTTAAATTTATTGAAATTACTCGATGAGCTGGAAACCTATTTTGGTTAGGTTAAAATATCTAACTCTCTGAATATTCACTGATGCTGATGCTGATGCTGAAGCTCCAATACTTTTGCCATCTCGATGCGAAGGGCCAGCTTATTGGAAAAGAGTCTGATGCTGGGAAAGAGTGAAGGCAGGAGGAGAAGGGGTTGACAGAGGATGAGAGAGTCAGATGGCATCACCAAATCAAAGGACCAGAGTTTGAGCAAACTCCAGGAGATAGTGAAAGACAGGGAATCCTGGCATGCTACAGTTCACGGGGTCACAGAGAGTCAGACATGATTTATCAACTGAACAACAACAAAAAAATCTAACTACATTGTAAATTAAATGTCACTAAAGTAAAGCTGTGTTTTTTTTTTCCCTTGAGGTAAAATTTAACTAATTATGAAAACATTCCTCAGCATGATTAAGGACTATCATTGGCAGATACATCTTTTTTTGAACAAAGTGCATTGAGGAAACCAATAACAACCGTTAATACTGGAAATATTTAATAGCAAAGAAAATGTAAAAACAGGATGTGTAAGAATAGAAAATAAATCGTGAAAACAAACTGTGTCTGTGAAAGGGTATGCATTTGAACTGAATGAATTTGACCCACTCTGTCCATCCAGACAGAGGTGGGTTTCAACCCTGGTTAGGTCACTTTTGATTAGCTACGGTGTCCTCAGTATGCTTGCCATCCCAAGGTTTCCTGTCCTTATTTCTTCATTTGGGATAATATTATTTCCTAATGTTGACTTATAGATTTGACAGGTGGCTAGTCTTGAGTCATTCAACAAATGCTAGACTTTAAATCTATTACTGACAATGAATAGTACAAGAAACTTGCTTTTTTTTAAATACTCTATTCCCTACATTGCTAGAATCATAAACATTTAGTGTTTAAATATGTGATACTATTTAAATCAGTATCATTTCTAGAATGCACTAATGGTTGATAAATGCCCAAACCATAGCTGGTTTTAAAAGCTTGAAGTCCTCCCTTCAAAGATGACTGATACTTTCTGGTGAGAAATTAGCACAAAACCCCAACAGCTCCTTGTTTCTGGCATAGTAGGTTCACTCATGCAGCGCTATTCCTGGGAGGCCTGGGCAGCCCTGCACAAAGACGCTCTGTGTTCTTGGATAAAGAATTCTGTTGGGTTGCTTCCTCAATCAGTTTTTATGATTCTGTTGAAGAAAAAGTTACTTTTACTTCACTCTGAATCCGTCTTTCTCATCTATACCAAGGGGAGACCAAGGACTCATTTATAAGCCTTTTTTCTGGCTTTTAGGTTCTTACAAGGGCATTCAGCTGCTTTTCATAGTCCTTCTTAGTGCACTGCTGCATAAGCATCACCTCATGACTGCTCTTCCTTTAACACCGATGCAGTGATATTAGTTTTAATTGGTATTATTATCTGTATGCTATGCCATGAACCCCCGATACAGAAACTTAAAAAAAAAGAATAAAATTGTTTTATCTCTGCTTGAATCTCATCAACAGCCACCTCCACTGAGCTGCCTAACATACAGCTATTGTCCTTCACTATTTCTTCTGCACCTATGGCACCTGTGAAGGGGAGGGTTTTAGAGTGGCAATGCCATTTCAGCCTTCTGCTTCTGAGTGAGCTACAGCAGTTGAGTGTCTGAGGCCAGATCTCTTCAGGCCAAAGAAAGAAAGTGAGTAAGATCAGAGCAGCATAATGCTATTTAATCCAGATTTCATTTGGAAAGATCAGTAGAGAAATACACACAAATTATGTAAATAAATACAGGAGTCAAACAATGCCATTCAGGATGATATGGTTGCATACATCAAATAACTTGAATAACTTTAAAACATTTCATAAATAAAGGTGTCATTATCCTTAGGAAGATATCTATTCATGCAAGAAATACAAAATGAACACAAGATGAAAAGTTGGGATATCGTGAAGGGCAACACATCGAGCACTGGAAGAGTCTGGATACACAATAAACAGAAGCAGGAGGAAAGGGTTAAAATAGCACAAACAGAATTGACCTAGCAAGCTGTGAAGTCACCCCCTCACTATCCTCAATGTAGATGAGAATCTCATTATTTTTCTAATTTGGAGGACACATAACTAAAGCAGGAAAGGGAGAGTTTAAAAATTAATCAGAGAAAAAACAAAGATTAAACCAGATCCAGTATAAAATCTTGAATCGAGATTTTAAGTAGGACAATACTGAGGAAGGGATTGATACATTTTTTTTTCTTGTCAAAAAATGTTATCTACAATGGTACTCAAAGGTTCTGAATATTTTTTGATAATGGAATAAGGGGAACCGGGTATAAATAAAAATGTTTCTTCATTGTATTCAATTAGAAATAAAAATATTAAACAGAAGGGTATAAAATATGCAAACAATTATTTATCATTCTAGGACTTCAGGGGTTCCTGTCTGAGGAATGAGAATTACAGATGAGAACTGATTTAGGAATGACAGAAAAACAACACTAAAAATTAGGTATAATTTTAAAGCCGGCTAATCAATGCCAATGGAAAAGACACTTTAGCTGATACCCTTATTTTTCTAGAATTGCCTTTAGACTTGTATAAAATACAAGACTACACATTCCAGGCAGTGCATGTGACATGGCCAAGGAGATGTTAGGTATAATTCTAAAAAGTGTCATGCCACCCATCTTTCTGTCCAATTGTCTGCAGTGTAAGTGTTCGGGAGGGACCCTCTAAGTAAACACCATCAGAAAGTTTTACTTCATGTTGTAGGACAGCAATGCTTTAATGAGACACAGAATGAATAACACAGACACAGAGAAGACAGATTACAGACAGGAAAACCAGGGCAGCCACACTTGTCTTAGTAAACAGTGATGGTCAATAACCAACATTAAATAGGGCATTGGGGGTCAAGAAAAGAACAGCACCCTCAACAGTACCATAAAAACATCTCGTACTTTGCACACTCAGAATTTACAGATGCGATCACTCTTAATAACAAGCACTTGAACCTCAAATTCCAAGAACTGGTACTAGCTCAAATGACTAGGACATTCACTGACAGATGCTCAGCAAAGCCCTGGGACAAAGCTCATTGCCAGAGGCACCCCACAAGTTATTTCCATAAATGCCTTAAGAAGGAAAAACTTGTAGTTGCTTTCAAAATCTTCCTGAAAATTTAAATTAGCAGTAACTGAAATATGATAATATGACTACTAATTTTTGAATAATTACCCAGTGCTGTTACCTTAGATATCTTAGTTCAGTTTATCGTGATGATATTCCTGGAGAATGATTCTGATCCTTTTTAAAAAAAGTATCAGGCAAGTCTGGAGCTCAGGGAATAGGAAGCAGAGTTGTGATTAGAACTGAACATAAATGGTCCCAGGGACCCTTTTGGAAGGGCTCTGCCATGTCTCTGTGGATTCGTGGTGTAGACTGCACTGTTCTCAATTTCTGTATAAAGTCCCTAGTTAAATAAAACCTTCAAGGATTATTGCTAACTGGAAATTATTTAAACAGAGTGGTAGTTACACGATAAAAGTAATGATTCTTATATCTGAGGGGGCGTGCATGCATGCATGCTCACTCCTGTCCGATTCTTTGTTACGCCATGGACTGTGGCACACCAGGCTCCTCTCTCCATGGGATTCTCCAGGCAAGATACTGGAGTGGGTTGCCATTTCCTCCTCCAGGGGATCATCCCCACACAGGGATCAAACCCACGTCTCCTGCAGCTGCAGTTGGCAGGAAGATTGTTCACCACTGAGCCAACCAGGAAGCCCATCTGAAGGGGCAAAACCACACAAGCAGAGCCACAGAAGAATGACTTAATCTGCTTCTAATTTTACTGTGAAACGTCACACATTACACTCAGTAACGTGTCTTTCACTCAAGCATTTTCAGAACAGTTGTAGAAATACAAAGAGTATTTTTTTAGAATTACTGGATGATTTGGGTTTGGATTCTATGCTTTTACCCATATCTAATCCTGCGGCTGCCACAGATCATCTACTTTCTGATTCTCTTAATCTTTAAAATGAGGTAGTAACAACACTGTCACAAAGTTACCCAGAAAACACAGCACTTTACAAGCTAACAGTGATTTGTCAATATAAATCTAGCTTATCCTCAGCTTATCCGAAGAGGAGATGTGACTGACTTCTACATCGGTAGTGAATTGTCTGTGTTTTGTATAATCCACTCCAGTCTGAGGCTCGCTGAGAACCTTTTGTTTAGATTAGAACTTCATCATGACGCTGCAGACTATATATTCATAGTGAGCGCCACATGGAGATGGGCGACTAACAAGCTCGATTCAAACTTCCTGTCTTAGTCGAGGTGTCTGTAGCACCAAACAGTGCTAACCCACACTGAAAACAGAGCATCTCCCAGGAGCAGGGGGCAAGGTAGGGAGAAAAACGATGAAAACTAATTGACTCAGCAGGTCGATAAACCAGGGAACTGGGTCTAGTACAGTCAGTGAGAGCATGTCCTCAGGAGCTGAGATGCCTGCTCCTGATGTGGGGAAGGGTGAAGAGAGGGAGTGAAGTGCAGGGCTCTTCCCAGAGACGGTCCATCAGGGTGCGTGACCAGAGAGGGGCATCCAGTAGGAGAAATACAGCAAATGTCCAGATTGCTTCCCCTTATAGGTGAGTATAGAGTATTGAGTATAGTTCCCTGTTCTAGCTCGTAGGCCCTCGTTATTTATTTTTTTCAATTTTTATTTTATATTGGAGTATAGTCTGTATAGCTCAGTTGGCAAAGAATCTGCTCGTAGTGCAGGAGACCCTGGTTTTATTCCTGGGTTGGGACAATCCACTGCAGAAGGGAAAGGCTATCCACTCCAGTATTCTGGCCTAGAGAACTCCATAGACTGTATAATCCATGGGGTCGCAAAGAGTTGTACATGGCTGAGCGACTTTTACTTTCTTTCATATTCGATTTACAATGTTGTGTTAGTTTCAGGTGTATGGCAAGGTGATTTAATTATATGCATACTTGTATCTATTCTTTTTCAGGTTCTTTTCCCATACAAGTTATTACAGAATATTGAGTAACAATTGAGTAGCACTGTATATCTGTGCTACATGGTACAGAGTAGGTATCAGTTCAGTTCAGTTCAGTTCAGTCGCTCAGTTGTGTCCAACTCTTTGCGAGCCCATGAATTGCAGCACACCAGGCCTCCCTGTCCATCACCAACTCCCAGAGTTCACTCAGACTCATGTCCATTGAGTCCGTGATGCCATCCAGCCATCTCATCCTGGGTCGTCCCCTTCTCCTCCTGCCCCCAATCCCTCCCAGCATCAGAGTCTTTTCCAATGAGTCAACTCTTCGCATGAGGGGGCCAAAGTATTGGAGTTTCAGCTTCAGCATCATTTCTTCCAAAGAAATCCCAGGGCTGATCTCCTTCAGAATGGACTGGTTGGATCTCCTTGCAGTCCAAGGGACTCTCAAGAGTCTTCTCCAACACCACAGTTCAAAAGCATCAATTCTTCAGCACTCAGCTTTCTTCACAGTCCAACTCTCACATCCATACATGACCACAGGAAAAACCATAGCCTTGACTAGACAGGGCTGATCTCCTTCAGAATGGACTGGTTGGATCTCCTTGCAGTCCAAGGGACTCTCAAGAGTCTTCTCCAACACCACAGTTCAAAAGCATCAATTCTTCGGCACTCAGCTTTCTTCACAGTCCAACTCTCACATCCATACATGACCACAGGAAAAACCATAGCCTTGACTAGATGGACCTTAGTCGGCAAAGTAATGTCTCTGCTTTTGAATATACTATCTAGGTTGGTCATAACTTTCCTTCCAAGGAGTAAGCATCTTTTAATTTCATGGCTGCAGTCACCATCTGCAATGATTTTTTAGCCCCCCAAAATAAAATCTGACACTGTTTCCACTGTTTCCCCATCTATTTCCCATGAAGTGATGGGACCAGATGCCATGATCTTCGTTTTCTGAATGTTGAGCTTTAAGCAACTTTTTCACTCTCCTCTTTCACTTTCATCAAGAGGCTTTTTAGTTCCTCAAAGAATATATGTAATATAGATATATATACATTTTATATATATAACTGTGTGTACATGTTAATCCCAAACTCCAAAGAATCTGAAGAAGATTTTATACACACCCACATATATAACACACATACACACATATAGTAATAATAACTTAATCATTTTGTTTTACACTTGAAAACATTGGAAATCGATACTTAAATAAAAAAGAAACACATGGTCAGTTCAAAAACAAATAAAAATCCCAAATGTCCGAACAAGTGCTTTCCTGAAACATAACGCATCTTTAAAGAACTGTAAGCATAGGTTGTTTTCCTTTTCAGTTAATCCTAAACATGCAGCAAGCACATGCCCTAAATCACAGTTTTAGAGCATTCGCTTTTGAAACAGTCTGTGTGCGTGCTTAGTACATGTGATACACACACATGCATACACAGAGAAGGGAGTCCACGAGTAAAGGAAATGGGGAACAGTATGGTCTCCTAGGCAGCAGATCTGTGAGTCTCAAGGAAGGGAAAGTGTGAGCTTCGTTTTGACACACTCAACAGTTCCTCCAGTCCTCAAACAAACTGTCTACATCATGCCAAGGGGCTCCCCTCCATAACACGGTTGCCATATGAACATGGGCAAATATGAGAGTTAAGGTTTTGGTTTGACGATGGCAAATGCTAATTTCCCCCCTATATCAGCTGTACTAAAAATATTGTGGGTGTGTGTCTGTGTGTGTGTGTGCCACGTGCTCAAGTCCTTTCAGTCACATCTGACTCTGTGACCCTGTGGACTGTAGCCCATTAGGCTCCTCAGTTCATGGTGTTCTCTAGGCAAGAATACTGGAAGGGGTTGCCATGGCCTCCTCCAGGGAATTTTTTGACCCAGGAATCAAACTCCCTCTCCTGCATTGCAGGCAGATTCTTTACTATTGAGCCACCAGGGAAGCCTATATGTGTGTGTGTGTGTGTGTGTGTGTGTATGTATATATATATATATATATACGTATGTATAAGTATATGTATATATACACCAAATATGTATATATACACCTATATGTATATATACACCTATATGTATATATATAAGTATGTATAAGTATGTACACGTATAAGTATGTATACCTATGTATACGTTTGTATAAGTATATGTATATATACACCTATATATGTATATATACACCTATATGTATATATATATATATACTTATGTATAAGTATATGTATATATACACCTATTTATAGGTTTATTTATATATAATCATATATATATATATGCATACATATTATTGAGGTATGAACAAAATGAATATGGACTAAATATATATAATACATTTTCATTATTATGCAATTAACATCACATTATTAGATTACTGATGATAATTAATATTCTCATCTGCTATCAGGAACAGATCATTGCTGACCCAATGGACACAAGTTTGAGCATACTCTGGGAAATAGTGAAGGACAGGGAAGCCTGGAGTGCTGCAATCCATGGGGTAGCAAAGAGTTGGATCCGACTTAGTGACAGAAAAACAATTATGAATGGATAATCTAGATCAGGATTTGCCAAGATAAGGCACACAGGTTGGGAGTCCATTTCCGCAAATAAAAAGCCCTGAGTCATTTTGATAATATTAATACTATACAGGGCCTTTAGTTCTTTCATTCTTTTGATTATTTTTTAATAAATGTTGATTTTGCTTCTTCCTAATCTCTTTCAGTATATTCATATGGGAGACCCCTGAGCCCCTTGGAGCACTCAGAATTTCTCCAGAAGGCCTAACATATGTTCTATGTCATATGAGACAACACACACAAAGGATTTAGCCCAGAACCTGCCCAGGGCAGCTGTGCAGAGTCATAACGATACATATGCACAGTGCTCTCTGCAAGTAAGGTCGTCCTGGGAATTCCCTAAGTGGAAGGTCACATGCAAGTGCTTCTTCTCTTACTTTTATTGACTTGCTGATCTTGACAAGAGTGATCTATACCTCGATCTAGTAAGCCTGGAGTGACAGGGAAGAGCTTTCTATTCAACTCTACCGATTTTATAGAATCACTCTTTGGAACTAAAAGCTCTCATTGTGATTTTCCTAAGGAAATATCAGGCTCTTTATTCAGGCTATGTCTGCTATAGAGTAGGTACCTCTACTCAACATCTAATGCTCAACATTCAGACACTATCTACTTTAAGGGATGGCTGCAAAATGGAACAAAATATGGGGAAAGGAATACATGATCAATTTTTTAAAGATTTTGTAAAATCCACTTTTTGGTGAGTTTTTAAACAATAGTTATACAACATTATACTACATCTAAATATTTAGAATACATTCATAAAGGTTTAGACAAATATAAAGGTTTAGACAAATGATAAGGATTAGTTATTTTTAAACTAATATCTGATGGATTGACACTGATACTTACAAATAAATTCACTATCAGAGATTTGATGCTCATTTCAAAGCTTTTTTAATTCTGTAAAACATTAAAATCCTTTTTCAGGAAGTACCTGAAGTCCTGTGTTTCAACTAATTCCCAGCAGTGGCAAATATATGCTAATTGGCCTCATTAATATTTTTATTTGAAAGTATTCCAGCCTCGCAGGGAATCTAACATTACTTCTATATCCCTTACATTTTTACAGTACTTTAGGGTTGACTGACGGAGAAGGCAATGGTGACCCACTCCAGTTCTCTTGCCTGGAAAATCCCATGGGTGGAGGAGCCTGATAGGCTGCAGTCTATGGGGTTGCTAAGAGTTGGACATGACTGAGCGACTTCCCTTTCACTCTTCACTTTCATGCATTGGAGAAGGACATGGCAACCCACTCCAGTGTTCTTGCCTGGAGAATCCCAGAGACAGAGGAGCCTGGTGGGCTGCCGTGTATGGGGTTGCACAGAGTCAGACACGACTGAAACAACTTAGCAGCAGCAGCAGCAGCAGAGTTGACTGATGTTTTCACATACATATCATTTTTATTTTTAGGAAATTCAAGTGCAACTAAGTCAAACTTGCTCACAGGATAATTTGTACAGAAAGATTCAAATATCTTGGAAGCCTGTATTACCCAGAGAAGCATTACTGCTTTGAAAGACAAAGTTCACCAGGATGTACATTCAACAAAGCTCATTTATCTACTTGTCCTTATTTCCTTATTCACAGTCCTAAACCTAATACAGTTCCAGAGAAGGGGCATTATGCAGGTTATAAATGTCAAGAACAAAACGGATATCAGAGTTAGTTCAAAGAAACATGGGGAACATCAGCTGCGGGCCCCCAGCAGTATTTTCAGGCTTCTAACACAAAGCTGCGTTGAGTGCTTTTATAAATAGTCTCCGTTGCAACATTTCATCACTGAGAAAATCCAAACGTGAACATATAAAACCAAAGGAAAGTGTAAATAAGAAATAAATCCTCTTAATTGAGGCTTGCTGATGCCGGAGCCTTTTCTACAGTGAAGACCCAGGGGATTTCCATGGCACAGAAGCCGATGCATCTGAATCTTGAGCTTCTGCACAGCAAAGGAAGATCGCTCCCCTGGCTCACTCCTTCACACCATTGTTTTTCCTTTTCCTTTTTTAAGGAAGAAAAAAATAGACCTTATTTGCTCCAACCAGTTGTTAAATAAGTTCTTGCCTTTTAGGCAGACGTCCTTTTCTCTTCTGTATTAGCAACAAGGGATGAAAGAATGATTCAACCATCACCGAGCCCCTACTCAAGAGTGTCTACTGAATACGTACTCCTGTGTAATGTATTTTGTAAATATTTATTCCAGTCAGAGACTCATAGTGTAAATGACCAGACGGTTAGCATCTTTAACAACCTAGTGGGTTTGCAATAGGAATCATGTCTAAACAAACAAGAAATCCCTCTTGATGACCACAGTGAAGATGAGCAGATGTGTGTATGCTTTAAGCTCCATCCTATATGTCCTCCTCTGGTGATATGAAGGGAGTTTGCCTCTATTACGTTATCTGTAACTAATTGCAACCTGAAAAAGGAGGAAATTATATATCATGAGCTTGATAGTCTGGAACTGAAAGCACTTCACTTTGCTCTGTTGTTGCTATTCACGGCTCTTTTACTGGAGAAAGCAGAAAGGAATTCTGCCTTTGATTCGTCATGGCCAAGATGACATCCAGTTTGAAAAAGAGCAGGTCATCACAAGACTTAAGTCATAGCTTGTTCTTATCATTACCCCTGACTTAAAGGATTGATATCTTACCCTAAGTAGGGTAACTCCCACCTGCAGACATATCTTCCTGCTGCTTCATCTGACTTCCCTCTGCGTGCTCCACCTTCTTAAGACGGGTCTCATCTCTGCATCATGACTGCTTCTGGAGATAAGGGCTGTTGTGGCCCAAAAACCCACGATTGTGGCTGTGCTTTCTGCCCAATCCAGTGAGTATGGCTTCCCAGGTGGTACAGTGGAAAAGAGTCTGCCTACCAATGCAGGAGATGCAAGGGATGCAGGTTCCATCCCTGGGTTAGGAAGATCCCCTGGAGTAGGAAGTGACAACCCACTCCAGTATTTTTGCCTGGGAAATTCCATGGCAAAAGAGTCTGGTGGGTTACAGTCCATGGGGCTTCAAAGATTTGGACATGACTGAGCACACTTACACACACAGTGAGCATGGCTCCCAAGTAAGAGAAGTATGATGAAAGGTGATATGTGGTGAGGTACAATGGCCAAGCAGGAAAAGGGAATTCCCTCCTACATAGACTAGGTTAGTATCATAAAAACAATCACACATTCTCCCGCAAAAAAATAATGTCTGGGTTCAGGCTTTCCCAGTAGGTCAGAGGGTAAAACGTCTGCCTGCAATGCGGGAGACCTGCGTTCGATCCCTGGGTCAGGAAGATCCCCTGGAGAAGGAAATGGCAACCCACTCCAGTATGCATGTCTGGAAAATCCCATGGACCGAGGAGCCTGGTGGGGTACAGTCCATGGGTTGCAGAGAGTCGGACAGGACTGAGCGCTCACTTCACTTCACTTCACACTTGTTTTACAGTCATTTATGATACGTGATCCCTTTCTAGATTCTTGTTTTCTCTGCACTCATTTACTTTTTTATTTTGTTCCATCCAGAGAGCTTACTGCAAATGATTATGAGCAAACTGATGGAAACCATTATCACCTTAATTCAGGTTTAGCATCAAAGCAACAACAGAATCCCAGAGGTCAGTCTTTTAGAAACAGATCACATGAAGAAGAGAATTAACAGAAATAAGGCCAGAAAAGCAGTGGAAAACCCAGTCTGGGGGTTAAACAGATCTTGTTTAAAACTGAGCCTTTTCTGTTCATTAATTTGTGGCTCTGTACTTAATCAAATGTCCTCAGCTTATTCAACTGTGAAATGATATTGTTCTTATCACTATTGTAATAGAGTGAGTATGCAAATTTCTTGGCATATTATAAATGCTGACTATTGAATAACCATTATTCATCGCAGTAAGTAATATCTGTAGGATAATTAGCACATACGATCCTCATATAGACCAGAAAAGCATGATTCTCAAAGACAATTCCCACATGATAGTTACAACATGAAGCGGCAGGAAGTAATGGTGATTACCAGCAGGTGTCCAGCCAGGAAATGGACACCAGAACTTAAAACAAGCTCTTCAGACACTTGTGAAGAGAGTCAGGCACCTTCTTACAACACACAGTAGCTCCACCATACCCACGGTTTCACTTTCTGAAGTTTCAGTTACCTGTGGTCAAGCACAGTCTCAAGGTACTAAGTGCAAGATTCCAGAAATAAATGCTACTAAGTTTCCACCTGAGCACCATTCTGGGAAGAGTGATGAAATCTCTCACCATCCTTCTCCTCCCTGCCCGGGGTCCCCAACCTCCTCCACCAACTTCTCCTGACGTCCAGTCATCAACACCGCTGTGGCTCCATAGCCCAGGATCACCCAGAGCTGTGGTCTTCCTGACCCATTGTGAGGTCAACAGCAACCTAGTACTACACCCCAACACCTCCGACATCCAGCTCACTTCATCTCATCACAAGGGCATTACAACATCTCACAGCATCGCAAGAAGGTTGAGGATAGGACAATACATATTTTGAGAAAGAGAGCCCATGTTTACATAAATTTTACTTCAGCATATTATTATAATTGTTCTATTTTATTATTACCTGCTGTTGTTAACCTCTTACTATGATATTACTTTGCCAACTAAGGTCCGTCTAGTCAAGGCTATGGTTTTTCCTGTGGTCATGGATGGATGTGAGAGTTGGACTGTGAAGAAAGCTGAGTGCTGAAGAATTGATGCTTTTGAACTGTGGTGTTGGAGAAGACTCTTGAGAGTCCCTTGGACTGCAAGGAGATCCAACCAGTCCATTCTGAAGGAGATCAGCCCTGGGATTTCTTTGGAAGGAATGATGCTAAAGCTGAAACTCCAGTACTTTGGCCACGTCATGCAAAGAGTTGACTCATTGGAAAAGACTTTGATGCTGGGAGGGATTGGGGGCAGGAGGAGAAGGGGACGACCGAGGATGAGATGGCTGGATGGCATCACTGACTCGATGGACGCGAGTCTGAGTGAACTCTGGGAGTTGGTGATGGACAGGGAGGCCTGGCGTGCTGCGATTCATGGGGTCACAAAGAGTTGGACACAACTGAGCAACTGAATTGAACTGAACTGATGCCTAATTTAAAAATTAAACTTACCACAGGCAGGTATGAATAGGAAAAAACAGTTTTTACAGGGTTTGGTGTTACCCATGGTTTCAGGCACTCACTGGAGAACAGACACCCCCTACAGACAAGGGAGGGAACAACTGTACTCTTACTATATGATCCAACAATCATGCTGCTTGGTCTTCACCCAAAAGAGTTGAAAACTTATGTCCACGCAAAAACCTGCACATGGATGTTTATAAAAGCTATGATTGTCATAATTGCCAAAATTGGGTAGCACCAAGATGTTCTTCAGTGGGTAAATAAATAAACCCTGGTACATACAGACAATGGAATACCATTCAGTGCTAAAAAAAAAAAAAAAAAAAAGAGCTACAAAGCCAGAAAAAGACATACAGGAACCTTAAATGCATATTATTAAGTAAAAGTGTCCAGTTTGAAAAGGCTACCTACTAGCAATGATAGCAGCACTATGACATTCTGGAAAAGGCAAAACTAGGCAGACAGTGAAAAGATCAGTGGTTGCCTGGGGTGAGGGAGGAGAAATGACCAGATAGTAGAGGGCATTTTTAGGGCAGTGGAAATACTCTGCATGACACCACAATGGTGGATACGTGTCATCATACATTTGTCCAAACCCATAGGATGTACAGCAGCAAGATTGGACCCCAGTGTAGACTATGAACTCTGGGTGATGGTGACTTGTCACCAACTGAAGAGCTTGTTTTAAGTTCTGGTGTCCATTTCCTGGCTGGACACCTGCTGGTAATCACCATTACTTCCTGCTGCTTCATATTGTAACTATCATGCGGGAACTGTCTTTGAGAAACATGCTTTTCTAGTCTATATGAGGATCGTATGTGCTAATTATCCAACAGGTTCATCAGTTGAGATGGACGCACCATCCCATGTGGGACGTTGATAATGGGGGCTGCTCTGCACGTGTAGGGGTATATAGGAAATCTCTGCACCTTCCTCTCAATTTTTCTAAAACTAAAACTGTTCTAAAGATTGTTTTAATTAAAACATGTAAAGCAAAAACAACTGTAGGGGAGCAAAACTTGCCACTCCAAAATGTTCCTGTTTGGTATGAGGATTGATTTAGGCTGATTTATTTTTTAAGAAAGAGAAGACTCAGAAAGTTTTTCTATGTACTTCTCCCTTAACTGTCTAAGAGACTTTAGAGGAAGGAATAGCGGCATCACCAAAGACACCTGCTAAGCATATAGGCTGTGTGTGGCAGGGAGGCTGGGCTAGGCCCCGAGATCAGGGTCCACTCTGTGACTTCTGGTCTGTCCCTGGCCCAGCAAACACATGTTCACTAAACCGTTGCTTTCATCTCCATGCGCACTACCTTCCCCCTCTTTGAAGCCCCATACTAATGCCAGCAACATCTCCTTGTGTCTTGAGCTGAAGATGGCATTTAAGCTGAGGGCTTCATCCCTCCTGATGAAAGAAGCAGTTTCCCTGGGTCTCACCCACAGACACAAGCGATTAAACTTTTGTTGATCTTCTCCTGTGAATCTCTCATGTCAACTGAATTCTTAGGTCAGGCAGAAGAACCTAGAAAGATACAGAAAACGCCTTCCTTCCGGACACTGCAAACAAGCTCTTTAAGAAAACACAGGAACAACAAAATACACACAGACTGCCTGAGGCCAGAGTTTCCTCACCTGCTTGTGCTGCCTCTCTCAGGCCACATATAAAGCCCACTAAACACCAGTGATTTCAAACCCCAACAGCGCAAACCATCAGGCCATACTCTTCAGAAAGAAAACATAGCTTCATTTTCATTGCGTATAAAACTCTGAACATTTTTAAAGAAATCTCATCTGAGGATTAGAATTGTAGATTTTTGTCTGTCTATAATTAAACCATCAATATATTCAAAGACATTTTAGTTTTGTGGTACTCAGCTTAGAAACACCTACATCTCATTTTCTTTGCAGATATTGAAAATAAACTCCACTTCTACAGCTATTTTTACTGTATATTTTTGCACAGTGTAACTCTTCTGTGACTCATACTTTTGCAAATGAGCAATTCATGTTTCTCTCTTTAATTTAAAACAAAAAAAGTGAAAGTGCAGAACATTTGGTTATATCATTTTCTAGATAATATTAGTTATCAAGATTCCTGGTTATATGCATTTTTACAAGGTCCACCAAATTGAATTTAGAAAGCAGTTAAACTATTTTTTCAGTAAACACATTCACCTTCAGTTCAGTCGCTCAGTCGTGTCCGACTCTTTGCGACCCCATGAATTGCAGCATGCCAGGCTTCCCTGTCCATCATCAACTCCCAGACTTCACTCAAACTTATGTCCATCAAGTCAGTGATGCCATCCAACCATTTCATCCTCTGTTGTCCCCTTTTCCTCTTGCTCCCAACCCCTCCCAGCATCAGTCTTTTCCAATGAGTCAACTCTTCACATGAGGTGGCCAAAGTATTGGAATTTCAGCTTTAGCATCATTCCTTCCAAAGAATACCCAGGACTGATCTCCTTTAGGATGGACTGGTTGGATCTTCTTGCAGTCCAAGGGACTCTCAAGAGTCTTCTCCAACACCACAGTTCAAAAGCATCAATTCTTTGGCGCTCAGCTTTCTTCACAGTCCAATTCTCACATCCATACATGACTACTGGAAAAACCATAGCCTTGACTAGACGGACCTTTGTTGGCAAAATAATGTCTCTGCTTTTGAATATGCTATCTAGGTTGGTCATAACTTTCCTTCCAAGGAGTAAGCGTCTTTCAATTTCATGGCTGCAATCACCATCTGCAGTGATTTTGGAGCCCCCAAAATAAAGTCTGACACTGTTTCCCCTGTTTCCCCATCTATTTCCCATGAAGTGATGAGACCAGATCCCATGATCTTCGTTTTCTGAATGATGAGCTTTAAGCCGACTTTTTCACTCTCCTCTTTCACTTTCATCAAGAGGCTCTTTAGTTCCTCTTAGAAAGTTTTTTAAGTGTGCTTTGACTTTGGAGGAAGAAAAAAGTGCCTTATTTGGATTCTTACTAACAAAATAATTCTTAAAAAAAAAGTCAGATGTTTTATTTTTCTCTTAGTTGAGGACAACTTCAGATGAGAAGGAATGGACACAAGACTGAGGTCCATGCAGTGCCGCTGTCTGGAAATCAAAGTATTAACTCCAGTTATAAATCTGGACCTCTTCTAAAAATGTATTGAAATATGCATTAGGTCAACAAAGTACATAGTTTCTGATTCACAAAGGTAAGATGTCATTAGTAATCAGTAAATTCATCTCCCCACCAGGAATTTCAGAGATAATCAAGATCTACTCAGAGTTATACAGGGTAAGGGTGTCCTCCCACCCATCCAGACTGTCCCCTTGGGGCCTCTCACCAGGGGGCTGAGAGGGGTTGGACAAGGCTGTTGGAGCTGAAATCACGTGCAGGGGCTGAGATCTCACTTGGGGAGGCTTTGGCAACCTGCCTGTTTATCAGAACAATGCACTTGAGTATTAAAACATTTGTCTGGTCATTAAATGATGATAATAATGTAATAATAATAGTAAACTTTATGCAAATTGCACCGCTCTTCCTGGCCCCACTCAGTAGACCCAGCTACTGGCTGTCTCGGCATGAGCTAGCAGTTTCACATTCTTTCAGCTCCCTTCACTGGGTCCTGTTCCAAGAAGCACTAGTCATGACCAACCAAAACCAATCCAGAGACTACACTTGTGAAAGTGTCAAATGCCGGGCCTCCAAACACTAGTGGGGGCTGCAAGAAAGCCCAGCCTCCCCTGGGTACACCCTGGAGGTACCTTATGTGGGGATGCAGAAGAAGGGCCCCCAGGGGATGGATCTTCCAATCCCAGGAGGATGTTCCTGTATCAGTGAAATCACACTTGCAGAGCCAACCCTCGATGTCTGCTTTTGTGACAGATTTCCCTACACTGAACTAGACAGAAAATCAGACGTGCCCAACACATGGTAAAACAGAATCTTAAGAGTTCTGGCAGCTCGAAAGAGGCTGGCCGGTGCTGAGCGAGTGTGGTTCGTGAACACGGCGTTACAGGCAGGTGTGCAGTGTCAGTTCCCCATGAGTTCTGAGGCAGTGTGTGCTAGGATGGGTCCTCTGCATTTCTAGTGGCAAGAGCTGTTTTTAGTCAACCTTTCTATCAACTCAGAAAACCTGGCTCCAGACTTTTCTCCCTGCAATTGTAGAACGTTTTGGGTAAATTCCACCTAAAGACCGAAAGTCAGTCTACAGCCACCAGAAACATGATCATCTGGTATTCCAATGTGACGTGTAGCTACAGTGTAAGTCTGGATATTTATCACAATCTACCTATACTAGGACTGGGCTGAGGTTTCCTGCATCTTGACGCATGCTAGAAGGTAGTCACAAGCACATGGGCTGAATCAGAGGCAAGGTCAGATCTTTGCACTCAAGGGCATCTGCCTTCTTGCAAAGGGAAGCTGTTTTTGACTTGTTCAATTGCTGTGGTCTGTAATTATCATTAGGAAAGTCAAGCTCAAGCATGTACCTCTCCTCTGGCCAAATGTTCAGGTCCCAGTTCAAACACAAAGGCAGGCAGCATTTTGTTCTGGAATGTTCTCCCTGTGGGTCATTTCATGGATGATGTTATAAAATAGCAGAAACAGTTACAAAAGAAAGAAAGGAACTCAAAGGACCAGAGATTTTATTTTATTTTTTACTTATAAATAATACTTTCACTGAAACTTTTCCAGTTGTCATAGATTTGGCCAACTATTTTTACTTAATCACAGGAGGTTATCCCCTTTGACCTTTTAATCTTTTGTCTTTTCTAGGAGATAAGTTTTTTTCCTTCATAAGCATTTTATTTTCCTTTATCTTTTTTTCATCAGTAGATTTCACTGCCCATCATATCTCTATTGTAAAACCACTACAATATTGTTAAGTAATTAGCCTCCAATTAAAATAAATGTTAAAAATAAAAAGAAAAAATAATAAAAGGGAGCAATTATTTTTGTACACTTGAAATGCCTAGTAGAACAGAATGATGGACAATAGGTTTTCATATTAATATTAGATTTAAATGAAGACCTACCTGAAAAGAGCTGTTAACTATACTGCTTTCTTTGGAAACATGAAAAGAAAAATCTAGGGAGAGAGTGCTCCCTTGAGAGAGGGACTAGAAAGATATACTGCCATTGAAACTAAAAGTATTAAGGGCCTTCTCCAGCCCTTGATTAGACTTCATGCTGACAGCACTGGAAATTTATGTTTGTAAAGATGACTAAATTAGGCTCACAAGTGGTAAAATATTCAACACAGAAATGGAAGTCCTCAAGTTTTTAGCTGATATTGGAAATTCTAAAATCAATTCTGGGCATAGAATTAGTAGGAGTGGGTATTTATACACCCACATGGCAAGGATGGATCTCTGGAGGTTACCTGCACTTTATATCTCCCTCAGGAGATGCTCAAGCCCCATGGAAAAGGGAAGAACATGGCTCTGTAGCTTGTTCCATGTTGAACGTGGTCCCCTGAGGCTGCTCAGTGATGGTGACACTGTGTCAAGGTGCTTGGTGGGGTGTCATGAGGAGGTAAGCCCTGGGACAGGCAGTTTCTCAAACTGGACACACTGGGTCCCTTCTGCAAAACAGAGCACGGATAGAATGACGTTCTAAGTCTGATGGTAACTTACATGACCTACGTGGAGAGAAAAAGGAGCTAGAGATGAAGGAGTGATGCAGGTCTGAGGGAGGGAATCTTGGGTAGCAGGGGTGTCCACACTACGCCGGGTGCATCACAGTGACCTGCAGGACTCCCGTGAGCTTTGGAGCCAGAGACCAGGAGAGATTTAGAGTCGATTACTCCAAATATCTTCAGAAAGCTGGGTTGCCTGACGTGCACCCCCAAGCCCTGTGCCTCTGGGAAATCTTCTAGATCTGCAGGGCCCTGGCCAGGGCTCAGCTCATGCCCCTGTGACCAGTTCTGAGGGAAGCCCCAGCCCCAGACTAGGCTTTCAGAAGGAAGCAGACACTGACCCAACAAAGAGAAGGGACATGAAGGGAGGGTCATCGTTTTTTGAGCCCACGCTTGGAACCAGTTCACTGTAAACAACGATAGCCTTTCAATCTCACAGAAGTTCTACAAGATGGAAGTTATAACCCTGACTTTATACACATGAGTCCTGAACATGATCAGGAATCTTATCTGGCAGTATCCTGACCCAGCAAGTCCAGGGTTTAAACTCCAAGAGTGACAAAGCCCAAGGTCAGACTTTCTCAGCCACTCCCCTAAATTAAAGTGTTGGAAAGGAATGCCACATCAGAGGAAGCTCATATGCTCGATCCAGCAGAGGGAGGGGGCACCTGAGAATGAGAAAGAATGGCCAGCACTTTTAAACCCAAAGAGTTTATAAATATTAACAAGATCACCGTTATGTACAGAAGAGTGTGAGACGGGAAAAATAAACAGTCCATTTGTTTCTGGAAATGGATTTTAACAACAGCTCACAAGTCCAGACAACTCACCCTTCCAACCACCTTTGCTTTTAAGCAAGAGTTTTATTCCACCCATTCACTTCAAGTTATAAAAATATCCATTGGGATTTACTTTTTTATTTATTTTATATAGAAAGCAAACACTCCTAGGATTCTGTTGATTTTAAAAATACATGAATTTGGCAACAAAATTTTAGACTAGGTTGGTGGGTACAAAAGAGGCATCTGTTAATTGATATGTGTTCACTGCTAACGTGTGGTCCAAGGCAGCTACGAAACTCCCTACTACTTTTCTGGTTCACACCACAGTTGCCTCATTTTATTTTCTTGGCAATGAGATGGAAATTGGTGGTTGGTAATTTTTTTTGCCTTTAGAAAAGACACTTATATTTAGAGACCACTTAAAAGACAGCAGTTTGTAGCAGTTGCAACATCTATGTTATTACGATGATGTTTGGGCCTCTCTCTGATCTGACTCTGAATTCAATCTAGAATATGTTCTTTTAAGAAAATGCTGCTCTATTTGATGTTCTTCAAAACATGAGAAGATTTTAAAAATAGGATGTCGTGCTTCATTTTTTTCCCTTTAAATGTGCTCAATCTTTCCCAATCAGGAAGCATGTGCTGATTTGGGATGTATCCTGAAAAACTGAAGTCTACATGACTCAGATCACAGGAGATAATGATGAGAAAATAGTAAGTCTGCAAATAAGATGGTTGGTGATAGCAGGAAAAAAAAAAACTTGGAGAGTACTCCATTTAAGCGAGGCTCATATCTGAAATTTTTAAGGTGGTATCTTTTGTATACTGTCAAAGCCACACACCTGCCTATGGTAATGCCCCACTTATCTCCCTAATGTTATTAACATTAAAAAGATGACTATGTTGAATTCCATGAAACATTACTCATCACTAAATGGTGTGGTTTAACAAGTGGAATTAATAGCATTATGTCTTATTCAGCCTTTGAATCTACTCTGAAACCTGTACCGTATTTGTATTGATGAGACTTTGATCTGATGGGAAATAAGACAACCAAACAAGCAGAACTTGACCATGCCAGCTCTTGTTGAAGTGATCATCATGTACAGAAGGGAAGAGGGCCAGGGTCTCACCTTTGGAATTCCTGTGGGCCAGAGTGAGGCTGGGTCTCAGCTTCCTCCACTTAAAGGGGGCAAACGCTATGTTTGTGCTGCTTCGGTGGCTCAGTGGGTAAAGAATCTGCCTGCGAAGACTCGAGTTCCATCCCTGGGGAAGATCCCTGGAGGAGGGGATGGCAACTCACTTCAGTATATTTGCTGGAAAATCCCATGGACAGAGGAGCCTGGCAGGCTAGAGTCCATAGGGTCATGAAGAGTTGGACCCATCTAAGCAACTGAACACACATGCCATATTTAACTGAAGATGACAATTATGCTTGAACTGTCTGTACATTGCGTAAACTGTACCAATGAAGTTCTCTCCACCCATCTCCTGACCTCAGGGCTGGCACCGAGCTGGAGTTCCCAAATGTGGGGGCTGGCAGAATCCAACAAGAACAGATGCTGGTTAAGGTTTATGGATATAAGCTGAGAACACAAAGATGACTTAAGGTAATGTTTTGTTTTGGGCCTTTATGAGACTCATCATATCCAACAAAATCCAAGACCACAAATTGTGAATCTTTGCTCTTTTCTTGTAGTTGTCTTGCCTTGAATCCTTTAAACTCATATTCTTAGGTGGCTCAGTGGTAAAGAATCTGCCTGCAATGCAAGAGGCATATGCAGGAGACACAGCTTCTATTCCTGGTTGGGTAGATCCCCTGGAGAAAGAAGTGGCTACCGACTCTAGTATTCTTGCCTGGGACAGAGGAGCCTGGCAGGCTGCAGTCCATGGAGTCACAAAGAGTCAGACAAGACTTAGCGACGAAACAACAGAGTTTATACAGTGACTCGAGTAAACGCCTGGCGCCTGGTTTCCATTCAGCAAACACTAATCGCGTCTCTCCCAGTCGGTTTCCATTTATCCAGAATCTACCACAAGGGACTTCGTCCACAGGACAGGGTTTGGAAGCTACTGATTTTCCTCAGTGTGGTGAGAGCTAGTTTGTGCTGCACTGTCGAATCCTGGCGTACTAGCTGTGTTCCAGAATTGACTCTATTCCAAAACTCATTTACTCATGGGCTTGTATTATTTAGATAAAGATTGCCTGGTAATTCTAATAACATTATGCATATAGCACATCATTATTTTTAAAAGTAATTATTCTCACTCTTTAAATCCTAATGTTTTGGGAAGAGGTACCATTTGGGTCCTTGCCATTTTATTTGTGAAAATAAATCTAAATCTAAAATTTGGAAATAAAAATAAAATTTGGAATGTCTTCAGCACTCCTTTATCTTTCATTTCTGTCCAAGTAACAAGATGCAACAGTAGCTATCAAATCTGTTCTACCAGAGAAAAACACACCCTTCAGATATACCCTAAAAACGCTGTCGCTCTTCCTTCAGCATATAACTTGATAGGGGTGAGGTTATACTGAGGAAGACAAATCCACAATTATTGGTGAGTCTCAAGATAATTCTAGGAACAAAAATGCCACAGGAATTTCATGAGAAAACATAAAGCAGCATTGTATAAAAAAGCCAATACTTGACTCTTCTTGACCAGCTATTATTATGGCAAATACACATGGCTCAACCTAGTAAGAATATCCCCTAGCTTGGGAAGATTTAAAGCTCGAATTGTAACAACAGTTTTCAATTCACTTGATGCCCTATTGAACTTGAAATACGGGGCATAGCAAAGAATCCATGTAGAAGAGTAATGCCCAAGAAATAAATATATGTGGGTACCATTGCATTAAGTAAAATCTGACCTCAAGGACCATCCAGACCAAGATGGTAGCATTGCTGCCCTGCACGTCCTCCCTAATGAGACACATCACAGTGAGGGCAGTGGCCACCAGCAGGCACCTGAGCTCCACCTGAACCACAGACCTAAGGCCCCCATCTTCAGCATGGAGCCACCACCCAAACACAAGCAGTGACACCAGATCATGGAGAGAGTCCAGAAAGTGCGGACTCAGAGAGACTGGGGGAAAAAAGAGGAGGTTCTTATGACAGATGAAATTATCTTTCGCTCTTCCTGGAACATCAATGGTAGGAAAGGCAGAAAGCAGAGCAAGAAGATGCTGTGATCTGCTACATTTCAAATGACAGGCTCAGGTCATGTTCTGACAATATTCGAATTCACCCAGAACCTAAAGGTAGAGATGTAAGATTTAAACTGGACTTTAAATGTATTGCCACATGCATCTTAAGTATCAGGAAGGAAAACTTGGATCACAACCATGCCCTCGGTCCCATAAGCAGCATGCATATGAGGCAAAGCATGCTCCATTGGTTGCAATGTTCCAGCGAAGCTGTTCAGAGCTGTGTCTTCACTTGGAACACTGTCCTCACACATAGTTCCTGCACAGAAATACATCAGCTTTGCGCCCGCGATGTGCAATCACCTTTGAAAGATCAAGTTGGGCAGATGGGATAGTGTGCTTTTAGCCAAATTTTTTTTAAAAAGTTTTAAAACCTGAAATAATCATCCTAAAGCAACCCAGTAACATGTTTAGTTACAGATCAGCAAACTCTTTAGGCCAAAGGATTCAAGTCGACAGTTCTAGAAGATATTGATCATGTTGTTCAGGTCAAACTGAGATGAGCAATTGCTCCTCCATAGTTCCTAAAGGAGACCAGTCTCTCCTATCACACATACACACTAAAGTTCATCTCTGCAACACATCACCATCATCTTTTGAGGAAGAAATACTTCCAAAGGACAGATGTGTCTTCTCTAGAGCAATGCTTATATTATGCTTCGTCACCAATGGGTGAATTTACAGAAATTGGCAATAAGAAAGTCTATGCTCACATATTTTTATGTACTTGGAGGTAAGGAGGCGTAGATTCACAGGCCGGGAGATACACGGAGAAGGAGAGGGAAAGAGAGACAGTAGGAGAGATATCTCACAAGAGAGACTTTATGAAAGAAAAGAAAAAACTCATACATCCCGTAGAGACGAAGGACCACTTGGTCTACAGAGAAGAGATGCACGGGACTGTCCACAGGAAGAAGAGAAGAGATGAACAGGATGGTGAGCGGCGGGCCCCTGCCAGCATTCCTGATGACCCTGGCCCCTCTGTTTCTGCTTACAGACCCTCAGGAGGCCTCTCCTGGTGTAGACTCTGCTGTGACATCTCCTGGCCATGTCTTCTTCCTTCTTGTGGGGAGGTATTCCAATGTTCTGCATAGGAATCAGGCAGCAGCATCTCTCAACGTTCATGTAGTCAGGGTGGGACTCCACCCCTTGTCTAAAGCAAAGCATGTCACCTGAACTAAGGAGGGAATGCGCTAAATTTCCTCCCTATTGTGCTGGGTTCGAGGAAGAACTAACAAAGCCCTCAACTTGTGTGGGAACCACAAGGATTAAAAAAAAAAAAAAAGTGTTCTCTCTTTTCTGTTGGAAGTTAACCCAAGAGAATCTAGAACTGGGCCTGTACACCCATTACCAACATGACGGCTGAACTCGTCCACAAAGAGGACCAGCACGAGAGAGGTCAGGTGGGAAGGGGAAGAGGAGAAGTTCAAGATGCCTGAAGCCCGCACATCTCTGGCCTTAGTAATTTCTTGTGCTAAAGGATTTACTTTGACTTTAACCCAAATTTGGCGGCATTTTCTCCCATGTTGATCTATGAAACCCTAATGGATACATCTCCTATCTTTTACTTTCTATTTATTATAATTTTATGCATACATTTTGCATGAGTGGACTTTTCACAGGTAACTTAGTTCCTTTCTGCTCACTTTCTTGTTCTTTATATGAGTGTGTTTACACTTTTTTTTAAGATTTTTTTTTTTTTTAATGTGGACCATTTTTAAAGACTTCATTGATTTTAACTCCCTGACCAAGGAAGGATCTGCACCGCCTGTATTGGAAAGCAAAGTCCCAACCATTGGAGCGCCAGGGAAATCCACAAGCGTTCTTTATGTTGGGCACCTCAAAGGTGATTCATGAACCCACCTCACATGAAACCGATGACATTCTCAGCCCAAACTGATTGCTCTGGGGCTAATTTTGCCTTTCTTTCTGGAGGTCTCTCCCTCTGTACTTCCTAACTGAATGCTTTCCTCTTCCTCCCTTCCCTCCTTCCCTCCCTTTCCTCTCTCTCCCTGCCTTCTTCCCTTTTCTTTCTTCTTCTCCCTTTTCTTTCTCCTCCACTCCCCTTTCCTCCCATTCCTCTTTCTCATGTATTTATGAAACTAGCACAATTAGGCAGACATGGAGCTCAGTGGTAAACAATGGTGCTAAAAACAACACAGCAGGAAACACAGAAACATCCCTCTGCTCCCTCCCTCACCCAATAAACTCATGGTCCCCAAGACCCCTCAACTTCCAAAAATTACACCAAAATGCTAGCCCACTCCCAACAAGTGATTTGCTTAAAAAATTTTTTCACTCAAGTTTACCTCTAGACAAATATAGTCTTTGCACATCAAGACCGAGTTCCATGGTGGGACATAAAATGTATCTCACTTCGATGTCCCTCACAGTTTGGGATTTTCTATCCACTCCTTGTTGCTGTGGGTGCTGAAACTCCAACTTAGGCAGGGCACCACACTCAGAGCTACCAGCCCTGCCAGGCAGGGAATGGTGAAGACAGGTCCTTACAACTGTCTTACACAACTGCTCCCTAATCATTAGCAATCACATAGAAGACTCAATTTGTAACCAAAGGGTGCAGAACGACAAGGATCAGTTCTGGAAAGAGCTGCCAAGCAGCTTCCTCAATTACACAAATGTCCTTTCGTACACAACATTCTGTCTCTTGGCCCCTTGCCTCCCAGGAGCACTGCAGTATGGAAGGAAACCACACAGTTCCCAGGCTAAACTTTCATAGGAGTCTCCAGAAAACCTTTACTGTCCCCTGGAATTTTATGCCATTGGTCAGCATACTGAAGTTCATATAGGATGCCATGTGATTAAAAACAGATATATTTTTTTTACAGAAATGTATGTTGACCATTGGATAATTTGTCTCATAAACATCTAAATGGAAAATACCGTGTAGGTAACAGTATACAAACTTTTCCTATCACCTCTTGCCTGGAAAATCCCATGGACAGAGGAGCCTGGTGTGCTGCAGTCCATGGGGTCGCTAAGAGTCGGACACGACTGAGCAACTTCACTTTCACTTTTCACTTTCATGCACTGGAGAAGGAAATGGCAACCCACGCCAGTGTTCTTGCCTGGAGAATCCCAGGGACAGGGGAGCCTGGTGGGCTGCCATCTATGGGGTCGCACAGAGTCGGACACAACTGAAGTGACTTAGCAGCAGCAGCAGCAGAAATATAGCAGCACATCAGAAACAATATGTTCACAGCACCAACTTCATTAACTTTTAAGTCCTTGAGCACCAAGTTATGACTAGTCACCAACAATTAAATGCAACACAATAGCAGCGGCACAGTGGTACAGAACCCACCTGCCAATGCAAAAGATGTAAGCGATGCGAGTTTGAGTCCTGGGTCGGTAAGATCCACTGCAGAAGGGCATGGCAACACACTCTAGCATTCTTGCCTGGAGAATCCCAAGGATAGAGGAGCCTGGCAGGCTACATACAGTCCATGGGGGTCACAAAGGTCAGACACCACTGAGCAACTTTGCACATACACACAGCTGACATCCACAAATTCATATTTCTTTGTGTGTAGGGCCTGATTTAGGCATCTATTTTCCATTGGTGAAAATATATCATGTGGTCATAGGAGATAAAATTTGCACATAATCAGATGGCTTTTCCATTTTGCCTGTTGACATTGTCAATCAAGCCCCCACACACAACAGCATTCCAGGTTGACTGGCACCTGCTGCCTCAGCTTTCTAAGCTACATTTCAAATCTTTGTTTATGTGAGTGCTGCCATATATATTTGCTTCCCTGACAAGAACTTCATGAACGAATGATACAAAGGGAAACTAATGACCAGTATTGGGCTGGGAGCAGCAATTCCAGGCAGGAGGTGCCCTGGCCTGCTCTCCAGTGCTTCACTCCTACCTGGGTCCTCTCATGCCTGCCATGTACACACCGCACAATTCTTGCATCACAGTGAATACTGCACGGAGCCAGGTGCTTCTCAAATTAAGCACAGATGAGATATAAATGGAACCCTGAGACACTGCTCTCCTGTTAAAGTAGCCTGACAATATTGCCACTAGGGGACACACGCAAGGCTTTCAAAGGCAATCAGATTTGATGTTGTGATGTTTCTTTTAAATCTTTCCAATATTTCTTAAAACAAAGGAAACATATATAGCCAAGGCCAGACTTCAGGTATATAAATTAGAATCGCCAGAGCCATTGAGACTCCATAAAGTAAGACCTGCTTATTTTATAAGGAGGTCTTATACAAGGTTTCAGTGTGTGTAGAGATCAACACCCTCACTTTTGCAGAGCCTGGGGATGAGCCAGCGGATATCTCAGCTGAGGGCAGGTCAGGCAGATGGTTGAAATGGCCTCGCCCATCCCCTGGGTGACACTAAACTTCAGACCGAAGTCTTCCTGACTCTAAGCCTCTACCCACCCCTCCTCTCCTTTTTTAAAGAACTTTTAAATCTCACTGCAGATTTGTTTCTTTTTCCCCCTTGTCCCTTTGAGATGTATCGCAATCTTTCTAAAAAGACTCTTGCTGGTTTTACAACCCAGGATGGTCTTTCTCAAGAACCCAGGAGCTGATCCTTTGAAACACAGCCATCAGAGGTGAGGGCTCCTCTGTCTCCCAGTCTCCAGCGGAGGGGAATCCCAACCTTGATCCACACCGATGAGCAAACACAGAAAGTCTAATCACGAGGGAATCATGCACAGACTCAGGGAGGGCCGAGGTGCTCGTCCACCTCCCGCTCGGTCCCCCGGATCTCTTCCACCAGCTGCCGTCTGCACTTAGAAGCCCTCCTGACCTTTGTTTCAGGGCAGAGGATCCAGTCTCTCCCCCTTATTGCACTCCTCCTGAATGGAGTCCTCTTGCCTCTCCAGCTTGTCCAGTGCCTTTATGTTGTTTGGACAGAGTACACTGGGTTGGAGGCAGGGGAAGCTGGGGGGACTCAGGCATTGAGAGGGCTGTGGAAGTGTTAGGTCTCTGAGCGTGCCTGGTGGGGGCAGGCCAGGGAGACCCCACCACCCACACAAGGAATATGTAGTGCTTTCTAAGGACTGTGCATCTTATCCTGTAAGCCAAGAGCCACGGCCGTCAGGAATTCTCAAGAGAGAAGTAACAGATTCAGATTAGTTAGGGAAAGCCCTCTGTCCAGGGGCACAGGCACTGAGTGAGACTGGGCCTGGGGGGAATGCGGGGGTCACTAGCGAGGTGGGAGGAGGAAATGAGCGAAGCCAGTGGCACCTGAGGCTCAGGACAGGCGGTCTGCTGAAATCCACACCATCAGGACAGAACTCGATGGGAGAGATGAAGTTCCATTCTTTCCTTACTAGGCATGTCCAGGTTTAACTTAGTTTAAAACTACTTCTTCAACTCTCTTGAGATCATTATATCAAGATAATGTTATAACGGAAATAAGACATTGTGTAAGGTTAAGGTAGGCAAGGTAACGATTTGATACACATACATGTTGAGAGATTATCGCCACCATAAGGTTAGTGAGGATACCCATCCCCTCACATCAATGGCATTTGCTGTGGTGGTTGTGGTCTGAAAGTTATTTCTTAAAATAACTACACTGCTCTTGACTATGAAGCAGCCAAGGGTACAACTTCCATGAAGCCAGACAAAGTAAATATCTGCAGAACTGAACGGTGTCTAGAACATGGGAACCAAAGCATCACTGAAAAGGCAAAAATTAAGTACCATTCTAAGCACTGAGACAGACAGACTGAAAAATTATTTTTTAAAAATCCTATAGACACCATGAAAACATTATTTTTGGGTAACAGGACTGCTTCCTTTGAAAATCACTAACTATGAAGAGATGTCCTTAAGTGTGAGAGTTACAAAACAAATGTATAAAAGAAACAGTTTTCAGAAACATCAAGAATTATCATTAAAAATTCCCATTCATGTAACAAAAAATATAATTTATCAAGGGAAAAACTTACAAAGACCTTTACTTATTGATCTGAAGAAAGCCATATCTGAAACATGTTTAATATCACACAGAGGTGTATGAAAGGTCTGAGTAAATGATGACACAGTGTTCCCAAATGACAATTTTCCCAAATGAATCTATGAATTCAAACTAATTCCCATCAAAATCTCAAAGTATGTTTTTAATAACTATTTTTCCCCTAAGTTTTAAAGAAGGAATTTTGTAAAACTAAATAGAGAGTTTGTGTGAAAAGAGAGACCTTGTATTAAAAACTATAAAACTGAAAACAGCTTGGTGCTGGTATTTTAAAAGATAATTCAGTATCATCGGGGAAGTGGGTACAGGGTGGAGGGATTCAAAAGGACAACAAAGGATGTGTGTGGAAATGGATTTTGAAGAAAAAATCATTCTAAAACCAGGCAAAAATGTTTGGAAAAAAAGGAATATACCCATCATAGTGTATATCAAAATGATTTCCAGAAAAAAAAAATCCATTTTTTTAAAGTACTAGACACTTACATACATTAATATTTATGTAGTACCCTGCTGATAAAGACCTCATTAGTGAAACTTCAAAACTAGAAGCTGGGAGGAAAAGGATTAATCATTTGGGCTGCCTAAAATTATATATAACCTGTGTCTGTCTCAGACATCATAAACCCAGTGCCAAGACGAAGCTGATGTTCAGATAAGGAAACCTAGGAGGCCTTCGGGCTGCAGGTCCTTCCTCTGCCAGATCCTTCCTCCTCCCTTCTCCACTGGGCTCTCTGTCTCCATGCCCTCCCCACCATCACCTCTGCCCGCTCACGGCCTTCCCGGGATTCCAGGTGGTTCCCCCGGGAGAGGCTGGGATGGGACAAGGAAAGCTGCTGGGGACAGAGGTCCAGAAGGGTGGCAGGATGGCCTGGACTCCTTTCCCGCCAGGCCCCTGGGGGGCAATGGCCACTCTGCCCTGCAGCTCACAGCTCCTCCAGGGCCCTCTTTCCACCAGCCCCAGGGCTCTCCTGGGCTGCCAGAGCATCTCCTGACCCCCTCAGGGCTCCCCTGGGC